>NC_064850.1:98011633-98341633 GCF_024139225.1 Suncus etruscus | reverse complement strand
CAGTGCAGGCTAGCATCTAATACATCTCTTTCTATAGCTTAATTCAGTGCTTCTCAATTATTTTCTGTCATGCCACCCTAGGAAGAAGAAAACATTTTTCGCGTGCGACTGTAAATAGTATCTTCATTAAAAACAAACAAACAAACAAAAAACTTTTCACCTGCAAAATAAAAAAATATAAAATAATTTGACCTGATTTTTTAATCAGAGGTGATGTCTGGATTAATGGATTAATAGCTTTGCAATGCATAGCTTTTCGAAGCAGGGTTTGAAACAGGGCACGGCAACTCTCAGCTCCAGAGACAAACAGAGACATAAACACGGGGCTTAGCTTGTTATGACAGTGTTTGCCGAGATCAAACGTGCCCCCCTTTATGGAGCCTCTGCACGCCCCATTATTTGAGAAGCACTGGCTTACCTTTTTTTTCTTTATATTTGCCATTTTTTATTTCATTTTTCTGATGATCAATGATAAGTACTTTTTATATGCCTGCGAGACATCTGTAGGCTCTTTTTTATTTGGCTACACCCAGTGGTGCTCAGAGGCTACACTCAGGTCTTACTCTTGTTAGGGCTCAGGGGATCATATAGGTTACAAGACAAGAACTCTGCTCTCTAATATCTAATATCTCTCTGACCCTTATCAGCATGTCTTCATCAGCATAAAGAGAATCTCTTTTCCTTATTTTGATGGAGTTTTTTGCTTTATGTCCCTAAGTTTTATAAGTGGCTTGTGCATCTCACATATGAGCCTTTTGTCAGAAACACAATGAGTGGATATTTTCCCCCAATTCAGTAGTATTAGTGGACCTTGTGTTCAAAATTGTGTGATCTCATTTGTTTGTATTTTTTAACTTCATAGCCAATGAGACTGAGGTACTGAAGATAACAATATCATAGATTTTTATATGTGATTTTTTATGGACTCAAATTCAATATTTGAATTTTTAATTCATTTTAAATTATATTTTTGAATTATGTGTTATAGTGATCCAATTATTGAGTGTGGCTGCTCAGTTTTCTACTACAGTTCTTTTTTTTTGGGGGGGTGCACACCCAGTAATGCTTAGGGGTTACTCCTGACTATGTGCTCAGAAATCGCTCCTGGCTTGGGAGACCATATGGGATGACGAGGAATCAAACCACGGTCCGTTCTAGGCTAGCATAGTAAGGCTATACCATACTGCTCTGCACCACCTCTCTGGTCCTTCCACTACAGTTCTTAAAGATTTTCTTCCATCATTTTATGTTATTTGATCATTTGTCATAAATTTACTCTATGTTTGAGAGTTTATTGAGGACTTATTTTTGTCCTCTTAATTCTGTTACTGTGGTTTGAGGATTTTATTTCTATTATAATGCCACACTGTTTTTATAATTGTGTCTTTATACTACTGTTTGAAGTCTGAGACATTGTACCTCCTATCTTTCTAGATAGATATACCCAAGTAGTGTTGGGGTTTATTTTTAGTTCAGTACTAAGATGTCATTCCTGGCAGTGCTCAGCATCAAGATTTTGACCTTCAAAAAATTTCAACACAATCTTATGAACTAATGTTCTGGTCCTGTCTCCCATCTTTCTCCTCATATTTTATTTGTCCATTTAGCAGGGAGAGGAATGGTGGGGGAATATTTATAAATTCCATTTAAATTTTTGCACTTTTTAGTGTTTTTGAAGAATAACTTTAGAATTTTTGTAAGGATATAATTGAATCTGAATAACACTTCATGTATGCTATTATTGTAACAATATTGTTTGTTTAATCTTAAATATAATATATGCTTTATTTCCTGTGCTCACTTTTATTTTTTTAGGTGAATCTAGTTTATAATATGTAAATAATTCCCTTCTTTAGTTGGTTTCTTGTAGTTTAATTTTTATGGATACAATTATAAATTGCACTTTTATTCTTACTTTTCTAGTTTTTCCTTGAATAAATAAACGCAACATATTTTAAATATTTATACTTAGGAACTGCAATTTACAAAGTCATTAATAATACAATTTAAAGCATAAATGGTGCAACAGTTTTATTGTTTATGATTATTAACACTGCAGATATATTATCATTTATTGTTTTCAATCGTTTTATGGTGAAACAATTTTAGAATATTCTTTCTTTTCTTTTTTCTTCTCTTTTCTTTATTTTATTTTATTTTTTGTTTTTTTGGGCAATATCCAGTGGCCACATCCACACCCACACCCAGTTTTTCAGCCACACATGCTCAGGGGTTACTCTTGGCTATATACTTCAAAATAGTTCCTGGCTTGGAAGACCATATGGGATACCGGAGAGTGAACCGAGGTCCATCCTGGGTCAGCTGTGTGCAAGGCACATACCCTACCGCCCTACTACTGCTCTGGCCCAAATTTTAGAATTTTCAATGTATATTGTAGTATTGTCTGAAAATAGTGATCACCTTATCCTCATGTTATATTGTTCCAAATTTAATCTTTTTTTATTCTTGCTTACCTATTGTGACTAGGACTTTCAGTAGTGTGTTAAATTGAGTATTGAGGGCAGACATTGTTATCTTGTACTTAATCATAAGGGAAAGAATTCTGTTTTCCAATAATGAATATGATATTTATGTGGATTTATTTTATATAGTCTTGTACAGCCTTTACTGTATATGTGTAAGTTCTTTCATAGTAACTTTATTTAGAATGTTTAACTAGAAATTACTCTTGAATCTTGTTAAACAGCTTTTTCTCTCTCTGTATATCTGGATATATTTAACTTGCCTTTGGTAGTTGTAATATATCATATTAATTAATATGCATGTGTTGAACTATCTCTGCATCCCTAGAGTAAATAATAGTTGGTCATGATGATTGCACCATTTACTGTATAATTGAAATTATTTTTGCTACATTTTGGTTGAGCATCTTTGCAGCTGTATTCATCAAAGATCTTATTTTGAGCTTTTCTATTTTTGTGCTATTTCTGTTTTTGGCATTGGGGCAGTGTTAGTTCATAGAAAGTGTTATAATTCTCATTTGTTCAATTTCTTGGAAGAACTTGAGAAAAGATTAATAGACTGTCTCTCTGAAAGTTTGCTAGAACTCACTAGCAGATCCATCCAAAGCTTTATCTTTCATTATGACTTCAAATTTTATTTGTTCTTTCAAAGAACTAGGTTCTTGATTTTATTTGACCATTGAGACTATTATATTTTTTAATTTATCATTTATTTATTTTTGCAATAATTTTTATTATTTATTTACTTATACCAATTTTGGGTTTAATTAGTTATTAACACGTTGGCTCCTTAAATGTGGTTAAGTTTGTCTTTTCTCATTTATTAGTATTAGCTTGTTTTGTGGTGAACTTAGAAATTCTTTTACTGTCTCTTTTACATTCTGATAGCTAATGCAAAATTTTCACCTTCATTCTGAGTATTAAATTATTCTGTATTAATTTTCTTATTGGTCCAATACATTTTAAGTAGCATTTGCATGTTCTCCAGATGTTTGTCTTTTTCTATACTATCTTTTCATGATAAATGTATTCCTTTTTTTTTTTCCTTTTCCTTTCTTTCCTTTGCTTTCTTTATTTTTTGTGGGGGTTTTGCACCTGGCAGCACTCAGGGGTTACTTCTGGCTCTGTGCTCAGAAATCCCTCTTAGCAGGCTCAGGGACCAGATAGGATGCTGGAGACTGAACCCAGGTCAGCCACATGCAATGCAAGTGCCTAATGCTTTGCTATTGCTTGGACCTCTCAATTTGTTCTGTTATAACATTGTTAGATTTAAAAAAGATACTTGATGCAATTTTAGCTTTCATGGCTATAGAGTCACTTTTCTTTGTGTACCAGAATATAACTGTAAAGATTCAAAGGAGAACCATGTGTACAGTTCAGAGTATAAGGGGGTACAGAGTCTTATAAATATATATTAAATCTAACATTTTAACTCCTCATGTTGACTACTGTTTTCATATTAATTATTTTGCCTGGGTCAACTATATCTTCTTTATAATGGAAGAGTTAAAATCTCTTTGGCCTAAAGAGATGGTACAGCAGGGAAGGCACCTGCCTTACACATTTAGACCTGAGTTTATTTTACAGAGTTCGTTTTCCAGAATCACAAATCACAGATTAAGAAAAACAATTTTTTTAATTTTAATTTGCTGTTTGTTTTTTGTCTTGGGGGCATACTCAGTAATGCTCAAGGGTTACTTCTGGCTATGCACTCAGAAACCACTCCTGGCTTGGGGTACTATATGGGACATGGGCGGGTCAAACCACATTCTGCCCTATGTTAGCTACGTGTAAGGCAAACACCCTACTGCTGTGACATAGCTCCAACCCCTTAAGGAATTCTTGACTTTAATTTTTTAACTAATTTTTTCTCTTCTCTTCTTTTTATTGAATACTTATATTGCAAATATTCTTTGTTTCTTATGCTGCTGTCCCATAAATATCTCATGTTTTTCTTAATTTAGAATGTTTTCTGGGTTGAGTGGTAGAATATGGGTTTATATGTTTGTTTTTTACACAGCTGGTCTAACCCTACCACCACATATAATCCCTGAGCCCTACCAGGGGTAATTGATTTCTGACCACAAAGACAGGAGTAAGCTTTGAACAGAACAAGGAAGATACAACCATCCCTGCCCCACCCCCAAGTTATTTTTTTATAATTTTCTAAATTTTTTGGTGACTTTACTTTATTTTCAACTTCTGACATCCTGCGTTTGATCAGTGTTTTTTTTTTTTATTGCAGCAACTAAATACCTGGACACAGTGATTTCACATTTTATTTTCCCATATTTTATCTATTTCTTTTGAAGTTATCTTACATTGACTTTCTCACTTCAGTGAATAAATTTAAGACTATTTTCTAAAGATAATTCATATCAGTGAATATCCTTAAAACTAGTTTTCAAAGTTCTGATGTGCTTGGGTTCTCTACTGACTTTATTCCTTATCAGTGCAGGCAGATTTTTCCATTTTCTCTTTGTTCCTATGTGAAGAAATATTTGTTCCTTTGTGCTATGTGAAAAAAGAGAATGTGAGTTTATGTAAGCCTGAATAACAATCTGAAGATCATGCTCACTAATTACACACATTAAATACAGACCGTGGCTCTGCACTTCAGTTAAATCTAATTGATAGCTGGGAATTTACAGTCATGAATGTACTGCAGCAGCCACAACATTTGCTAGCAGAGCTAGAGCAGAACATGAGGCTCACAGTAGTGACATTTGACAGTGCAGCAGACCTGGGCAGTAATGTGGGTTAATGGCCAAAAGTGACCAATAGCAACAACTATCAAACTATTTTTTTTTTTTTTTGCTAACCTTTGGCAGTAACTGTACTGTGATGGTGATTTACTGGCCCCTGGAATACTAAGTCTGAGCAGGTCTGTATTACAATCAGATGTTTAGTATCACCTGTTCCTTAGGAAGCCACTGCTCTGCTACTCTTAAAATATCTTGTAATTGTCACACAGAACTAGAGATGCAACAAGATATATATACATAGATGAGTGTGTGTGTGTGTGTGTGTGTGTGTGTGTGTGTGTGTGTGTGTGTAGTGATTTGGGACAGGATGTATGTGTGCAATTGGGCTTTAGGGTCTCGTTATAAAACATCTCTACTAGCGTTAAATAGAAGTTGATACTGGTTACCTTTTGAATTGACTGCTTTGAGAAGTCTGCAGGATGCTTTTAACACTAGGCATTCATTCAGGAGGCTCAATATCACCTTGAAGTACACGGAGAGGTAAAAGTATGGTGTTGCTACTGGTGCCTCAGCAAATGATACCTTGTTTTCTGTTGTTTCATCATTAGCTATGAGTGACTAGACTTCACTTTAAGAATGTGCCCTCCTGCTGAGGAGATAGAACAACGGTAGGGCGTTTGCCTTGCACAAACCCTATCCAAGGATAGATGGTGGTTCACATCCCGGCATCCCAATGGTCCCTCGTGCCTGCCAGGAGTGATTTCTGAGCACAGAACCAAGAGTAACCCCTGAGCACAGCCAGATGTGATCCAAAAACAAAAAAACAAAACAAAACAAAAAAGAATGTGTCCTCAGTATAATGCTATAGAGAGGTACTCAAAATGGCATCTCCAAGAAACATCAGAAGCCACTAAAATGAAGTATGACACAAAGGTCCTTGAGTGTCTTGCTCTATTTAGTCTCACCTTCTGTTCCAGTATCATGAGAGTAGGGTAGGGTAACTGGGTTTTACTTAATCCCTCTGATTTCAAGGAAAGTTCTGCATAACTTAAACTTTAGATATCTCTCCCATCTATTGGTTATTACTCCAAACTATTGCCTCTATTGTCCACAGCACAGAAGCACATCTTAATCTTGAATTCTAGGTTAATGCTTGTGGAGCCAAAGATTTCTTTCCTGGGAAAAATGTCTCAGTTCCCTTCAGGATCACAAACAAAAATCTACATTTAGTACTGATTTGGGTTCAGATTTCGTGGCAATCCTGGGAAAAGTTTGTAGATTTTTCCATAAGCCAATGTTGGTTCCCAATATCACATTTATTGAATATGAAGCTTTGGAAAACAAGGAGAAAATATTAGTGTTCAAGCCTAAGACAAAACAATCAATGATATCAGCTTGTCTTAATTTTTTTATAGAAAGTGAGCAAATTTCCCTAGGTCCTTGAAATTTGCTAACTATGTTAGATTAGATGTTTGATGGTAAAGGTATGGTAAAGATACAGGGAAGAGGGGATGAAGAGGCACCGAGTAATCTATATACAATTAGCCATTTTAATCATTTGTTTTACATCTCACCAACATAGGGGTTAGCTAGCAAAAAAAAAAAAAAAAGACTAAAGTAAAGAGTAAGTACACTTAAAGAAATCAGGGTAACTCCCTCTAGAAGTCTCTTTTTAAACTGGACAATGTAGCCTCTCCTGAACCCTGCACTTGTACCAACAAGAATGACAAGTGAAGCAGCACATGGCTGGATAATCAAAGAAATCCAAAGGGATAGAGGACAGCAAGCATCAGCAAAGAAAGGCAGATCACAAAGCAACAACAATAAAGAAGAGGTCAGCACTGAACCTAAATGGAGAAAACTACTAAGAGACAAGTGTAAAAAAAAAAAAAGCAGGATAGAATAGTAAACAATAAGAATCAAATGAGCCTGAGCAGACAATATCAGGGAACCGAAAATCACCTTCTTAAAGTTGTTAAATACACAATTATAACTTCATAAGCATCTGGAGTTGGTGTGAGTGCTAATGTTAAACACGAAACACAATTTATCACTTAAAAGTAAGGCACGTTCCCAGTACCAAATATTAGTCTATCTTATAACAGATGCACAATGATGAGTTTCAGATCAAGTTCACTAGGATATACTAAGTAGAAAATTGATTACTTAATTAAAGGAAGAGTTGTGAATGAATGATACCTGTCTCCTACAAGCAGGAGACCATCCATTCATGATCTATTTCCTCTAAGAGAAAGAAATGTCTACATAAAAGATTTATTCTCAAGTGAAACAGACACTAATCTTCAGAGAGAGGTTGTGTGTAAGCAATCATTACTTTGCTTATTATACTAGTTTTACACACTATTGCTTTTAAGAACTTCCTAGATCTGCCTATTCTTTACTGATCTTTTTTGTGTCTTTAACTGATTAATAAAATGGCAGTCTTGGTCTTGCACCAAATTTCTATAATATATATATTTGCTTTTGGGCCACACCCAGTGACGCTCCAGGGTTATTCCTGGCTATGAGTTCAGAAATCATTCCTGTCTTGGTGGACCATATGGGATGCCGGGATCAAACCGCGGTCTGTCCTAGGTTAGCGCACTCAAGGCGCTATTGCTTACGCTTATGCTACCACTCCGGCCCCTATCTTCAATATTTTATAAAAAAATATTTATTTACAAGCAAAATTCAATTATTTTTATTTTGTGAAATCTTTTGTGTCAATTTATTATTTGGACAGAAAGGAACTGAATAAAGAAAGATAGAGAGCTTTTGAACATTTTCACTGTATTATCAAATTTCACATATTAGTGATATTCGAAAGTCTACCAGCAGATGAGAAATTAAAATTGGTAAGTGGTTCAGCATAAGACCCAGACAAGACTAAAAGATACAATGGATACACCTGACCACCAGTCAAGATCAAATAGTCACTGAGCATAGCAGATAGCCTAAGCACTGATGGCTATCACCCAATAGTAATGAACACCAATCAACCGTTGCAAGAAAGGAAATAGAGTTTTAAGTGGCTGACCAAAACTTTGTGGGTAACATTCTGAAATCAAATAGTGAATATAATTTAGCCATTAAGATCCACACAGACAAAAAGATGTTTTTTATTTCGTCCCTGAAGGTTCATTTTATGTTATAGAGGTATTACACAAATTTAAGCTGCTTTTATTTCTGTTTCCCATCCTCTGATGGAAGTACTAATGAGCTGTAAAAATAGCCAAGAGGCAAACAAATTAAGGGTAAAGAAATGAAGGACATGAATAATTCTTTAAAAAAATGACTCCTACAAAAATTAGTATTTCTGTGAAGTGATAAAATTATTTTAAAGATATCTTGCTTTTTTAGTACACTGACAAATACAAATGATTTCTTAAGGTATTTTCCACATAAAACTCTAATGTTTAATTTAGCTTTAATTTTTGCTGCTTTTACAAATAAAAATTATCTATAAAATAATGGCTATTTTTATCCTTAGAGATCTTGATTTAGAAGGGTGCATTTACTGAAGGAAATATAACTTATGGGTTAAAATGTGAAGGCCTTTGTATACTAGGCACAGATTAAAATTGCATTGCAAAGTTCTTAAATAATAAAGGAACATGAGAATGGAAAACCTGAATATAAAGAAGAAAACTTAAAAAAAATATTGATTTATTAAATTATTTGTATACTTAGCCCAATTTTAGGAATTAAAAGGTCATATTATTTGTCTAAAGTTCTCTATTCTGCCATTCTCATGGTGGACATGTCAATTGAGATTAAGATATCAATCAACTTGCTTGGGGATACAATTGGAAAATATTAAGAAGAAGATGTTCTGTACTAGGTATGTGGCTCAGCCATTGACCATTTCTTTGTGTTGTAATAGAGAAGGAAGGAAGGAAGGAAGGAAGGAAGGAAGGAAGGAAGGAAGGAAGGAAGGAAGGAAGGAAGGAAGGAAGGAAGGAAGGAAGGAAGGAAGGAAGGAAGGAAGGAGGGAGGGAGGGAGGGAGGGAGGGAGGGAGGGAGGGAGGGAGGGAGGGAGGGAGGAAGGGAGGAAGGGAGGAAGGAAGGAAGGAAGGAAGGAAGGAAGGAAGGAAGGAAGGAAGGAAGGAAGGAAGGAAGGAAGGAAGGAAGGAAGGAAGGAAGGAAGGAAGGAATTTTCTAACAGAACCTTAACACATATTTTGATTTTCACAGAACACATTCAAAATGAGAATTGGGGAGAAAATGAAATAGCAAGAATAAAATGTAATGTTTCTGGTACATTTCAGTTATTTTACTAACAAAATGATTTTAAAGTTTCATTTTCCCAGTAAATTAGATTTTATTAGAATTAATTGTATAAACTAAGAACAGAATTTTAAAATGGGCATAGGAAATAAATAAACATTTTTCCAAACAAAATAACATCTAACAGATCTGTATTAAAATGCACAAACCAATAGTTTTCATGCAGATAAAAGAAAACCACAATGATATATCATAGTTGTTAGTATTGATAACATGAAATATATAATAAATGTTACACATTTAGATAAATTTGAATTCTTAGATACATATGGCCAAATGCAAATTGGGAGAGTCAGTCGTTATAGAAAACACTATAGATATTCTTAAAAAAAGACTTACCACATCATCCAAGTTTTCAGTTTCTAAATATTTAAATGAATTAAATTATAGGTTCAAAGTAATATTAGGTACTCTAATGCCATTGGAGCTCTGTTTACAATAGTAAAGATGTGGAAACAATACGAATCTCCATTAACAGAGAAGCAACTAAAGGAAATGGTGTTTTCATACAGTGGAAAGCTACTATGAGACTTTAAAAAGATGGGGCTTTTGTGTATGAATAGCTTTCTTATGCTGAAATAATGCACTTATCACTTAATGATAAATTTTGTTAGTTTTTATTATAAGAGATTGCCTAACACAATTGAAGGGTAAAATCTGATCGTCGGGGAATATGAACTTAAAAAATGAGTAGTTAATTAACAAAGTAAAGCAAAATAAATCAATTCTAAAGATTGGAAGCACAATAGTACACTCAATAATCAATATTGTATAACACACTAAATGTCAAAAAATATCTGAATGTCATGTTCTCATTAGAAATAAAATCATGCTGACATTAATAAATAATTCCAGACAAGCATAAATTCTATTCAATTTTTGAAAAATGTAAAGATTTTCTAATATATTTTATATTACTCTTAGCTGCCTTATAGAATATGTTGCACAGTTGTGTTAATTTATGAGAAATCAGAACTAGATCTTGCTATTGAGAAAGTTTTTTCTGGCTTGCTCTTCAAGCCCATATTTCTCTTTGGAGATACATTTTGCTTGCTTTTCTCTGTGCTTCTCTGCTTGCTAATCTGCACTTTGGAGAATCCTGTGTTCTCCCTAGAATACAGTGCTTCACTCTTCCTCTCACCTCACATCTTTTGAACAATTTTTCATAAAAAACTAACTTTCTCCAATTAAAAAAGTGTTTTCTCATTTTTGTTTTGGATACACACCCAACAGTGTCAAAAAGCTAACTATACATTCATGGCCATTTCTGTTGTTACTTGGGGAGGTCATATGTAATTCTAGGTATAGAACTGAAAGGAGTTTCATGCAAGACAAGTGCCTTAACCCCAAACTATCTTTATCTTATGATTCCCTGAGGAATTTTCCAGAGTACTCATTTGGTCCTAGTATCCTATGTTAATTAAAATTGGCATATACTTTTGCTATCTTACATTCTGAAGTAGGGCACTACACTGAGAGCCATTTCCTTAATACTTTAGAAAATTAAATAATTCCTTTAACGAAGACACACAGCATCAGAAAATTGAGTGACTAGATATAATCCTAACAAAAGAAGTTAAAGACATATATAAAGAAAATTATAAAACTACTAAAAACCATAAAAGAAGACAGAAGGAAATGAAAACACATTCCCTATTCATAGATTAGAAAGGTTAATGTTGTAAAAATGACAATCATGCCCAAGTACTATGCAGATTTAATGCAGTCCCTATAAAAATACTCTACATTTTTTTAGTTTAAGTAATGTTAAATTTATATGGAGTAATGGCCAAAGCTATACTAAAATACTTTTTATACTAAAAAAAGCTATACTAAAAAATAAAGGTGACATCTCATATACCAAGTACAAACTATAGTATAAAGCTAGTACGGTACTAGAATATGAACAAGATTTTATTGAGGATTTTATTTATTTATTTGTTTTCTTATTTTGATCTTCGATCACACCTGGAGGGCTCGGGGCGACCATAGGGAGTACTTCAGATAAAACCTAGGTTAGCCATGTTCAAGTCAAGGACTTTATTCACAGTATTAAGACTCTGGCCCCAGAATCAGACTTTTAGATAGAGTAGAATTGATACATTTTTGATTACATTACAATTTCTAAGCTATATGGATAATTTTTAATAAAGAAAAATGCCTGAAATGGACTAAAGAATTCTTTAAAAATGGAAAAACTTGCTGTTCACATGCAAAATAAAAAGTTTATAATTTTTCATAACACTGCACACAAAAATGAAATCAAAGTAGATTAAATACCTTGATATTAAATAAAAATCCCTATGCAATACTGAGGAAACCATAGAAAGAATATTTTAGTGTATTTAAGCTAAAGTTTTCTTCAATGATTTACACCATTGGACAACAAAAGTAAAGATAACCAAATCAGATTTCATCAAACTAAGATGAAGAAAATAATTTTTCAGTTACTTTTTTATATTTTAATAATTTTTATTGTGAGCAAAGTGAATTACAAATCTTTCACAGTAAACTTTTAAGTATATACTGACATTGAATCAGAGGGATTTCAACCACCAGTGGTGTCCTCCCTCCACCCCTGTTTCCAAATTGCATTCCATATCCCCTCCTTTGCCCCCATGGCTACTAGTATAAGTGGTTCCCTTTTGTGTATAGCTAGTTGTAGAATGGGTATCAATTCTGTTGTCATTGACTTTTGATTTAGTCTTTAAGTCTGATTATTTTTTAATTTCTGCTCAATGTTCATCCACCAGTTTGGCTTTGGTACCATCCATTCTTTTTTCCCTCAATATATAAGGCAGAACAAGATGATTCAAATTATATGGTTCTGTTTGAAGGAAATAAAAACAAGACAAGGAAGAGTCTGTCTAAATATTATAGATATCAATTTAAGAGAAGAAAGGGAAAAATAAGAAAAAAATTAACAAAATGACAAAAAATACAAAAAATACAGAAACAAACAAAAAGCAAAACAAATTCAAACAAACAAACAAACAAAAAACAAAACCAGTGACTACAAATGAAGCACCACAGCAATAAGGACAGCAACCAAACAATAACTATGAGCACAAAATAAAAAAAAAGAAGACAACAAAACAAAAAGCAAAATTGTGCTTCTTTTCTTCTTTCTTTCTTTCTTTCTTTCTTTCTTTCTTTCTTTCTTTCTTTCTTTCTTTCTTTCTTTCTTTCTTTCTTTCTTTCTTTCTTTCTTTCTTTCTTTCTTTCTTTCTTTCTTTCTTTCTTTCTTTCTTTCTTTCTTTCTTTCTTTTTTCTTTTTTAGTTTATTTTATTTTTTTGCATAGGCACAGTAAATATTGAGAAAATTAGAAAGGAAATTCCCTTGGTCTAAGAGATACAGGGATTCTTTGCCCTTGAAGCATACTGTCATGGAAATAACTACAGGCTCTGTACATACTCTTAAGAAAAAATAAATTACGTAAATGAATTTATAACTAGAATTTTAAAAGAAGCAATACTGGGAGAGTATACTTTCCCACCATTTATCTGATAAAGGTTTAATGATCAGTATGTGTGTATGTGTGTATAAAATATATATATATATATATATATATATATATATATCTCAAACACTAACAAAACCATACAAAAAAATAACAACCAACTCCAAGACACAATCTTCCTCAAATAAAGATTCAGATGGCCAAAATATACATAAAAAAATTTCTATATTATTCTTATAAAAATTCAATCCAAAACATCAGTAAGATAGTGTGAGATATATAGAAGTCTTTATAATATTTCTTTTTTTGTATCTGTTCTCTCTGCCTACTTTTCTCCTTCCCCCTTTTGGGGAAGGGCCAAGGTTTGGATCACATATTTTATGAGGCAAGATTGAGAGGACAGCCTTTTGCTGTAGGTTTGCTAACTCCAAGATTGGAGCTGCTGGCTTGTGTTTGAGTTTCTTGCCTCTTTTTACCCTCATATCTGTGTGAATTATTTACTGTGGACTAATATAACTAGAACAGTTTCTCCTATTCTTTCTGGATAGGGAACTTCCATTTACCTTTTGGGAACTGTAGAAGAACCAAACCTTAACCCTACAACCAGTGAATGCTTCACTTCAAGATATCATGTCACATTCACAAGATTAACACACTTCATAAAGAACAAAAATAACTATTCGTTGGCATGGATGTGAGGAAAAGGAGACCCTCACTTATTTTTGGTGGGAATTTTACTTGTTCCAGTTCTGTAAAAAAAAAAAAATGGATACTTTTCATAAAAAGAGGAAATGAGCTTCCATCCATAATAGATAAAAAATAAATCAAAGGGATTCAAATTGGATACAAACAATTAAAGTATTAGTATTTGTGATAAAGTGATTTTATACATAGAAGATCGAAAGTCTTCACTAAAAGTCTCTCAGTAACAAGTTAAAAAAATACAGCAATATAACATGCTTCAAAATCAATATATAATTTGTTGTGTATTAAAGCAAATGATGAATAAGTTGAGAAAGACAGGGGAAATAGCTGTTGTGAATAATGTCCCAGACATCAAATACCTTGGAATCAACGAAGGAAGTGAAAGACAAATGATAAAAAACAATGCCACATTTTTATTTTATTTTATTTTATTTTATTTTATTTTTTATATATATTGAACCACATTTGGTGGTGCCCAGGGCTTATTTCCAAATCTACACTCAGGGACCACTACTGTCAGAACTCACAAAATTTAATGGAGTGCCAGGAATTGAAACCCAACTAATGATACTTAAGACCAGTGTCATCCCCCCTCTACTATCTTGAAGACTCCTTATATGTCACTTTTGAATAAATAAGAGAATATATAAGGCAGATGTACAGTCAAACCAGACATGACACTTGAATAGTGGTAAAATATAGCAACTTTGCACATTGATACTATAAATAAACATTATCATAATCTTAACTAAAATTAGAACAGCTAAATAAATGCTAGAAAATAAAATAATATTCCATAATAATAGATTGAACAAAATATTATCAAAATGACTATCCTACCATAGCACTCTATAAATTCAATGCAATTCTCAAAAAACTGGTGAATATAGTAAAGAGATAGAATACAATAAAAGTCAAAACAACAAAACCAAGAGAATGACCCACAGATTTGAACTTACAATAGTGGGGAAAGGAAGATGGGACACTGGTGGAGAATAAGGTATTGAAACAGTGTCTTTATGAAATCCTATAATGAACAGTATTCAAATCACTGTACCTATTCTTTAAATTTAGTTTACTTTATTAAATAACATGTATCAAATAGTTGACATAGTTGATCATACTACATTTGTTTCCAGGTAAGTGCGAGTAAATTTATTTAAAAATAAAATAAGAGAAAGAAAAAAATATATGTACAGAAATAAGCAAGTTTTTTTTAATGCATAATTTTTTTTATTTAAACACCTTGATTACATACATGATTGTGTTTGGGTTTCAGTCATAAAAGGAACACCACCCATCACCAGTGCAACATTCCCATCACCCAAGTCCCAAATCTCCCTCCTCCCCACCCAACCCCCGCCTGTACCCTAAACAGGCTCTACATTTCCCTCATACATTCTCAATATTAGGACAGTTCAAAATGTAGTTATTTCCCTAACTAAACTCATCACTCTTTGTGGTGAGCTTCCTGAGGTGAGCTGGAACTTCCAGCTCTTTTCTCTTTTGTGTCTGAAAATTATTATTACAAGGGTGTCTTTCATTTTTCTTAAAACCCATAGATGAGTGAGACCATTCTGCGTTTTTCTCTCTCTCTCTGACTTATTTCACTCAGCATAATAGATTCCATGTACATCCATGTATAGGAAAATTTCATGACTTCATCTCTCCTGACAGCTGCATAATATTCCATTGTGTATATGTACCACAGTTTCTTTAGCCATTCGTCTGTTGAAGGGCATCTTGGTTGTTTCCAGAGTCTTGCTATGGTAAATAGAGCTGCAATGAATATAGGTGTAAGGAAGGGGTTTTTGTATTGTATTTTTGTGTTCCTAGGGTATATTCCTAGGAGTGGTATAGCTGGATCGTATGGGAGCTCGATTTCCAGTTTTTAGAGGAATCTCCATATCGCTTTCCATAAAGGTTGAACTAGACAGCATTCCCACCAGCAGTGGATAAGAGTTCCTTTCTCTCCACATCCCCGCCAACACTGTTTATTCTCATTCTTTGTGATGTGTGCCATTCTCTGGGGTGTGAGGTGGTATCTCATCGTTGTTTTGATTTGCTGTTTTGATAACTGTTGCTTTGTAGTACAGTTTAAAGTTGGGAAAAGTAATTCCTCCCATATTCTTTTTCCCAATGATTGCTTTAGCTATTCGAGGGTGTTTATTGTTCCAAATGAATTTCAAAAGTGTCTGATCCACTTCTTTGAAGAATGTCATGGGTATCTTTAGAGGGATGGCATTAAATCTGTATAATGCCTTGGGGAGTATTGCCATTTTGATGATGTTAATCCTGCCAATCCATGAGCAGGGTATGCGTTTCCATTTCCGTGTGTCCACTCTTATTTCTTGGAGCAGAGTTTTATAGTTTTCTTTGTATAGGTCCTTCACATATTTAGTCAAGTTGATTCCAAGATATTTGAGTTTGTGTGGCACTATTGTGAATGGGGTTGTTTTCTTAATGTCCATTTCATCCTTATTACTATTGGTATATAGAAAGGCCATTGATTTTTGTGTGTTAATTTTGTAGCCTGCCACCTTGCTATATGAGTCTATTGTTTCTAGAAGCTTTTTGATAGAGTCTTTAGGGTTTTCTAAGTAGAGTATCATGTCATCTGCAAACAGTGAGAGCTTGACTTCTTCCTTTCCTATCTGGATTCCCTTGATATCCTTTTCTTGTATCTCTAATGAGATCATTAAGTCACTTTGAGAAGGCTAAGTTAGCTCTTATTGCTAGTTCCTCATTGTTACTTTCTTTCTGAACATTGGGTGGCTTCAGGGCTTCAGATACACACTGTCTAAATTAGTGTGTGGATGAGAGTCTTAAAGAAAAGTGGAGTTCTTCCATAGCCGTGAATGCAGCCACATGGTGGTCCGGGAAGCCCAAGCACTGTTGCTGATACCGTGGCTTGTGGAGTATGGTTTCTGCTGCTTGAATTTCCAGAAATATGAGAAGGTGGGGTGGGTGAGGGTATCTGCACTCACTACAAAAAAGTCCTGGTGATGTCAACCCAAATACCGGCATACCTGTAGTTTGGTCAGATTGGTGTTTCTGCAAAATGCTACTGAGGAGTAGTTAAGTAGGCAAAGTGACTATAATGAGTGATGATTATAGCAGATGTGGCTTTTGCAGGGCAAGAACTTGGCCTTCCCTCTCTTCCCAAGAATTCTAGCTTTCCGCTTCATGACCAACATGCCCTAATTTTTCACAGCTTAGTTTACATCTTTTTTGAGAACAGATTGAATCTATAAAGCTGTCTCGTGGTAGACATGGCAACTGCATTTGTATACTAAGTTTTTTTTAAGAAATAAAATAATTAGAATTAAAAAATTCCTGGAAACATACAACTTTCTGAATATGGGGAGGGGGCTGGAGCAATAGCACAGTGGTAGGGCGTTTGTCTTGCAAGCAAACAATCTGATTTCAGTCCTTGGCATCCCATATGATCCCCTAAGCCTTCTAGGAGCGATTTCTTTGTGCAGAACCAGGAGTAACCACTGGACACCACCATTTCTTGTACAAAATACAACGAACAACAAGAAAAACAATGAAGAAAATGGAATAGCAAAAACTATTATGAGGAAAATGAATATGAGGGGTCACATTTCCTGACTATTAATTTTATTTCATAAAGTTGTAATCAAACTAGTGTAATATTGCAATAATGACAGATGACTGACAAACCATAGATTAGAGCTGAGGACCCATGATTAAACCCTCAGGTTTATGAACAATTAATTTATGTCAAACGAGCAGTCTGTGTGAAGTTGCGCAAGGAAAGCCTTTTTACAAGTGTTACTAGAAAATCTGGTCTCTGCTGGAACATTTATTTTAGAGATCAGTAAAATATTTAGGTGATGTATTATTGTATCCATCTATATAGGATTTTATATACAAACAAAATTTGTTATAACCTTCCCATGAATCTCTAATCAATGAAATACTAACTTATCATTTAAGTTACTATATCACTTCAAAACATTTCTTATTTTTTAAAATTCAAAAAAACTACAAAAATCCTACTGGAATTTTAGATCATCTATGTGCAGATAGAGACTTCTGTAAAAATATGTAACAGCCATTCTTATGCCTTTTCATCTAAAGGCTGACATTCTTCCAAAATATGCTTGAAATTTACATAATACAACAATTTCAAATAGTCATAGGCTTTATTATTAATCTTTAAAAATGTTTTGTATCTTATTATTTTCAAGAGTGTCTATGTAACATGAATTTACTTTACCATAGAAATTAAAATTTTATCAAGTCAAATGCAAATATTTTATGAGCTGGGAAAGAGTACAAGAGGTGAACTCCATAAATTTTTATATGATTTTCTTATCATTTATTTTAACAAATTTTATAAATGATAATTTGCATGTATTTTTAGTATTCATATTTCAGTATAGTTTGGGTAGATGATTAACATAAGGAGGAAGGAAGGAAGGAAGGATGAAGGAAGGAAGGAAGGAAGGAAGGAAGGAAGGAAGGAAGGAAGGAAGGAAGGAAGGAAGGAAGGAAGGAAGCTGTGAGCTATTTTGGGATTGTATAATTTTTATTTGAAGCACCTTGTTTTAAAGTACTGTTATGATACAGTTTTATGTACACAGCATTCTAATACCACATTCTCCACTAGAGTGACACTTATTCTTCACCTTTTTTTTATTTTGATCATAGTGTTTTACATATTATTGACAATAACATTTTAGGTACATATTTACATAAAATCAGGGGGGATTCCCATCAACAAATTGTCCTCCCTACCCCTTCGTTTTTGTCCTACCTCCCATTTCCTCTTCCCTCACCCCCAGGGTGGCTAGAATATGTGGTCCCCTCTGTATCCATCCCACTACTTAATAGTCTTGCACCTGTTTGGTCTTGATGCGTCCCCTATCTCCCCCGCTAACTGTAGGCAGGACTAGCTAGTTCAAGTTGCGTGGTTTTGCCTGAAAAAGAGAAGATAAATAAACTGGGGTAAGAGTCTAATACTCCAAAAATGGGTGGAATCCTTCTAGAGGCTCTCATCATCGATTTGGGAGATGAAGGAGAGAAAGAAGGTGAAACACTCCACCAGTACCAAAAAAAAGTGTCAATTATCCAGTGAGGACTCCAGCTATATCGATAAGCAACACAAAAAAAAAAACAGATGAAAAACAAAGCAAAAAAAAAACAAAAACAAAAAACAAACAAACAAAACAAACAAACAAACCAAAAACACGCCATGGTCTTGAAATAAGAAACATGGCATAGCACATAACGAAAGAAAAGAAGAGAAAAAAATAAGTATAATTGGGGACAACGATTTCAATAATCACACCCAAACAGAGAAATCGACCAAAATAGATAGGTAAATAAAATGATAATAACAATAATAAATGGAGGTAAATATATATATATGTGTATATATATGTATATATATGTATATATATGTATATATATATATATATATATATGAAATAACCAAGGTTTTGTGCTTTTTGTATTTTTGTTTTTTCCCCTCCTGCCCTGGCACAGTAAATATTGGGGTCATTCGAAAAGGAATTCACTTGGCCTAAGAAATATGGGGTTTCTCCGTCCTTGAAGTATACTGTCATGGGATCAGCTCTAGACTTTGCTCAGGATCATTTATTCTCCCGGTAGTGTTTTTTTGGTGTGTGGAAGACTTCTGCTCTGTCCAGGGTGATACAATCAGAGCTCTGTGTTTAGAGGTCTCAGTACCTGCAAAGATCCTGAGGTGGGACTTATGATGAAGTCAGTCTTTGTGGTTCTAGAGGTTCTGTTACCTCAGTGTCGTTTTAATCCATCTTCTGTGGTTGGTGACCTTGGTCTTTGCACTGAACCTAGGATGGCACCTAGGATAGCGTCTTTCTTTGTGCTTCCAGAAGCCCCATTCTGTTGCAGTTGTCTCTGTCAGACCTTTGGGACTGGGGATCATGATTATTGTGCAAGTCATAGTTCAAACCCTAAACTAGGGCTTTTTTATTGGTCCCAAGATGTATACTGTCTGGTCGTGGTTCTAGTAGCCAGTCATCTGTAAATCACGATCTTGGCTTTTGGACCTACCAAAGGGTGCCGAGTCTTCTGGTTTTGTCTTGTCGTTAGCTGGTAAGGTAGGCTAATCTGCTCTAAGGTCAAGTTGTTCACATTTTCCTCGTTGTCAGGATATCATGTTAGAGCTGGCCCTTGTTGTTGACCCCGCAGTATTAAGGCTGTCCCGGATGGAGTTTGTTTCCTGCAGCTGTTGTGAAGAGCTGTGCCGATTCTATGTCTGGGATCCAGGGTTCAAGGCTGGATGAATGGTATCTAATCATCTGAGGTCTAAGTTGATTCCAAATGACATATTTTCAAGGTAGGAGATATCCCTGTATTGTAAACAACTATGAGTTCCTATCTCTAGTAGATAAGAGCTCTTTTTTTATATGTAAGATTTCCCCTTTATTTAGTGTGTCTTTGCAGGGGGAAGTGGAGCTACATTGTATTGTCGGTGTAGTTGGGGGTGGACAGAGGGGATAACAGACACAGGTCACATACCCAAAAATGATAAAATAAATAAATAAAAAAATTAATAAAATAAATAAAAATGTATGTGCTCGCAAATGTATATATAGGACCAACATTTAAAAAAAATAAATAAATAAATTTAAGGAAAAAGAAAAGAACTAAAATGAGTTAGCGAAGTTTTTAAAGGACCAAAGTGGTGCAAAAGACTACCTTACATTTGGGGGAGAGCAGGTAACGAGGTGGTGTATTACAGGTCTTATGCCTATGTTGGAAGTACAGTTTTTCCCATTGTCTTTTGGGTTTTTCTTGTGATGTGTGGGTTCCCAGGCATCTTCCTATCACACCCCCTGACCTTCTTCAGGTTGGTAAAACTTTGCGGCAGGGAGGTCTTGGAAGAGTTCTTGCATTGGGGATACTTTTGGACCTAGGTCCGGTTTCAAGAAACAGTCCACGTTAGGGGGAGTTTGTAGGGAGGGCCTCGCAGCATGAGTCCGCAGGAGATTTGGCTGTCTTTTCTTGCCTGGGACAAGGTGTGGGTTTGACTGGGTGTCCCTTTTCTTGGGTGCTGGATACTGGTTCGTTGGGGTAGGAGGTCGATCTTGTTGCCTAATAGATTAAGGACTGAGGGTGAAGTGTTTTAATATAGAGGGAGGTCTGGATGGGATTGAGGGGTGGAGGGATAGTTGGATTTCCAGAGGGGGGAAAGGGTAAGGTGTATGGAAGGGGTAGGGAGAGAGAAAAGAGAAAAATACATTAGAAAGAAAGGGAGAAGAGAAAGGATAGAAAGTAAAGAAAAGAATAGAAAAGAAAAAAATAACCAAGAAAGTGGTGAGAAGAGAGGAGAGAATAGCAAGGGAATGCTAGTTTGCTTGAATGTGTTCAGTGAATAGAGCATGTAGTTTGGGTCTGTACATCGCTGTTACTGCTTCGGTGGTCTGACTGGTCACGTGCTTGAAACCCTAAAAGAAGGTAAACCTAGAGATAAAGTGTATGTTAAAGAGTTTTCTCGGGGCCATCTCATAGTGCAAACTGGGTATGGTATCTCGTGTGGTATCCCGAGCTGCGTTCTTAGCTTGTCTGCCCTTTGTATCCAAGAACACCTGTGGACAGAAAAGCTGAGAGATTATTTTAAATATAGTAAGATAGAGGCATTAATACATAGTTTTATGGGATGTTTCCATTGGAGTCAGTGGTTTGCCTTGGTATTCTTTACCTGTGTTCCTGTATACGATCTCTACAGGATTATTATGGGCCATTATTGTAGAAGGTTGATTACGTACCTGTTCTCTCTATGCTGCTGTTCTGGTGTTGCTGTTTTCTTTGTGGTATAATGTGTAGTCGAGAGTTTGTGTTGTTCCTTTTTCATGTGTTTTGGGCACTGTTCCCAGGTATATGTTGACTATTACAGTGATTGGAGTTTCTACCCTGTTAGACCCTGTTATTTGATTGTTAAGTATTAGTTGTGATTGAGATGTATGTTCTATGTGCTTCAGAATAGTGCTACCATTCTGTGTTTATCTTTTTCTTCTGACTTACTTCGTTTAACATAACATGATCTAAGTCCATCCACGTTGCTGCAAAATCTGTGATTGTATCATTTCTGAGTGCCATGTAATGTTCTATTGTGTATAGATACCACATCTTAATGATCCATTCATCTGTTGCTGGAGATCACGATTGGTTCCAAGATTTGGCTATTATACTGAGTGCTGCGATAAATAGTGGGGTGCACACGTATTTTGGAATGAATGTTTTTCCAACTTGGGGGTATATACCTAGGAGTGCAATTGCTGGGTCAAAAGGGAGGTCAATTCTGAGTTCCTTGAGTACTCTCCAGACTGTTCTCCATAGATGTTGAACTAGGGGGCATTCCCACCAGCAGTGGATGAGAGTTCCCTTCATACCGCATCCACGCCAACAAAGATTGTTCTCAGTATTTTTGATGTGAGCCATCCTCACTGGTGTAAGGTGGTATCTCATTGTTGTCTTGATTTGGATCTCTCTGATGATGAGTGAAGGTGAGCATGTTTTCATGTGTTTGTTAGCCATCCTTCTGTCTTTCTCTGAGAAGTGTCTATTCATTTATTCTCCCCATTTTTTATGGCTTTATTTGGTTTTGAGGGGCTCAGTTTTCTGAGTGCTTTGTAAGTTCTAGATATCAGCCTTTTATCTGATATGTCTAGTGAAAAGATTTTTTCCCATTCTGTTAACTGTCTTCTTGCATTAAGTAAGGTTTCTTTCGCCATGCAGAAGCTTTTTAGTTTGATGTAGTCCCATTTGTTTATGTTTGCTGCTAAGGTTCTTGCCATTGGTGCTCCATTCTCGAAGACCTTTTTGATATATAGGTCTTCAAGTGTTCTCCCTATTTTATTCTCAATAAACTTTATAGATTCGGGTCTGATTTCAAGGTCTTTGATCCATTTTTAGTTGACTTTTGTATAAGGAGTGAGGTATGGGTTGATTTTCACTTTCGTACATGTGGTTTTCCAGTTGTGCCAACACCATTTGTTGAATAGGCTTTCTTTGTTCCATTTCAGATTCTTGCCTCTTTTATCAAATATTAGTTGGCTGTATATCTGGGGGTTTATGTCTGGGAATTCTGTCCTGACCCACTGGTCTGAGATCCTGTCTCTGTTCCAGTACCATGCTGTTTTGATTACTATGGCTTTATAGTATAGTTTCAAGTTATGTAAGGAGATTCCAACCAGCTTCTTGTTTTTCAGTATGTGTTTGGCTATCCTGGGTCTTTTGTGGTTCCAGATGAATTTTGTGAATGATTGTTCTAATTCTTTAAAGAATTGTGTCTGGATTTGGATAGGGATTGCATTAAATCTATATAGGAGTTTGGGTAGAATAGTCATTTTGATTATGTTAATTCTACCTATCCATGAGCATGGGATGTTCTTCCATTTCTTTAGATCGTCTTCAATTTCTTTCTGGAGTGTTTTGAAGTTTCCCTGGTATAGGTCTTTCACTTCTCTTGTAAGGTTGATTCCTAGATACCTGATATTTTTTGATACTAATCTCTCTCTCCTCAACTTCATTTTTTGTATATAGAAACACTACTGTCTTTTGTGTATTGACTTTGTATCCAGCCACTTTGCTGTATTGGTTGATTGTTTCTAGGAGTTTTACTGTGGACTCTTTAGGGTTTTTGATGTATATCATCATTATCGTCGGCAAATAGAGATAGCTTGTGTTCCTCTTTCCCTATTTGAATTCCTTTGATTCCCTTCTCTTGTCAGATTGCTATTGCTAGAACTTCTAAGGTTATATTGAATAAGAGTGGAGAGAGTGGACAGCCTTGTCTAGTTCCTGACCTTAGTGGGAATGCTTCTAGTTTCTCGCCATTAAGTATAATGTTGGCTGTAGGCTTTTCATATATAGCTGTAACTATCTTGAGGAAAGTTCCTTCTAACCCTATTTTGCTGAGTGTCTTTAACATGAAAGGATGTTGGATTTTGTCAAACGCCTTCTCTGCATCGATTGATATGATCATGTGGTTTTTATCTTTCATGTTGTTGATGTGATGTATCAAATTGATTGATTTGCGTATGTTGAACCAACCTTGCACTCCTGCTATGAATCCCACTTGGTCGTGATGTATGATCTTTTTGATGAAGTGTTGGATTCGGTTTGCTAAGATTTTGTTAAGTATCTTTGCATCTATGTTCATTAGTGAGATTGGTCTGTAGTTTTCTTTTTTGGTGGTGTCTTTGCCTTCTTTGGGAATGAGTGTGATATTAGCCTCATAAAAGGAGTTGGGGAGGATTCCTGTTTTTTATATGGTTTGGAAAAGCCTATGAAAAAGTGGTAGTAAGTCTTCTTGAAATGTTTGATAGAATTCACCTGTAAATCCATCTGGGCCTGGGCTTTTGTTCTTAGGGAGTTTTTTAATTACATCTTCAATTTCCTCTGAGGTGATTGGTCTGTTTAGGCTTTCTAGATCTTCCGTTTCCAGTCTTGGAAGAGGGTGTTTGTCCAAGAATCTGTCGATTTCTACTGGGTTATCTAGCCTAGTTGAATATAGTTGTTCATAGTATGATCTCATGATATGTTGTATTTCTTGGGGTTCTGTTGTAATCTCTCCCCTTTCATTTGTGATCCTACTGATTTGGGTGTTTTTCCTCTTTTTTTGGTGAGTTTTGCCAATGGTTTGTCTATCTTGTTTATTTTTTTCGAAAAACCAACTCCTGTTCTCATTGATTTTTTGTATTGTTTTCTTGGTTTCGATGTTGTTTATTTCTGCTCTGGTTTTTATTATTTCTTGCCTTCTGGTTGTGGTTGGATTTCTCTGTTGCTGTTGTTCCAATTCTTTGAGGTGATCTTTTAAACTGTTGGTTTTGTTATTTTCCTGTTTCTTGACATAGGCCTCTATTGCTATGAGTTTTCCCCTAATTACTGCTTTTGCTATGTCCCATAAATTTTGACATGTTGTCTCTTCATTGTCATTTGTCTCAAGGAATCTTTTTATTTCTTCCTTGAGTTGTTCTTTGATCCAGCTGTTGTTGAGCAGCATGTTGTTTAATCTCCAGGTACTAGTTTTTCTCCATTGCTTCTTCTTGACATCAATTTTAACCTCTATTGCATAGTGATCTGAAAGGGTACTTCTTATGATCCTTACCTTTGTGGTCTTATATAGGTTGGCTTTGTATCCTAATACATGGTCTATACTGGAGAAGGTTCCATGTGGGTTTGAGAAGAATGTGTATTCTGCTTTCTGGGGATAGAGGGCTCTATATAAATCTATTAGCCCTAAATCTTCTAATTTTTCATTTAGAGCTCTTATTTCTTTGCTATTTTTCTATTTGGTGGATCTGTCCAGTGGTGATAGTGGAGTATTGAGGTCCCCTACTATTATCACATTTCCCTTCATGTGTTTCTCCAGGTTTGCCAGTAGTTGCCTCACATATTTTGCTGACTCTACATTAGGTGCATAGATATTGACCAGGGTTAGTGTTTCTTGATCTAATGTTCCCCTGATCAGTAAGTAGTGTCCCTCTTTGTCTCTGATCACTTTCTTGAGGTTGAATACAATTTGGTCTGATATAAGAATGGCTGTCCCTGCTCTTTTTTGTTTTCCATTGGCCTGAATAATTACTTTCCATCCTTTTATTCTAAGCCTGTGCTTATCCTGTAACTGTAGGTGTGTTTCTTGCAGACAGCAGAAGTCCGGTTTATTTTTCCTAACCCAGTTCTCTACTATGTGTCTTTTAATTGGAGAGTTTAGTCCATTCACATTTAGGAAAATTATTGATAGAGAGGACTGTTGTGCAGTTGTATTGTGTGGAGTGGTTGTTGTTACAATCGGGGGTTTGGATTGTGTAATTCATCTCTGAGTAAGTCGTTTAGGATCGGCTTAGTTTGCACAAATATTTCAAGTTCGTTCATGTTTGAGAATGTTTTTAGTCTGCCCTCCCTTATGAATGATAGTTTTGGTGTGTATTGGACCCTGGGTTGGAAATTTCTTTCATTCAGTCGTGTAAATATGTCATTCCACTGTCTTCTTGCTTGAATTATTTCAAATGGGAGATCCGGTTTGATTCTTATGTCCTTTCCTTTGTACTTGAGGTTTTTTTCTCCCTTATTGCTTTCAGGAGTTCCTCTTTCTCTTTGTTTTTTTTTTTTTTTTGTTTGTTTGTTTTTTTGCCATTTGGATTATTATGTGTCTTGGTGTGGGTTTATTAGGGTCTATTTTATTAGGGACTCTCTTGACTTCCTGGATTTGTCCTGAAGTGTCTTTCCAGAGTGTGGGGTAGTTCTCTGTTATTATCTCCCTGACTACCTGTTCTTCCCCCTTCCCTATTTCCTCCCCTTCTGGTATACCCACAATTCTTAGATTGTTTCTTTTGTCTTTGTTCATTAGATATTGGATTTTTCCTTCCAGTGCTTTGCCTTTTATTTCTTTGTTGGTTTCTTGATCTTTTTTTGATTGTAGTTTTCCTTCGAGTTCTTCGATGTGCTTCTCTAACTCTGTGTTTCTGCTCGTAAGGCTTGTTACTTTGTCTTTTAAGTCCTTCACTTCTTTTTGTATGGACTCTCTCATGTTCTTTGACATTTCTTCTTTAATTTGGCTGATTCGTTCATCCATGGATTTCTTATACTCGGTTGCTATGGTTTCTTTCATTTCTTTTAGTAATTCTTGCATTTCCTTCCTCATGACCTCTTTTAGGTCTTCTTCCCATGGATCTGTGCGTTTTGGTGGACTTGGAAACTTGATAGGGTTTGTCATGTTATCTCCAGTTATTAGGGATCTCCTTGATTTACGCATAATTCTTTGTATTTAATGGTGTGTTTTGGAGTGCTGTGGCTTCTAATTTCGGCCTGCTTTGGTCTCCTTCCTGAAGGTGTTTCTAGAGGGTGCTATTGGGTGAGCTTGTTGAACCTAGCTCTTTCTCCTCCCCTTTGCTACCTAGAGTTCAGTCTTCCTGTAATGGGTATTGTTGCTTTTCTACTCCTTATTTCTGTCAGCGGTGCAGTTCAACTCCTGGCCACAATGGTTGCTGGCACTGTTGAGCCTAGCTCTCACTCCCCCCTCCTTTCTCTGGGAGTCAATGGAGCCCCGCCCCCTCCAAGCCTCCCTTGAAGGAGTTCCCTCAGTCCAACCCTTGAGGCTCTGCCCTAGCCCTTGGGGAGTCCCTGGTCCACTCCAGGGCCCAAGGGGGTGGACTGCTCTAGGTCACCTGAGAGTCCAGATGGCTGGCCCTATCTCCCCCAACTATTCGGGTCGCTCAGCTTGCCTTTCCAGGTGCCCTCCCAGGGGAAGGGACTCACTGGGGTGGGGGGAGCCGGTCCTGACGCCGCACAAGGAAACAAAGTCTCACCCAAGTCGCCCAAGGGAACAAAATCTCACCCAAGCCGCACAGGAAACAAAGTCTCCCCCAGGCCACACAAAGGAACAAAATCTCACCCAAGCCGCACAGGAAACAGAGTCTCCCCCAGGCTGCACAACGGAATAAAATCTCACTCAAGCCGCACAGGAATCAAAGTCTCCCCCAGGCCACACAAGGGAACAAAATCTCACCCAAGCCGCACAGGAATCAAAGTCTCCCCCAGGCCGCACAAGAGAACAAAATCTCACCCAAGCCGCACAGGAAACAAAGTCTCCCCCAGGCCGCACAAGGGAACAAAATCTCACCCAAGCCGCACAGGAAACAAAGTCTCCCCCAGGCCGCACAAGGGAACTAAATCTCACCCAAGCCGCATAGGAAACAATGAGTCAATGGAGCCCCGCCCCCTCCAAGCCTCCCTTGAAGGAGTTCCCTCAGTCCAACCCTTGAGGCTCTGCCCTAGCCCTTGGGGAGTCCCTGGTCCACTCCAGGGCCCAAGGGGGTGGACTGCTCTAGGTCACCTGAGAGTCCAGATGGCTGGCCCTATCTCCCCCAACTATTCGGGTCGCTCAGCTTGCCTTTCCAGGTGCCCTCCCAGGGGAAGGGACTCACTGGGGTGGGGGGAGCCGGTCCTGACGCTGCACAAGGAAACAAAGTCTCACCCAAGTCGCCCAAGGGAACAAAATCTCACCCAAGCCGCACAGGAAACAAAGTCTCCCCCAGGCCACACAAAGGAACAAAATCTCACCCAAGCCGCACAGGAATCAGAGTCTCCCCCAGGCTGCACAACGGAATAAAATCTCACTCAAGCCGCACAGGAATCAAAGTCTCCCCCAGGCCACACAAGGGAACAAAATCTCACCCAAGCCGCACAGGAATCAAAGTCTCCCCCAGGCCGCACAAGAGAACAAAATCTCACCCAAGCCGCACAGGAAACAAAGTCTCCCCCAGGCCGCACAAGGGAACAAAATCTCACCCAAGCCGCACAGGAAACAAAGTCTCCCCCAGGCCGCACAAGGGAACTAAATCTCACCCAAGCCGCATAGGAAACAAAGTCTCCCGAACTCCATAAATTTTATGTGGCTAAATCTAGTTCAACTCTAGCTACAACATTATCCCCTAAGCATCACCACATGATGGAAGTCCTTGGCATCACATGGTCTGGGTAAGCTTTGGTATGGTCTGGGTAAGCTTTGGTACGATTGGGTGTAAGCAACAGCAAATCCTTAGATTCTCACATTGAATCACTGGCTATGTAGGCAGAGAATATTTAGAAGAGGTTCATAGGTATTATTTAGATGCCACCACACACATCCCAAATAAAAATCTCTTATAATAGTGTAAAAAGAACAAAAGAATCTAGCTTCTACTGCCTCCATATCATCTCTTGTGCTATTTTATATTTGTGCAAAACTCATCAACTACACTGACTCTCAACTTTTTTACTTGAGATCTCATTTGGTATCTTTTTGTTTATTTTTTATTATTAATTCTCAATAATAGCTCTACATTTAGCATTTGTATATATTTTATTCAAATATAATTTCTATTTCAAAAACATTAAAATGTCTATATAGCTACTTCAAAGAAGTCTTAAAAATTACACACTAAGTTTTACTTTAGTTGTAAGAGAACATTTTGGTGGTGGTCAGAGGAGGGTAGAGAAGTTTAATTTCAGTAGACTAAGGGAGTAAGAAAGCTCAAACGATTATTTATTAAATAAAGAGGACTATGCTGAGTGAAATGAGTCAGGGGAAAAGGATAGACATAGAATCATCACATTCATTTGTGGGATATGAAATTGCATAATGTTAATATACAGAGACATTAGAGATGAGGGCCTGGAGGCTTTTCCCTGTTTGGAAGCTTGCCACAAAGAGCAGGATAGTGAAGTTAGGGCAGAGAAATGACTACTATGACAATGAGAGTTGGACCTGATCACTCTGAACAAGAACTGCATGATGAAAGGAGGTAAAGTAATATGCATGATACCCCTGCAGTAACAATTTTGTGGACCATTTCTAGGAGAGAAAATTGGAATGAAGAAGAAAAAGAAGGAGGAGGAGAAGGAGGTGGAGGAGGAAAAGGAGAGAGAGGTGGAAGAGGAGAAGAATAAGAATGAGGAGGAGGAGAAGGAAAAGAATAAGAAAGAGGAGAAGAAGGAGGAGGAGAAAAAAGGAGGAGGAGTAGAAGGAAGAGAAGGAGGAGGAGGAGAAGGAGAAGAAGAAAAAGAAGGAGGAGGAGGAAAAGGAGAAAAAGAAGAAGGAGAAGAAAGAGGAGGAGGAGAAGGAGAAGAAGAAGAAGAAAAAGAAGGAGAAGAAGGAGGAGGAGGAGAAGAATAAGAATAAGAATAAGAAGGAGAAGAAGAAGAAGAAGAAGAAGAAGAAGAAGAAGAAGAAGAAGAAGAAGAAGAAGAAGAAGAAAAGGAGGAGGAGACAAAAAACAATTATAACAAAAGAAAGAAGAACAAGAAGAAAAACAAGAAGAACAACAAGAATAACAAGGACAAGAACAAGAAGAAGAAGAATAATGTCTGCCACAGAGAAAAGCATGGGAGTGAAAAGGACGGAAACTGGTGACATTTGTGGCAGGAAATGTGCACTGGAGAAGAGATGGATGGTAAATATTGTATGGCTGAAACTCAATCAGGAACAAATATGTATGAGAAATATGTTATGTAGAATTGTGGTGATTATTTCACAATGTATACAAATATTGTTTATACCTGAAACAAACATTATATAATATGTCAATTCAATACAATTTAAAAATGAAGGAAATTAAATAAAGTGGAAAGAAAGGGATGTCTGGAGAGATAGCACAGGACTTTAGGTCTTGCTTTGCATGTAGTTATTGTTAGCTGAATCTGTATCACTGAATATGACTGTGTGATCTGTGCTAGGAATGACTCTGGACACAGTGTAAAATTAAATTCGGAGCAACATTGGTATACTCTTTTTTTAAAAAAAATGTAAACATATTAAATAAATATAATAGACACTTTGAAAAAGATGTATAAAAAAGCAGAAACAAGATTATTTAGGAGCTTCAGAAATTTTAACATTTGGAACTAGGTACATTATACTCTTTATTTTCCTAGGGGAAACAAAGAAGGGTTGTATAGTTTTCAAAGAGAATAAGAATTTAGGGTGCACAGATAAGTCCTGATTCAGGTAATTGGATTTTAGATGTCACCATTCTACGTCTAAATTAATCTGCTCTTACTACATAGTGGCAAAGAAGGGAGACAGTTATAGTTTGATATGTACAAAGAAGTACATATTTAACATGTTCATTTGCATTTACCATATTATAAGTTTATAATGTTCTAACGTACTAGTTATTATTTTTATGTTAAGAAGTAAAATAAGTCAGTAAAAATAAAATAAAAGTAAAATAATGCCAAATGATTCACAATGGGCTTAAAAGTTAGGCATTATGTTTATGCAATCATTATTAAGCAAAAAGCAATAATATTTTATGGCTACCAAATTTGTGGTTTTAATCTCTTGTTTGATTTTGGGCTATTCTTGACTAGGCTCAAGGGTAACTCCAAGTTTGGGTGTGGTGTGGGAGACTCATGGTACCATTTGCAATGTTACATCAAACTGGGTTAGCCACATGAAAGTCAAGTTTCTTAAACCCTGTACTCTCTTTACAGCCCCAGCTATAATTATAAAAAGTTTGGCTTCTAATTATTTGCTAAGTCTGTGACATTCTTATTTGAAAATTAGTTTTTTTTACTTTTTATGTTAATACTTTTATTCTGTAAACACATCTTTACAACTTTATTCAGTCATTAATTTCACCAATGTTTATTGAAACTCTACCACAAGTAAATCGTTATTGTCAAGAGAAGAGCAAACAATAAAAGAACAGCATGCCAAAATGTATCTTCCTGTAACTCAAAAATCTCACCTAGTAGTGAAGATAGACTTAAAACTTGTATGTATGTACTTACTTGTGAGGTCTCAGCTTGTAAACATTTACCTTTGCAAATGTTTGGACACAGAAATCGTTCAGAAAAAAAAATAACAAAATACGAGGATAAAGTGGCTCATAAAGCATTTAGCAGATGGTTGTAATGTGGGCACTGTTTTAGATGTGATCATATGGCAACCACAAAGATATTGTAAACATCTGCAGTAATTTCAAAGTAATAAAAGCAGTTCTTGTTTAAAGATCTTCCATAAATAGCAACATTGCCTCCTCAAATTGGTAATGCAAAATGCTCTCTGTAGGATTATATTACTTTGCTATTAAACTTTAGACCAAAAAAAGTATCACTTCAATTAGAGCCCAATCATTTCTTGTAATACCTGTTACTAATGCTCATTTCCTAATAGTGTATCTTGAGATTCTCTAATCATTTTCATAAGGGAAACTCCATATAGGGACTGTGTTGACTTGAGTCCTGAGAGGAAAGAGACCAAAAAAAGAGAGTCATTAAAGACACATAAGTGAGTATAGAAAAAAAATATTTGAACCAAGATATTTTATATTGCATTTTAAGTCTTCACATAATGTGAAGTAAAACCACTTTAGTGTACCAAATCTTAAAGGTGCTACACATTCAGGAACTGAATGTGTACAAATACCTGTAGGTGTGCAAAATATGTTTAACCCTTGCTTAAGAAGACTCAGGTGAAATAAAATAAGCAATATCTTATTTAATATACATAATAAAGAGTACTTCTTGGAGAAAAAAATTGCCAGGAGCTGAGATAATATTATATTTATAGTTCCCAGAGCATGCCAGGAGTAATTCCTGAGCAAAGAGCCAAGAGTGATCCCTAAGTGCTGCTGATGTAGCCCCACCACTCCCCAAAATTCTATGCTTAAATTCTCTATATCAAGTATTATTTTTATTTTTGCCTCATGCTCTAAACATTCTAAACTAGAGTTATTAGGCTCTCTAATATTTTATTGTAACTAAAATTCTGATTTTTTTAAAATTCAAGATACTATTATTATTTTTTGTTGTTTGTTTGTTTGTTTTTTATTTTGGGACCACACCTGGTGCCACTCAGGTGTTACTTCTAACTATGTGCTCAGAAATCTCTCCTGGACTTTATAGCTGGGTATGGGGAAAGTGTCCCACACTACTATCACTAAGCCCCACTAGTTTTAGTTTGAGGAAAGAATTTCAGAAACTATATCATTGACCAAACTTCCAAATATAATGAACAATATGGAATATTCAGGTGTCTTCTCACACTAGGAGGAAATTGAATTGTACATAGGATACAGAATTTCAGAATTTGGAAGAGAAGTTTCTCCAACCAGGCCAAGAAAAACCCAGTGAAAACTGTCTCTTAGAGTAACCCAGCAAAAACAAGCTACCAGAGGCATGCCAGCAGAAATTTTTGATAAAGGGGCAAGAAATCCTAAATTGGGCAAGGAAAGCCTCTTCAACAAGTGGTGTTTGCATAACTGGTTAGCCACTTCCAAAAAAGCGAACTCAGAGACCTTGATATCAGACCTAAAGCCATAAGGTGTATAGAAAAATATGTAGGTAAACCAGTCCATTACATTGAGACTAAAGGCATCTTCAAGGAGAAAACAGCACTCTCCAAACAAGTGGAAACAGAGATAAACAGATGGGAATATATTAAGTTGAGAAACTTCTGCTCCTCAAAGGAAATAATGCCTAGAATACAAGAGCCACATACTGAATAGGAGAACCTATTCACCCAATACCCATCAGATAAGGGGCTAATATCCAAAATATACAAAGCACTGACAGAACTTCTTGTGAGAGTACTATTAATGTTTCTTGTGAGAGTACTATTAATGTTTCTTGTGTGCACGGGGGCAATAGCCCCCCCGCGATTTTGAAAATGTAGACTGACAGAGATTACCAGTGCCAGCCAAACCTCCTCCTGCTAGACTCCTGGCTCCCAGGAAGGAGAGATCCTTCAAGAAGCTGGGAGACCAGAAGCTCAGAGCCCCACCCAGACCCTCCCTAAGGAGCCGCATGGATGGTGGGGGAAGGCCTAGGGTTCCTTCAAGCTCCACCAAGGGACCCAACTCACCGGCTTGCCCAGGCGTGTGGCCCGGGGAAGCCCTGGAGATCTGGAGCAAGGCAGCAGAGGGGTGCTGGGGTTACCCAAGTCCCGCACCCCCCCTAGGCCTGGCCAAGCAGGCCTCTGGCATGGCGGGGGCCTGCCAAACCTCCTCCTGCTAGACTCCCGGCTCCCAGGAAAAGAGATCCTTCAAGAAGCTGGGAGACCAGAAGCTCAGAGCCCCACCCAGACCCTCCCTAAGGAGCCGCATGGATGGTGGGGGAAGGCCTAGGGTACCTTCAAGCTCCACCAAGGGACCCAACTCACCAGCTTGCCCAGGTGTGTGGCCCGGGGAAGCCCTGGAGATCTGGAGCAAGGTGGCAGAGGGGTGCTGGGGTTACCCAAGTCCCGCACCCCCCCTAGGCCTGGCCAAGCAGGCCTCCGGCATGGTGGGGGCCTGCCAAACCTCCTCCTGCTAGACTCCCGGCTCCCAGGAAGGAGAGATCCTTCAAGAAGCTGGGAGACCAGAAGCTCAGAGCCCCACCCAGACCCTCCCTAAGGAGCCGCATGGATGGTGGGGGAAGGCCTAGGGTACCTTCAAGCTCCACCAAGGGACCCAACTCACCAGCTTGCCCAGGCGTGTGGCCCGGGGAAGCCCTGGAGATCTGGAGCAAGGTGGCAGAAGGGTGCTGGGGTTACCCAAGTCCCGCACCCCCCCTAGGCCTGGCCAAGCAGGCCTCCGGCATGGTGGGGGCCTGCCAAACCTCCTCCTGCTAGACTCCCGGCTCCCAGGAAGGAGAGATCCTTCAAGAAGCTGGGAGACCAGAAGCTCAGAGCCCCACCCAGACCCTCCCTAAGGAGCCGCATGGATAGTGGGGGAAGGCCTAGGGTACCTTCAAGCTCCACCAAGGGACCCAACTCACCGGCTTGCCCAGGCATGTGGCCCGGGGAAGCCCTGGAGATCTGGAGCAAGGCGGCAGAGGGGTGCTGGGGTTACCCAAGTCCCGCACCCCCCCTAGGCCTGGCCTAGCAGGCCTCCGGCATGGCGGGGGCCTGCCAAACCTCCTCCTGCTAGACTCCCGGCTCCCAGGAAGGAGAGATCCTTCAAGAAGCTGGGAGATCAGAAGCTCAGAGCCCCACCCAGACCCTCCCTAAGGATCCGCATGGATGGTGGGGGAAGGCCTAGGGTACCTTCAAGCTCCACCAAGGGACCCAACTCACCGGCTTGCCCAGGCGTGTGGCCCGGGGAAGCCCTGGAGATCTGGAGCAAGGCGGCAGAGGGGTGCTGGGGTTACCCAAGTCCCGCACCCCCCCTAGGCCTGGCCTAGCAGGCCTCCGGCATGGCGGGGGCCTGCCAAACCTCCTCCTGCTAGACTCCCGGCTCCCAGGAAGGAGAGATCCTTCAAGAAGCTGGGAGATCAGAAGCTCAGAGCCCCACCCAGACCCTCCCTAAGGAGCCGCATGGATGGTGGGGGAAGGCCTAGGGTACCTTCAAGCTCCACCAAGGGACCCAACTCACCGGCTTGCCCAGGCGTGTGGCCCGGGGAAGCCCTGGAGATCTGGAGCAAGGCGGCAGAGGGGTGCTGGGGTTACCCAAGTCCCGCACCCCCCCTAGGCCTGGCCTAGCAGGCCTCCGGCATGGCGGGGGCCTGCCAAACCTCCTCCTGCTAGACTCCCGGCTCCCAGGAAGGAGAGATCCTTCAAGAAGCTGGGAGATCAGAAGCTCAGAGCCCCACCCAGACCCTCCCTAAGGATCCGCATGAATGGTGGGGGAAGGCCTAGGGTACCTTCAAGCTCCACCAAGGGACCCAACTCACCGGCTTGCCCAGGCGTGTGGCCCGGGGAAGCCCTGGAGATCTGGAGCAAGGCGGCAGAGGGGTGCTGGGGTTACCCAAGTCCCGCACCCCCCCTAGGCCTGGCCAAGCAGGCCTCCGGCATGGCGGGGGCCTGCCAAACCTCCTCCTGCTAGACTCCCGGCTCCCAGGAAGGACAGCACTGACAGAACTTCATAAGAAAAAAATATAGTCCCCTCAAAAATGGGGAGAAGAAATGAACACTTTGTTAAAGAAGAAATACAAATGGCCAAAAGACACATAAAAAATGCTCCTTATCACTAATCATCAGGGAGATGCAAATAAAAACAAGAATGAGGTAGCATCTCACACCAGAGAGACTGGCACATATCACAAAGAACAAGAACAATTGGTGCTGGAGGGGATGTGGAGAGAAAGAAACTCTCATTGACTGCTTGTGAAAATGCCGTCTAGTTTAGCCTTTATGAAAAGCAACATGGAGATTTCTCCAAAAACTGGAAATAGAACTTCCATATAATTCAGCTATACCACTCCTAAGGATATACCCTAGGGACACAAAAATACAATACAAAAATCCCTTCCTCAGACCAATATTCATTGCAGTGCTATTTACAATAGCCAGACTTTGGAAACAACCAAGATGCTCTTCAACAGATGAATAGCTAAAGAAACTGTGGTGTATATACACAATGGAATATTATGCAGTCATCAGGAGCAACAAAGTCATAAAATTTTCCTATATATGGTTGTACATGGAATCTATTAAGCTGAGTGAAATAAGTCAGAGGGAGAGAGATAGACACAGAATAGTCTCACTCATCTATGGTTTTTAAAAAAAATAAAAGATATTTTTTCAATAATTCTCAGAGGCAATAAAGATGAGGGCTAGAAGGTCCATCTCATGATATGAAGCTCACCACAAAGAGTGATGAGTGCAGTTAGAGAAATAACTACACTGACAACTTACATAACAATGTGAATGAATGAGGAAAATAGAAAGCCTGCCTCAAATGCAGGCAGGGTGGGGAATAGGGAGGTGGGGGATTTGGGACATTGGTGATGGGAATGTTGCACTGGTGAAGGTGGGTGGTATTCTTTATATGACTGAAACCCAACTATAATCATATTATAAATCAAATAGTATAAATAAAGATATTAAAAAAAGAAATCACTCATGGCTTGGGGGAATCATATGGGATGCCAAAAGATGGAACTATGATCCATCCTAGGCTAGCACGAGCAAGGCAGATGCCTTACCACTTACATCACAACTCTGGCCCCTATTTTTATTACACCCCCATCAGTAAAGTATTTCTTATTTATAATATGCTAAAATATTTGATATAAGTGATTGCAAAACAACATCATATATCTCTTAATGCTAAATTTTGTTTTATTTCTTAGCATTTTAAAAAGCATACTCCACAATTTTGGAATATTATGAAATCCCTAAATGTAATATGAAAATTTAATATCTCCTGAGTCTAATAATTTTTAAAGCAACCATAAACTTCAGTAGGAGGTGACCTTAAATAATGAAGCATAGAACAGCTACCTGAAAAAAAAATCCCAATGTCTCTTTACTGTTGTAAAAAATCAATAAATAAAATTTTAACTATCCAAAACATGATTATGCAAAGATTTGATCTACTTAGTATTTTTTCCAAACAAAAAATAAGGACAAATTTTATGTTAATAGTAGTACTATGAAGGATGATAAAGTGATATTCCATAATACCTACTATGTTTAGTTATATTTAGATCAAATAGTCACACTGAAGTAATTGGATCTTTAATTTTAATTTTTATTAAAAGAAAATTCATCACATAGTTGACATATCTGATTATAATACATTTGTTTCAAGATGACGGAAAGCAAAGTTATTTAAACAAGGAGAATGAAAATAGAAAGGAAAACTAAAAAATAAAATGGAAGAGAAGAAAAAAGAAAAAGTTCAGTAGCAAGTATATTTGTGAAAATTATTGTATCTCCAATCAAGGCATTAATACAATAGCAGAAGGTTTAGTAAGCTCTTTTTTTTTGAAGATAAGAAATAAAAGAAAACAATGTGTGTGTGTGTGTGTGTGTGTGTGTGTGTGTGTGTGTGTGTGGCAGTTGTTGTTTGCATAGGCACAGCAAAATATGGAAGAAATAGAAAGGAAAAAGTTTTGCCCTAAGAACAGGGAGATCTTACCCATGAAGTATCACGGGATAAGACTAACTCCAGGCTCCAGGCATACTAAGTTGTCCAACCTCAAAATTATTCTCTGTGGTCCTAGTAAAAGCTGTTCACAATCACTCTTGTTGCTGTCAGATTTTTGTAGTTAAGAGATCCTGATTTCCGTACAGACCCTATATCAACATCTGGGTGACATGGAGTGTATTCTGGCTTCGTCTTATCATTAGGTCACAATTCAGAAAACCCTGCCCAGAAAACAGATTGTTTCTATTACCAAGTCATCAGGATATCACAAGAACCTTCTTGGGTGTAGGTTGATGTCAGGGCAGTAGAAGGGCCTCCCTGGTAGAATTTTAATTTTTGGTGATGGTGTAGAAAATCATGGTTGTTTCCATAGATGGTATCCAGGGTTCAAGGGTAAATGGTAAATATATGATATTCTGAAGCCTAAGCCAAGTCACAAAGACAAGTGTTCAGAGTATAAATCCTCACTGCAGTATACAATTTATGTGATCCTATCTCTATTAGATAAGAACTTGTTTGCATATGTAAGATTTTTCCATTTTAATATGGCTATGCAAAAAGAAACAATGTCATAAGTATTACTGGTATGTGTGGGGGCAGAGGTAACAAGCCCACAATTCCCATAACCTGGTTCTAACATGAATTCTAAACACTAGCAAAACAATTTACTAGAATTCTAGACTAAACAGATCCCCCCAAATAGGGAAAATTGCAGCTACTCAAGAAGATAATTAATAAAGGTTATACCTATTAAGAAAATACATCTAAAGAAATATTCTAAAGAAATATACATGTCCCCTTTAAGTCTTTTGAAATAGTCTGGGAAAAGAGGAGAGGGGGTAAAATCCAGAGCACAGCTTCAGCCTGTGATTTGGTCTTGTGGAGTCTAAAAAATGGCTCCCAACAGTCACGTAACAGGAAATGCCCTTAAGCTGGGGGCTTCTCAGAAACCAAATCTGGTAGCAAGTAAAAGTCCATGTGAAGGGAGGTGAGGAAAAGGGGGCCACTGAGAGCAAATAAGTAGCATCAGAGTATCAGCTTCTTTTCAGGCTGAGAATCTATCTTTTCACTTTGGGAGCTGTTTGGCAGCTGGCTGGAATGAAGGGAATGTACTTCAAGAGAAGTTAAGACCTGAGGGTAAAAAGGGTTAAATGTGGGAGTGGGAAGGATAATAGATGGAGATTGAGAGAGTGAAGGGCTAAAAAAGACTTTGTAAGGTGGTAAGCAAAGGGAGGTAGGAGGGGAGGAGGGGCTATATATATATGACAGGGGGAAGGACAATATACAACATAGACATTATATATTACAGACAGACATTAGACAGACATTGAGATGGTCAACACATACACTCATGAACACACATAGAGAGACACTGAGGATCAATCTATGGGTTACTGTTGAAAAGCTGACCCGGGTGAAATAAGACAGAATGCTCAAAAAAAATATAAAGCTTCAGCAAATCAGATCGAAAGGTTTTCCATTTTCTAGGCCACTCATTATTGGTAAAGGTTAAATTTACTGAAGAAAGGCTTAGTGGGTTAGATTATATATAGAGCATTCTTAAATCAATCATAATTTTTAAGTCTAGAAAATTAAGTGCATGGTAATGAGCACTGTAAGAGGAGTCTATACCATAAAATATTATCTAATGGGTGTTGAGTATCCAGTTTCCTTTCCTAAAAGCAATGTAAAATTATTAGCATTATGGTATAATTGCAAACTACCTACAATTAAAAACAGATTACAATAACATATTCAATGAATGAGCTCTGTAATAGGAGTTTGTGGCATGCAGTTGCATATTCCATTGCTATCTGTGGACATAAATATTAGATTATATTAGCAGGAATAATCAAGATGAAAATGAATAGATTATAATTTTTGTCATGATATTATCATAATAATCCCTGTCTCAGGAGTCTATATTGTATAGCATTGTGATGTGGAACTGAAGTGACCAATCTTTATCTCCAAGTACCAATGTGGACAAAATGGTCAAGGAGTTATTATAGACAGTAAAATTAAGACATTAAAGCTACTTACAGTAAGCACTGTACTGGACGTTCAAAAGCATTCTTCACTTATTTCTGTGGATAAAAGCATTAGAATATTATTATAAATATCTAAAAATATCAGTTGATTAGACATCTGCTCAATCTTAATATCTATGTCCATTCTTATGGGAGAGTTTAATCCACTGACATTTAAGAAAACTATTGACAGAAAGGCTTTCTATAACCTCAATCTATAAGGTTCAGACATTTGGGTGGACTTGGAGATTTGCCAGGATTTCTCTCTGTATCCCCCACAGTAGATGTCTTCGTTAGCTTTCACATTGAACTTTGTATTTAGTGGTTTGGAGTGCTGGATTTCTCAGGCTGTTGAAGGAAACGTTATGTCCAATCTGCCAGGAAGTCTATGATATAAATTGAAATGACTTCCTGTAGACATACGGTTAGGAAAAATAAGGAAGGATACTGAGATATACTCCAAAAGATAGCCCCATTTGCATTTGGTGAAGGGAATTAAGGAGGGAGGTTCTCTCCTCCCTCCCTGGTAACAACCTGGTTGGCACCAAAGGGCATTAATGAGTGATGGCCCTGGAATCCAGAAAGAGAGTGAGGGATGGCTGGAGAGGAGGCCCCATTAGTTTGAGCTTGGTAGAGGAGAAATAGCTCTTTACCTTTTTTTAATTTTTTTTTTTATTGAGACCAATGTGAATCACAAGACTTTTATAGTTGTATCTCAATTGCATAGTGACAGTGAGTTAGGGCTGTTTCCACCTCCAATGTTGACCTTCCATACCATAATTCTCAGCATGCACCCCGTATCTACACACCTAACTGCCTGCCCTAGACTGTTAGTGTAACAGAACCATTTTGTGTATATCTTATTATAGTTGTGTCTCTTGATTCTACTGTACTTGACTTTGGTTTGAGTATTTAGGACTGATCAATTTTTATTTCCACTTAATGCTCCTGAGATAATTTGTTATTGCCTCTTTTTAACAAAACAATAATCAAATACATTCAAGTATTTATATGTGTACACATTTTTGCATGGACTATATTTTAAAATTATAGGAAATCTTAATATTTAATGCACTTTTGCATTTTGCCATTTACAATGGAATGTAAATCTCACTGATGGATATAGAATTGAAGTAAAACTTGCTGCTCTATATAGCATAATCAAATATGCCTCGGATATTATCTAATGCTCTTTGGCCTGACTTGTTAAGAAATTTTAAATAAGACAATTGTCTCTCTGGAAAATCAGTGTTTTAAACACAACAATCTTTTTTATCACTAGTAAATTTACAGCCATGAGAGTGTTATTTAATTTTTACTCTTCACAATATACAACTTATATAACATCTTCTCACAAGATTATTTTGAGTAGATCATTTATTCTCTGCCTCTATTGTAAATATTCAAATAACAGCTGTCAGTAAGCTACTGAGCCAATGAAACCTTATGATCAATGGCTAAAATTAAGTCATCCATGGCTTATCTATCCATTCATAGTACTAATAGAAAAAATGCAGCTTTACTATATTTGAATTTCATAAAGAACATTGCCATATATTTTTCTTTCATTTTATTCTCTTGTTTACAATATTAAAAAATCCCAAAGCTTTAGCTTCATCTCTACATGAATTGTCATCATTTGCACCATCAAAATTACAGTGTGCCATGTGCCGTATCACCACTAAAAATCCTCTGAATAAAGATTGTAATCCTCTGCTCATTCCCTCCTTCCAACCACTTTCTTCTGGAAAACTTGACAATTTTCACTAAGTCTAGAACTGAGTTTTCATCATCATTGCCAGTTCATTTATTTTAACAATTTATATTTTACATATTAATAACTATCCAGTAATTGTCTTTCAGGCCTTTCCTTCCTTTACTTATATAATAACTTCAAGTTCCATATTTATTTTCAAAATTTTATCTTTAAAAGCACAATTTCATCTTCTTTAATGACAGATAGGCATTTTTTATTATATAGCACACAGGTTTTTATCATGTCATTGCTTGATGGTCATTTGGATTGATTCAATGGTTTGGCAATTGAGAGTAACGGTGGTCTAAACACAGGGATACAAATATATTTCCAACGAGTACTTTCATATTCTTCAGATAAATACTTAGGAGTTAATGGGGTTGGAGCTGACTCAGCAACTAAGTTGCCAGTCTTGAAAATAAGAGACATTGTTTGATTCTTGGTGCCATTCATATGTGCCAGTACTATCTTGGCAGCTTTATTTTGGTGCCTAGAAATATCTTTATAAGGATGGAAGTAGGCACCACAAGTATATTGTGAGATCCGTGGTAAGCACCAAATAAGTTAGCATGGCCCATGGTGAGTACTTAGGCCATATGTTAAAGCACCAGAACTTGATGTGCAATCCCTTTGAGCACCATAACCAAGAGGGAGAGCACCACAGCCAGGAGAAAATGCAAGTTAATAGGAAAATCTTTCAACACTTTTTTATTTGTAAAGAAGCCACTGTAAATTCATCTTTTTCATTTGGATTATATTTATCATTTATTCTCTCTCTCTTTTTTTTCAGTGAGCTACTTATCTGCTTAGCCGTTGTGCAAATTCTTTCAAAGAATTGGCCCTCAGCTTCCTTTTAATGAATTAGCACTTGACTTTATGTTTTGTATCGGTGTTTTCTATATTTCTGCTCTAATTATTCTTTCTTTCCTTCTGCTGATAGTTGATTATATTTTTCTTCTTTCAATGTAAGGATATTCATACCTTCAATTATAAGGTATGAGTTCTTCTTGATTATTGCTCTGTACCTGCAACTTTGGTTTCTTTGTTGACTCAAGAGTCATTCAGAGAAGGTGGAGCGAAGATGTCAGAAAAGAAGCCAGTGAACTATTCCAAGAGACAAAACGACTGTTGCGCAAAAAGCAATATGCTTTGTAAAAGACCAAGCTGGGAAGGAAGAGGGCAAAATTCCATGGAGCTCCTGGTCAGTTACATGGTCACTGCACTGGGGTAAAAACTGCCTATCAGACTATGAACTCCCTAAGTTGTTATTTGTTCATGAAACTTTGTATTATTCCCTCAAATGTGAATTACAGATTAGGTAGGTAAGGTATTTTTTGAAGTGTTCATTTAACTGAATTTTAAAAATAATTTCCTTACTTTGGCGGAAGTGAGAGTAGAGAGGGAAAGGCATTTGCCTTGCAAGTGGTCAACTTGGGTTTGATCACTAGCATCCCATATGGCTCCTCCAGCCTGCCAGAAGTGTTCCCTCAACATGCTAGGTGTGAACAAAAAAACCAAGAAAGTGTAAATAACTCTACCACCATTCATTTATAGTCTATAGTCTTCTTTTAGATTTCTCATAAATCTTTTGTGAGTAATTTATTAAAAATTTTTCTTTCAGATATGGAAAGAGACATGAGTGAGTGTGGTAGTTGCCTTTCATATGGCTGACCCATGTTTGATTCCCAGAATATGTTATTGTTTCCAGGTCATCACCAGGAGTAATTCCTGGGCATCTCCAGGTGCAGCCCAGAACCCTTCCCCAAATAAATAAATAAATAAATGTTCCTTCTTAGGTATTTCTTTCAGTACTCAGTCTCTGTTTTTGGATTTTTTGTTTTATTTGTTTTTTTTTTGTTTGGGGGGGGGTCACACCTGGCAGTTACTCTGGAGTTACTCCTGATTCTATGCTCAGAAATCGCTCCTGGCAGGCTCAAGGGACCATATGGGATGCAAGGATTCGAACCATCGACCTTCTGCATGTGAGGCAAATGCCTTACCTCCATGTTATCTCTCTGGCCCCTGATTATGGCTTTAATCAAAGACTGGGGAATCTTCTTACAAAGTTGCTAAGCAGCAAACATTATCCTGAGAACAAAAGTGAACAGAAATATTATTAAAAAATAAATTATAGGAGCTGGAGCCATAGCACAGTGGTAGGGCATTTTTCTTGCATGTAGCTGATCTGAGACGGACCCAGCTTCAATCCCCAGCATCCCATATGATCCCATAAGCCTTCCAAGAGTGATTTCAGAGCACAGAGCCAGGTAATCCCTGAGCTCCATGTGGCCCAAAAACCAAAAAAAAAAAAAAAAAAAAAAAAAGAAAAGAAAAATATATATATATGTATACATATATATATGTATATATATATCTGATGAACAGAGAACAGATGCAAATAGTCATAACATAAATTAGTGAAATTAATACAAAAATGCATTAAAAAGACCATATTCCATAATGAAGTAGTACTTAGTCCATGGATACAAGAACGGTTTAATATATGTAAGTTAACCAGCATAATATAAAAATATACGATCATATAAATAGATGTGAAAAAGCACTTAACAAGACCAAAGATGTAATTATGATAAAAATACAAATAAAATAGAATAAAGCGATCATTTCTTAATCTAGCATAATTTACCACAAACCCTCAGTGAAAAACAGAAAGTCTTCTCTTTGAATGGAGGCTTCCTTTATAAGACAAGGTTACCTAGGCTTACCCCCATTACCCAAAATAGTATCAGAAGTACTTGTCATAGCAATTGGGCAAGAAAGAGACATTAATGGGACCTAATTTAGATGTGTGGGATCTAATTTAGAAAAGAATTCAAGCAATCACTATTTGCACATGACATGACACTATTTTTAGAAAATCATATCTACAAAAACCAGAGAAACAATAAATGCTTTCAATTAATTGGCAAATCAACCCATAAAAATGTATAATATCCCTATATACATTGAGGCGGGATCAAAATAAATAAAAAATCAATCTCATTTAATTTGTGCCTCAAAACCTCAAGTACTAGAAATCAACTGAACAGAAGAGATTAAACACACATACACATACAAAAACAATAAACCAATAAGCCACTACCTAAAGAAATAGAGACATAAAGATATAGAAACACAAGCATTTTTCATGGAACAGAGAATTTCTAATTCTGTAAAAATGATCATCCTTTCTAAAGTACTGTACAGATTCAATACAATCTATAAATATAACCATAATATTCTTTAGAAATACAGACAAAGATTGTTAAAATTTAGATGGGCTAATAAAACTCTCCAAATATTCAAAAACAATCCTAGAAAAATGAAAATGGAAGACTTTAATAAAATTGGAGTGCTGTAATAAAGACAAACTCTAAGACCATTCGGATCAAACTGAGAGGCCAAAGATAAACTTTCCGGTATATAAGTAGCTCCTTTGACAAGGAGGTAGCAATGAGAAGTAGAACAAGAAAGACTAAAATGGTACTAGAAACACTAGTCAGCTACATGTGAAAATATGAACTCAGAATCTGTACCTCACAATTTACACAAAAGTCAACTTTAAATAAATTAAGAACCTTGTTATTATACTTCAATCCAGCATAAAATTGAATCTAGTGACATCTTCAATTATTCAATGTCACTGGTCAAACAAAAAAGAAATAAAGATAAACAAATGCAACCATAACAAATTTAGAACTTCTGATAATCAAAATTAATGACTAGAATAAAAAGACAATCTAAAAGCTTAGGAAATAGCATAATCAATATAAGAGATAGATCTATCCTTTGTAAAACAGAAGAAACAATGAAAAAAATCAAAATATTTGGAGAAGAAATGAACAGACATCAACCAAAATAGGGAACAAGAACATTATTAAAATATATAATTGATTTTGTTTGGTTTATGCCTGAATCTATTTTCGATGTTTATATGCTTGTGTTGATTTGGTGACCACATTCTACTGTGCTCAGAAGATACATATAAAAGAACCACATGCGGTGCCGGAGGAAAAAAAAAAAAAGAAAAGGTTGGCTGCATTCAACTCTGGTTTGGCCTTAATGTGGCCAATCCTGGACAGCTCTGGCTCATGATCCTGAATTTCAGTCTCACACCACTGTTTGGGGAAAAAAGTTTAATATGATTTTAATACAAATAAATTTATTAGACTTCCTTTATGTTACAGCATAGCATAGAATGGTTACTTCAGAAAGGTCTATATGTACTTAAGAATATGGATGATTTATTTTGGTAGGGAAAATGTTCCTATTTGTTGTAATGAGACAATCTTTATGTCTCTTTAATTTGTCTTTTGATTGCTTCATTTAATAGCATTATTTTTTTAAAATGGTTGACAAGAATATCTGAGAATTTCTGAATTATTGTGTTGCCATGAATTTATCACTTGAATTGTGTCCATATATACTTTGAAATTTGGAAGCCCTCATTTAGGTGCAAGTAGATTGACAACTATTTATTGATAATTAAATCTTCTTGCAGTATTGTTCCTTTAATTAACATATAATATCAAAGTTTGTTTCATTGCTTTTTTTAGCTGAAAGTCTTTTTCATCAGGTTTAGACTAGCTCTTCTTTCATTTCCTCTTCAGAATTTTCTAGGAAGTCCTTGATCCAGCTTTTCACTTATTGCATATGTCTTTATATGTGCTATGAGACCCTTGAATGCACAGTAGATAGTACATGATTTTTATCTACTCAGCAAATCTACCTTTGAGGAATTCAAGACATTTCCCTTTAGAATAAGTGTTAGGTAAGGGATCATCCTGTTGCTTGCATTTTGTTTTGTATTTTATTGTTTTTCGTTCATCTGTTACTTTCCTTAGATAGCCTACCCTGGTGATGTTATTACTTCATTTTTTCTTCTAAATGTTCCAACTATAGATTTCTTCTGTAATAGTCATGATGATTTATATGTGCTTCTAAAATGTCTTTTGAGGTACCAGCTTGACCAGTTATTTACCTTAATATTTCATATTCCATACCACTTTTTAAATATATTACTATATAAAATCTGTCATTGTTTTCAGATACAAGGTATACTTTTTATTTATTAATTTATTGATAACTTAACAATGGTATATCTTTATTTAGGTTGTAATGAATTCAGAAGTTTGAACATTATCACACCTCCTTCATTTATGTTTAGTGATTTCTATAAACTAAAGTTCTCAGATTTCAATATATTCTTCTTTTTTATTTCTATTTTAAAGTACTTTCATAAATATATTGCAATTTAATGGAATCTAATATTTCTTATAGATTCCAATATTTGCCTTTCAATTTTTTCTTTATTTGAGACATTAGTATGAATTTCCATTTCTAATATTCTTTCAATTGTGAGATTGAGTCAATCTATTACATTCTCTATGCTAGACTTAATCCTATTCTTAAATTCTTTGTAGAACAGCCTCTTAGCTTGAAAATGAGCAGTATCCGGAAGTTCATTAATGAAACGTTCTGTTTGTTCTTACAGAATTAAAAAAGAAATCATTAAGTCACTACTCTGTATTCAGTTATACTCTTTAACTTCATTAAATTTTACCATGTGTCTCTTCTTCAATATTTGTTAACTGCTCTCATTCTGTTTTTAAGTTCATCCTCAGAAATTTTCTGCTTTTTTAAAAATAAATCAGAACACTTTTTCCCACAGTTCCCTGCAGAATTTTCTCCTTAACATCTAAATTGGTTTCTTTGTTTTCCTGCAGCTGATGGTGCAAATAGGTGTTGAAATTTTATTTCATTTCTATGAACTTGATGGAGATGAGGAGGACCATGATGAAGTATCTAAAATCTCAATTCAAATCATGTTGGCAGTGAGAGTTAGTGCAAACAGCACAATTGGTAATTTTCTTTGTTGCTGGTTGCTTTTTCTTTCTTCTTTTTTTTTTTTTTTGGTAGTTACTGTTTGGTTTTTGTTTTTTTTACTGTTGTTTGTTGTGTTATTTTGTTGTGTTTTTCTTCTTTTCTTCTTGTTCTTCTTGTTCTTGTTCCTGTTTCTCCTTCTTGTCCTTCTCCTTTTCCTTCTCCTTCTCCTCCTCCTCCTTCATCTTCATCTTCTCCTCCTTCTCTTCCTTCTCCTCTTTCTCCTTCTCCCTCTCCTTCTCCTCCTTCTCCTCCTCCTCCTTCTTCTTCTCCTTCCTCCTCCTCCTTTTTCTCCTTCCTCTTCCTCCTCCTTCTTCTCCATCTTCTCCTTCTCCTTCTTCTTCCTTCTCCTTCTCCTTCTTCTTTCTTCTTCTTCTTCTTCTTCTTCTTCTTCTTCTTCTTCTTCTTCTTCTTCTTCTTCTTCTTCTTCTTCTTCTCCTCCTCCTCCTCCTCCTCCTCCTCCTCCTCCTCCTCCTCCTCCTCCTCCTCCTCCTCCTCCTCTCTTCTTCTTCTTCTTCTTCTTCTTCTTCTTCTTCTTCTTCTTCTTCTTCTTCTTCTTCTTCTTCTTCTTCTTCTTCTTCTTCTTCTTCTTCTTCTTCTTCTTCTTCTTCTTCTTCTTCTTCTTCTTCTTCTTTTCTTCTTCTGTCTTCTTCCAGCAGAACCCACAACTTAAATCATCTTGTTCTGACTCATGAACTGAGAGGGAAAATAAAATGGAATGGTACCAGAACCAAACAGCTATATGAACATTGAATGGAAATAAAAAATGATCAGACTTAAACACCAAATCCGAACTCAACAACAACAGAATCGATGCTCTATCTACAACAAGCTATACACAGAAGAGAACAGTTACACTAGCACTCAGAGGAACAAAGGAGAGAGATAAGGGATACAAGCTGGGAAAAGGGATGGAGGGAGAACAACCCTGGTGGTGGGAATGGCCCTGATTCATTGTCACTATGTACCTTAAGTATTACTGTGAAAGATTTGTTATTCACTTTTGGTCACAATAAAAATTATTTTTTTTAAAAAGGAAATTGCTTTCCTTTATTCCTTTGGCCTCTCTTATACTTTATTCATACTCTAATATTTACAAATGAATGGGGAAGGACATAGTTTATTTTGTTACCACTAGTCTAATATATCAAAGTAAATTTTGTTCCAAAAGTCAGGTTATTAGAAGCACAATCTTCCACCTCTGACTGAAAGGTAACTACTTTTTTAAAGCTTAATCCTTAAATTTTCTCTGAAATAATGAATTTTATGTGCACATGCAGATCTTTTTCCCAATACATCTAGTGTGTGTCCATTTCAGTCACCACACACATTCTTATTGAGGAATACACACACACACACAAACACACACACATATCTTCTAGGCAGAACATGTATTGATAGGTAGGTTGTTTTCTGTAATGTGCAAATGATTTATACTTTAGCAGGGATCTTTGCTTGTTAAAATATATTTACTATTTTCCTAGAAATCTTTTCTGTAAAATTTCTTTACTAGCTTGGGGTCTTCAAATTATTCTGTTGTTTATTTTACTATACATCTAATACTTTAAATTAAAAATATTCTTAAAAACATGATTTATATCTTAAAATTAAATATATATTCTGTGTATCTTGCTTATTGAAAATTATTGTAGTATACTTTTTTGGAATTATCTAAAATGTTAAGAATAGCATTTAAAACTCATTTAACATATTAGCACTTGGAGTAAATTTATAGCTTAATTCTTCTCCATTTCTCTTAATAGTGGGGCAAATTTAAGCTATAATTTTTCTCTGATTTACATTGCTAAAAGTAAAAATATGAGCACCATATATAAATGTATATGAGAATTAAATACTAACTGCCATTGTTTTAAAATTTAAGACAAACTTTATTGCCATAAGCAATAAAAAATATCATCCAGCAACAGAAATTAATTAAAATGTTTGGAAATTCTAATTATGAAAACTTTATAATCACAATAAATTCTTTGTTCTCTTATTTTGAGTGATTTTTTGGGATGTGATAACTGTTCACATCTAAACCATGCATGTAAAAACTATTACAAACCTGTGATCAGACTAAAATTAAAATTTAAAAATAATAAAATGTTATGTACACATTGCAGACTCAAAAATATCCGTTTAGATATACATAGACAGAAATATATATAAATATGTAGATTCATTTGTGTATGATCAGTGAACTACCACTTTAACATTTTGAAAGATAAAATTGTCATTGGAACACCAAGTACATCTTAAAATTATTGCACTAAGTGAACTCGAGAAGGAATCAAAAGAAAATTAATAGATGATTTTACACATACATAATATTTGAATAACTAAATAAACAAAATTTAAAATCCTATCTTACAGAAAACTATGGTGGCTATATGAGTGATATAGTGGGCATAGTATCTATGAGTCTTTTTGGTAGTGGAATGGCAATAGTAGTAAGAGCAGTGTTTCTTTCAAAGTCAAATAAAGGAAAAACAGAGTTAAAGTTCTGTAGTATGTAAAAAGAAATCTGTATTATGTAAACAAATAAGTTAACAAAAAATTTTAAATAAAAGGACTTAAAATATTTGTAATACAGTTATAATTATGTAAAATTTTAACTTTGCAAAGTACTTATATATGAAGAAAATAACTGAAAGAAAATTTTAGTAAATAAAACTGTATAGGTTGCATTTTTGTTAATGTTATTATTAACTAATGTTATGAACAATAAACGTTATAATAATATTATAGACAATAAAATACATCTTCGATGCTGTAGAGTTAATGCAAAGGTCAAAGCACTTGCCTTATATGTAATGACTTCAGTTTGATCTTCAATACCACATAACATCTCCAACCACCAATGGAAGAGAACCCTGAGTATGTCTATGTGTTCGCCAAAATTAATAAAAAATATTGGTGAGGTTACAGGTGTTAAGGTTAAGGTGGTAAGGTTACACTTGTAAAGGGATGTACTTTTCAATAACTAAAACTGTGAACATATTTTTAATCATGGTGCTTAAATAGATTATTAAATATATATTAGGCTTTAAAATTAATCAAAAACACTCCCAAATTGCAATAATTTTACAAAAATATAAACTATGCAAGATTTATATAAAGCAATACATAAAATCTTGTTCAAAGATATCAAATAAGGTTAAAAGTGAAAATTTAAAAAAATCTATGTTCATTGATAGTAAGATTAACTATTGTGAAATTTTTAGTTACTCCCCAATTTATCTATACATGTGAATCAATCAAAATCAAATTCTAGAAGTTATTTTTGGATAACATAGAAAACTAATTGTCAAGTTTATGTAGATAGGCATGAGTCAAAATAACCAACACAATATTGTAGAATACAAATAAAGATGATTGAAACAGCTTATTTTAAGTCATGTGTATTTATAGTAGTAAAGAATGTGTAGATGGCAAAAAATATAATAAAATAAGATATATAATCCAGAAATGGATCTAAATAAATGGTAGTTTCTATACAGGGGCTACCACCTGATTTCATATACAGAACCATAGAACATGAATCATCTTGTTCTGCCTCATATTTCTATGTCTTCCTACATATTGAGAAAAAAATGTCGATGTGACCCAGGTTGAAAATGCTGTACTATTCCTCCAACCCAGAAGTGTGTAATAAAGTTTGACCGGAGTAATGTATGGACAGTGGTCATGTTGGTGGTGGCTGGGTATTGTAATATTGCATATAATACCACAAAATTTAGTATTATGACTTTCTTACCTAAGCCATAATAAAATAATTTATAATAATTATAAATAAAGCACTTCTTATAACAGAATTAACTACAATTATATACCAATGTACCACTACTATAATGGTAAAAATACAGAACACTTGGGCCCGGAGAGATAGCACAGCGGCGTTTGACTTGCAAGCAGCCGATCCAGGACCTAAGGTGGTTGGTTCGAATCTCGGTGTCCCATATGGTCCCCCGTGCCTGCCAATAGCTATTTCTGAGCAGACAGCCAGGAGTAACCCCTGAACAATGCCGGGTGTGGCCCAAAAACCAAAAGAAAAAAAATATACAGAACACTAAAAACAAATTCCAGCAATGACATTGTTTGCTTAATGAACTCTTATTCATCACTGATGGGAATATGTAATCATACAAACCACATTGAATGACAGTTTGATGATTACTTATAAGACACGTTGTGTTTATCATATAATCATATAATCAGCAAATTTTCTCCTTTGTATATACACAAAAGAATAGAAAATTTATGCTAGAAACCTTCACATGAATGTTTAAAACAGCTTTACTCATAATTGCCAAAACTTAGAAAATGTCCTTCAGTCTGTAAATAAATCAGTGAACTGTACTATATGTAGACAATGTAATATTTAGTGCTAAAAATAAATAATCTATCAAAACATGAAAATATATGTAGAATAGTTAAAGGCACACTGCCTTTCTCTTTTTAAGCTACATTCATAAAACTTCAGTGAAGTTTTCAAGTACATCTTTCCAGTACAAAACGTTTTTAAGTACAACTTCCTATTTGGAGAACACAATATCCATCTGAAGAAGTCACAATCTCTATTCCTCCCACTTTTATCAAACAAATTAAAAAAAAACAAAGAAATTTACATAATAATTGATATGTAAATGTGCTTATTTGAAAGTCAGTATTTTTAGATATAGTAGAAATTCCATTAACAATTTTTAAAACTAAAGAATAAGAATTATCTAGGCATATCGGAAGGTCCATTGCTGTTATTTAATTTCTTAAATTAATCAAATTAAACTATAATTAGGTTTACTTTTTGCATAAAATTAAGTTAAGCTTTTTTTAAAGTATTTTAGTCTTAGTTTAAAATTTAGAATCAATTTTCTTATGGATACTAATATCATATTTTCATGTTAAATTTTCATGGATTTGACTTTAAGAAATCTAAATGAGTCTCAGCACAGTCTATAGAAAGTGCATTAAAGAAGGCATGTATAACAGCTACTGATGCAACATTTTTGAAATAGCTAACACTTATTTCTTTTTTTTAAAGCACCAATTAGAGAATAGTATTCTATTTTATCAAGCTAGTAACATAGACTCTAGTGTTCTAATTAAAAGAACAAGACAGTGCCTAAATTTGAGTTTAATGATCTGAAAATTCTCTCCCTCATTTTTCAGCAATAAAGTTTAGCTGAAGCAAATATAGGTGTATTCACAGAAGTGGATTTCACTATCTTTAACAATCACAAAACATAGGTGTAAGTGATAGGATTAGTGTTTCAGAGATTAAATTCTATTCCCTAAGTTTTTATTTCTTATATTTTGTAATGTACCATGTATCAAAATATATAAAGATTAAAGTGAATTTCACAATTCCACTGTAGCAATTGGATTAAAAATTTGCTACAACTGGAATATTAGAGGGGGTCATACTAAATTAAGTGAATCATATAATCAAAGAAATATCAGGTAATCTCTCACTTATACAGAAAGAAAAGAGATAAAGATAGGAATTTGACAGCCCCCAATAGAACAACTAAGAATCTGAGTCCTAGTAGAGAAAGAAATCAGAGATAGTACAGAGAGTCCTTGCCTTTAAGTAGCCTATTCTTTGATCCCTGAAACCCTTAAGGAGTGATCACTGATGGCTCAACAAGGATGAGCCCTGAGTACTGAGAGTTGTGACCCAAATAGCATAACAACAAAACAATTTTAAAAACCATCTTTTGCCTTAGTTCTTTAGGCTACTGCTAGTTGGACAAGCTCAACAACCTCCTTTACTTCCTACTGAAAAACATAGCAATTGACCCATTATTCAATTTCAGAAAACTGAAGTGAAGATTTTGCATAAATAGAACTCAGGAATGACAATGGATGCAGAGGTTCTTCTCAGATCTTACAACATTACACTGGTAACAAATGACCAATTAATTGGTATTTTCAATATTTGAATTCTTCACCTTCTACACATTTGGCCATAGAAACAAAAGATAATTCTAATATTAATGTCACTGTGTCACCTGAAGAAAAGGAGTGAAAACTTCCCAAATGTAACTGCAGAAAAAAATATGCAGATAGGTATTACAAAACTAAGATGAAATTCTTTTAAAAAAATGACATTTGTCAAAGGACAAAATGGGAACAAAATTGAAGAGGTTACAAGGAATTGAGAAGAGATAACTTAAACTTAGCAAAGCTAAAAACTCTCAATCTCTATTAAACAGAAATAAAACTAAAACAAAGAAAAATTCAATAACATAGGAAGTTTTCACATAAAAGCTATTAACAGTATTCATGAATATTATTCATAATAATAACATTGATAAACATTATAAATGATAGATAATATTAATAACTGCAGTCACAATACTGAGATTCCTAAAAAACTATTATTACTTTACAAAATTAATAATTCAAAATAAAATAGCAAAATTTCATAATCAGACTAACATAAGATAGAAATCTTAACAGACAAATCACAATCACAGAAATAAAACTATTACAAGAACAAAAGTCCAGGTCTAAATGGATTAACTGCTTTAAACAAAAATTTTAAGGAACAAATGCCTATCAAATCCAAATGATTCCAAAACAGTGAAAAGGAAACAGTTCTAATTAATTTTTATGAAGCCATTCTCAGTATAATTCTCAAACTATTAAAAGAAAGCATATGAAATATAAAATGATAGATTAATTTTACCAATTAACATAGAAGCCAAGATTCTTAAGAAAATCTTGAAAAAATATTTATTAAATTACCCACGGCATGCAATGATGATTTACCATAAACCAATCAGTTAGAGATGAGTTTGGAGATTAAATTCAGTAGCAATAGAAACAAAAGAAAAACAAATGAGGCTATAACAAATTAAGAGCTTTTATAATAAAGATTAAAAATAGGCATAAACACACAAAAACTATAAGGTAACAGCAATTGAGAGAAAATATTTACATACATTTTACAAAGGATTGTATTAAAATATATGAAAAACTCAGCCAACTCAACAATAAACAACAAAGGAGCTAACAATAAATGGTCAAAATATATAAATAAGCACTTCTCTAAAGAAAACTTGCTGATAGCTCTGACATAAAAAGAAAGAGTTCAGTATTTATTATTTGATGAATTCAAACCCAAGTCACAAATATTTCACCTCAGTACATGAGAACACATTTCTAAAAAGTTAGAATAAAGTATTGGTGAGATTGTGGACAAAAAAAAGGGATTGAATCAATTTATATAAAACTTCATACAAAAAATGTAAAATAAAAAGATCACAGGGAGGTTGATAAACAAGTAATAAATGAACTGCAATAGTAATACTAAGATATATAAAAAGCAACTTGATACATTTGGCGATGTACATTGTACAAGTACAAATGTACTTGCACATTTGGACAGTCAGTATGAAAAATTGCATAAATATCTCTTAAAAATATAAAATTGAAATAAAAATAATTCAGTGTTCAGTAATTGAGGATATAAAAATCAAAATTACCAGGAACTCTATAAAATAAATTTATTTATTGCAGTAGCAAGCCTGGATTTGATCCCCTAAATCAGCTGATTTCCTTGAGCTCTAGCTGCAAAGCACTACATGGTGAGGTCCCAGAACTAAAGTAAAACAAAATATTCACATTGTTGCCCTGAGTATATAGTGTCGAAGTACATGTTGCCTCATCTCCCTTCTTGAGATGCGGAATTTCAGACTTTAACTCAAGTATCTAACTGAACTCTCTCTACCTTTAAAGAAGCTGTGATCTCTCTTGAACTTCTTACTCTCTTTCTTTCTCTCTCTCATCTTTTCCTCCCCTTCCTCGGCACCCTTATGAAACCTGTTTTTATTTCATAAAAGACCTACAGTATATTAAAAGTTAATTTATAAAAATAAAAAAGAATATAAATCATAGTAGAAAAGTTATTTAACAAGTAATATTGGAAAAACTAATATATATATATTTGTGTGTATATATATCATTTTTTTTACGGGAAGAGCGTCAACGCAGTCCCCCACTCAGAAATTATGCAGTCGAGTTTCCCACATTTGGAGAAATTGCAGGGTTCAGCACATCCGGAGTGCAATGAATAAGCCTCACCCTGGGAAAACTTCCTTCATGATCATAGTATATCCCCTGCCAGGTAAGTATATATATATATATATATATATATATATATATATATATATATATATATATATATATATATATATATATATATATATATATAATGTATATATAATGTTTGTGTGTATATATATGTATATATATCATATTTAATCTATTTTTCTCTTGAGGCAAAGTAAGTGAACTACACACATGATAAGTAAAGTTTCCGTGGTAAAGCAAGGAATTGTGATTGTGTTTTGATGTCTATCAAATACAAATATTGAATCTTCTTTTCTGCTTAAGGAAAAAGAGAGAAATCATTATTTAGCAATCCTCATACAACATAATCTAAAGTTCTTTTGAACCTGCCTTTTCCATTCAGGAACTGTCTTGTACTTTTTTTTCTGGGACACACTGGAGAAATGGGTGTTTACAGGAACATTCTCCTTTTTCCATTTTATAACAATCAGAGACAAATCCCACTGCTTGCATTTATATTTCTTCTTCAATTTTGCGGCTAAGTCTTCCTGGGTAATCTGCTGTCCTTTACTCTTTGTTTCTTTCGTTCCGTTCTACTTCATCTCTTCTTTCTTTCAGCAGAAAAGGCACAGGAAGTATAGTGGTCTTGGGAATCTGCGTCGTCCTCCGTGCAGGATTTGAGATAATTCCTCTCTTCTCTGAATCTTTGTTATCTTAACCCTGGACATGGACCCAGGGCCTACCCTGAGTACCTCCTGCATTACACACCGACCTGAAAACAACTCTGAAGTACAATATATTTGACAACGAGCATTAGTTTCTTATACAGGAAAATAAAAGAAACTCATTAAATTCAACAACAGTTTGACTTTGAAAAAGTTTGTTGTTGTTATGTTTTGTTTTGTTGGGGCCACACCCAATGGCACTCAGGGATTGGCTGTTTGCTTAGAAATAGCTCCAATTGGGCCGGAGAGATGGCATGGAGGTAAGGCGTTTACCTTTCATGCAGAAGGTCATGGTCGAATCCCGGCGTCCCATATGGTCCCCCGTGCCTGCCAGGAGCAGTTTCTGAGCACAAAGCAAGGAAAAACCCCTGAGCACTGCCGGGTGTGACCCAAAAACCACAAAAAAAAAAAAAAAAAAAAAAAGAAATAGCTCCAATTGGGGGGAGTGGAGAAATAGCTCCTTGCAGGGGCCAGAGCATTAGCGCAGCAGTAGGGCGTTTGCCTTGCATACTGCTGACCCAGGACAGACCTGCGTTCTATTCCCAGCTTCCCATATGGTCCTCTGAGCCAGTGGATATGGCTCTTGCCTTGCACGTAGCTTACCAGGGTTCAGTCCTCCACATTCCATATGATCCCCTGAGCACTGCCAAAAGTGATTTCTGAGTGCAGAATCAGCAGTGGTACTCCCAAAAGAATACAAATCAAAAAAAAAAGTGATAAACTATCTATTATCATAAAGAACAACTCTCTATAAAAAACAACAGAAAAAAACCACAATCTAAAAGCAAATGTCAGGAGGAATTTAGAAAAAAGGATCTCTCATTCATTGTAGATTGAAATGTATACTATTTCAATCTCCAAGGAAAACAGTAGGGAAATTTATTTAAAAGAATATAAAAAATAGAATTCTATATAGACCAGTTATCTCTCTTCTAACTATACATCTAAGAAACAAAAATTTAATTAAAAAAAGATTCATGCAGGCTTACACTCATGCAGTGCTATTTACAACAATAAAAAATGATCCAAGTACCCTGATAAATGGATTTAAACATTAATGGATTTCAACAATGTGACAGATATATATAATAAAATACTCATCAGACTGACAAAATACAATCTTGCCTTTACTACAACATGTATAAAATAGGAGGGGTCATGATAAATAAATTCCAGCAGGAAAAAGGCATTAGTTTATTGAACACTCATGCAGGATATAGAGACAACAGAGAGAGAAATAGACAAAAGCAATGGAATTAAATTTTTGGATTCAATATATAGAACTGTGATCTCCTTAAGAGAGGAGCAGGGAGCAGTTTGGAGTGGGGGGTCAGTGGGCTAAGAAGGAGGAAGAATAAAGTTTTGGTGATGGTTAGTCATGTATTTTTGAAAAAGGCATGACACTGTACTTCAAAAAGTTACATCAACTAAAGTTATATCAAAATAAAATCTAAGACTGACCAATGAAGAATCAAAGGGGCTATCAAGATTACTTACTTTTCATACAGCAGATCAGAGTTCAATCCCTGGTTAGCCATATGGTACACTGAGCACCACTGAGAATGATTAGAGTACTGAGCTAAGAATAAGCCCTGAACACAGTACAGTGTGGCCCCCAAATGTGTTTCTCTTTCTTTTTACCTTTCTTCTCTCAAATTAATATTTATAACCTCTTAAAGAACTCCACCCATTTCTTGCTTGTTTGATTCTTAACCCCATTTTATTTTTTTTCCCTCAAACAGAACCACATAACTTGAATCAACTTGTTCCACCTTTCAATTTGAGGGGAAATAAATGGACAGTACCAAGACCAAACAGTTGTATGAACACTAAGTAGCAATAAAAATGATTGGACTTAAATACCAAACCCAATCCAACAACAATAGAATCAATACACAATCTACAACAAGATAGTCACAGAGGGGACCACTTATACTAGCAACCCAGGGATAAGGGTGAGGAATATAGGATGCATGCTGGGAACAGGGGCGGAGGGAGGACAACTTTGGTGGTGGAATTCCCCTGATCCAATGTCAATATGTACTAAAATATTACTGTGAAAGATATGTAATCCACTTTGGTCAAAATAAAAATCATTATTAAAAAAAGAATGGAACAAAATAAAAATGAATTAAAGAGGCTAAAGAAAAGTTCAAAGAAAATTCAGTGACTATAAAGTCATTGTTTCAGTCTAGGATGTGTAGGGACCTCTAACTAAAATAGAGTCAAATACTAAGCTAAAATATAACTGGATCCCTGGAATCTGGGTCAATAAATAGTTTAAGAGTTTAAGCATTGTAAAATATTGAAATAATAATTGTTCATGAACTTTTTCCTCACCACACATACTTTATTAATGTTCATCTCTTTTTCCACACTTCAGATACGTAGTCTTTTTTAAATTACATAGAGTGTCGCACTCTTGCCAAAAACGTGTTGACCCCACATTCTCTATGTGTGGTTTCATTTATTTCATATTTCTCTGTATGCTGGTCCGGGCAACCCACTCTCTCTGAAGTGGATTCACTGAAATCCCACTGGCGCTGCAAGACAGAAGCCGCTTGCAGCAACCCTATATCTCTTAGACCAAGGAATTTTCCTTTCTAATTTCCCCAATGTTTACTGAACTTATGCAAAACAAAAACAAACCAAAAAAACTTGCCATATCTGCCCCCATTGTTTTTATTTCTTTTTCTTTTTTCTTCTTTTAATTTTATTTATATTTATAGCTCCTAAATAAGGTCTTTTTTTTTTTACAGAACCATAGAACATGAATCATCTTGTTCTTCTCATATTTCTATGTCTTCCTACAAATTGAGAAAAAAAGTGGATAGGATCTAGGGGCCAACCAGTTTCAGGAGCATTGAGTGGAAATAAAAAATGTCCAGATATAAATCCCAAACCAATGTCAATGACAATAGAATCAAGCGACCCAAACTATAACAAGCTATACACAAAAGAAACCTATTACACTAGCATACAGGTGGTTAAGGTGGAGGTTTTGGGTGCATGATGGACACTATGATGGAGGGAGGTTAACACTGGTGATGGGAAAGATCCTAATTCACTGTCATTATATACTGTAAATACAACTGTAAAAGAATTGTAATTCACATTGTCTCAATAAAAATTAAAACAATAACAAAAAAGAATGTGATAAAAAATGAATTTATGTTAATCTAGAAATAAACAAACTATACAATATAAATATAGAGACATTCAGTGATGATATATATTATATTTTATACATATTTAATTATATTTTATTAGATAGTAAAATGTATAATGTATTCATTTAAAATTTATCTGTTATTAGTTTTCTAAAAGTGCCTGTAATTGGAAATATTGTTGAAAAACATCTACCCATTTTTCATAAATAATTTGTATTTTTAATTTTAATGTAATTTGCATGTAATTACATGCGTAGATGCATGTTTTAACTAAAGAAGGTTGTAAGATTGAATATGCCAAACTTCCCTGGTAAAAAAGGGGGAAAGATAATTAAGAGATTTTATTATATATATTAAACCCACAGGGAGGTCCAGATCATATTCATTAAAGAAGTAAAAGCTGAAAGTTGATAAATCTATTTTCATAAAATACTTGGTATTCTATTTGAAGAATGAATGCCTGAACACACTTACTTTAAGAGATTCTTTAGGGGAAACTCCAAGCTCATTCTCTATGCCTCGTGCTGAAAGCAGATTCATGCATTATTCTAAGAATCATGATAAAGCCCTTGGCAAGGACTGTGATATATCTACCATGTTACCAGCCATGTCAGCAAGGTGACTTTATACACAGTGTATGTCAAAAATGGTGGTTGCTCTATGATGAACTAGAGATGATTTGGGGGGTAAGACTGGTTTTCAGATATATATGAGACATGCCTTTGTGTATTCCTAGAAATAACTGAGAAATAGTTGAAGGAATGGTTGAGCAGAAAGAGGATTTTTGAGAATGATTGGAACTGGGGTGCAAAATTAATTGTGATTCTATTGTGCCCTGAAGCCAGTATCCCTAAAGAACTTTAAGATTATATATAGTTGCACACAATTGATCCAGGCATCTTATTTATAAAAATACAGCTATCTCCTGTCAATTGTTCAAGAAATTAGAAATGATAAAATATTTTAAAATAAACTAGTAAAAAGACACAATTAACTCAAGAGTCTTTAATTTGGTGTAATATTTAAAATAAAAATAATTTTGACTGGAGCCAGAGTGGTGGCGCAAGTGGTAGGGCATCTGCGTTGCCCGTGCTAACCTAGGACGAATGACAGTTCAATACCCCAGCGTCATCCCATATGGTCCCTGAAGCCAGGAGCGACTTCTGAGCACATAGCCAGGAGTAACCCCTGAGAGTCACTGGGTGTGGCCCAAAAACAAATAAATAAATAAATAATAATTTTAATTTATTTTTAATTAATAACTTACTACAAATGATGAAAAATATTCACCTCATAAGACAATAATAATCTTCCTGGCTATTACCATAATATGTTCTGAATCAATAGATTTGAATATTATTTAAAACTGATCTATGAAAGATGTAGTACATGATTTAAGGCACTTATTTGCATGCAGCCAAAGTAGTTCAGTCCTCAGACCACATATGGATCCCAGAAAACAGCCAGGTGTTGCTTCTGAGCACAAAGCAAGGAATAATCCCTCTCCATTGCTGTGTGAAGCACACAAACTCCTAATTAATTAAATATAAAAACTGGAATTGTTTCAACTCATAATTTTTAGTATAACATATATATCTACCTAATATCTTAACTTTAAAATACACAGAAAAATAATCTACGTGCCATCAAAACTATTTCCTGAGATTTACTGTTACTTTTTGCTAAGAAATACTGTACTAAATTTACCACTTCTCATCCAAATGAACTAAAATAAGACAAAATATATGAAACTACAATTTTCCAACATAAGACAATATTCCTGTGAGTTAAAAAAAAAGATGATAAAGCCTCAAATTGCCATAGTTTGTTTCCCTGAGAGATTTCAGGCTGTCATGCAGGGAAAAAGAATCCAACAGTGCACAGTGGTTGTCTTAGATTGAGAAAATAATGTTGAATTCAAGAAGGTCCAGGTTTTAAAATGACAGAAAACTAAAGTGGAGCAATCTGTATAGGAAGAAATCGGTGAAATATACATAGGGTCCACTATCAATATTTACTTTAGTAAAGTGCATGAGTCTGGGGTGGGAGATCTTGGGGGGAAATCACTAAAAAAATTGCCAGAAATATTTAGGACTTAATTTCCAACATGTAAAACTTTCAAATAAGTCTTAGAAATGCATTGCATTGGGAGCAGAAGCAATAGCACAGTGGTAGAGCATTTGCCTTGCATGTTGCTAACCCTGGATTGATCAGTGTTGATTCCCATCATCTCACATGGTCCCCGAGCCTGGCAGAAGACATTTCTGAGCGCCACTGGGTGTGGCCCCAGAACCCAAACAAACAAATGTTTTTTTAAAATGCATTGTTATCAAAATAGCACTATGAAATGAGTCTAAAACTGAAAATTATTTTAGACCATATAACAAAAATTATAAGCAAATACTGAGAGGATTAAACAGCTTCTAAATAATTTAAATTTACCTCAGAACAAACCCAAAAACATTTAAAACAAATCTGACTAATAATTTTGGCATTCAATAAAGTTTGCATTGTATATTTTAGCATTCAATTATAATGTAAGAGATATATAAGTGGGCAAAAATATACAGTATGCAATGAGTAAAAATATCCAACTGAAGAGACATAAAAATAATGCAAATGATAGAATCAGTAATCAAAAATGCTGACACAGCTCTTAATATACTTAATCTGTTCAAAAAGGGAAAGAAAAGAAATTATGTTTTTAAAATCACATCAAACTTTCATAACTGAAAAATAGTATGAGAAGAAAACTGTACTGTATGAGAATCATATTAGATTAAGTAATGCATAAGAAAATATAAATTATGAATATATGACATTAGAAACTATCAAAAGTTAATTATGTAAATAAATAAGTTTGAGAACTAAATTGAGATACAAGCTTAAGTTAGGCAGTGAAAGAGAAAAATATTGAACAAATAATAAATAGGAAGAAAATTACATCATAAATAAATTTCTCAAAAATGGTGAAATAATCTAAAATATACTGTACACCCCTCTCCAAATTCATATTGCACAGAAATAATAAAAATAAGTGAGGTAGCTAAATATTTGTCAGAAACAATGATGAACAGATAAGAATGCAGTATCACCTTTGAAGAATTGAATGTCTAGTCTTCACAGCACAGAAAATATATCTTATAAAATGAAGCAGGAAACTAATTTAATTTTAGATATACAAAGCCAACAGCAATAGAAGAATCATAAGAGACCTGGGGCCAGAGCAATATTATAGAAAGATTCTTGCCTGGTGCACTGCTGAACCTGACTTATATCCCATATCTAACATGGTTCTCTGAGACTGCTAAGAGTGATCTCTGAATGCAGAACTAGGAGCAAGTAAACCCTAAACACAACCAGATGTAACCCGAAAAACAAATATGCATATATCTCTTCAATAATAAGTCACGGGGCTGGAGAGATAACATGGAGGTAAGGTGTTTGCCTTGCATGCAGAAGGATGGTGGTTTGAATCCCGGCATCCCATATGGTCCCTGAGCCTGCCAGGAGCGATTTCTGAGCATAGAGCCAGGAGTTACCCCTGAGTGCTGCCAGCTATTACCCAAAAACCAAAAAAAAATAATAATAATAATAATAATAATAATAAGTCACTTAGAAAAATATGATCACCAATATAATGCTGTTAAAAACATAAAGAAGATAATTATATGGAAAGTTATAAAATTAAAACCTGAATGATTATTTTAATGTATATTAAAATGTTGGTGTTTTAGTGATGTGCACTTGCTCATATATCATATAACAATATCATTTCAATTTATTAATTTATTAAGTAACAAAAACTAGCAAAGTTAAGCTCATATTTAAATTGAGAAAATACAATGCTTTAATATAATTATTAGCATATCAATTTAATATAAAGGTTAGTGTCAACTCTAGTATAAAGGTAAGTATCAAAAAGTATCAACAATTACAACTATATTGTTATTTGATAAATGTTATAAAATGTAACTTATAACATCAAAAAGAAAAATAATGTGAATTTCAAATATATAATATTTATTCAATTGTATTTTTGAGCATAAACACCATTAATGTCTCATGTAGTCACTGTGTTAATAAACACAGTAAAATAAAATAACATATATAACACCATTTCAAAATACCCTTACTAACAATAAAATACTATATAAAATAAATTAACAAGAGAACTTAATAAAATATATAACACATACTAGTAAAATTTCACAGTAGATATACATAAGTGTATCAGTTTGATATATCATGATCTATTCCTAAAGAAAGCAAGTAAGAGGATAGCAAAATAATAAAAATACAAATAGCTAGAAAATAAGGAATAATATATTGTTATAGATCATTGTTTATAAATGAGCATTTTACATGGATTCAATTATTTATGAAAAGGAATAGAGAAGCTATATAGATAAAAACAAAAGAAAGATCTTGTTATATGCTACTTACGAGAGACTCATTTTAACTTTAATTCTCAGGATATACATAGGCTCACAGTAAGTTATACTGAAAGAGATCCTGTTCAAATTATAGCCAAAAGAGCATGGATAGCTATATAGATCTCACAAGATCAGTTGTGAGTCTAAACCTATAACAAAGGATAACAATTGCTATGTAGATCATCCTTAAATTTTAATGGGGTTCAACCACCAAATAAGATCATAAGATTAAAAAATGTAAGTTTAAAATATTATAAATTGAAAATGCATTGAATATAACTCCTCATCTAAACTTCAGAATTTAGTCTAGTTTAAAGCATATTCAGAATATTTTAATCTATCTTTAGGAAAAATAATCTAACCTAAAACCCAATGTATTATAAAGTATTAATGTTACAGACATGAGTATTTTACAAATGGGCATTTTGTATGCATCATGGATCCTGGGAACACAAAATGCATAATGAAAATGCCAAAATACAGTACACTGAGGAGCATGAATTCTATGACCACACTATCTTATGATGGCAGGGAGCATTCTGTCAGTGACAGTGGGATAAGAGTATCAAACCAATTATCACTAATCCAAAAAAAGATCAAAATTTAAGGTGCAGTTTCAATTAAAGTAATTTTGTTTTTACACCATCAAAGAATTGTAAAATCTTAACTAGTTCATCTTAAGTTCAGAAACATATGTTTACAGTAATATAGAGTGAGGGAGAAATTACAAGTGTAAATGTACCCAACCTTAGAAAACTAACTATATAAAGCAAATATTAGATAAATTTATCTATATATCTATATTTATTTTTAAACTATATCTATATTATATATTATATGTTATATAGCATAGATATATCTAATTTATTAATTATATAAGTATAGCTCAATCTATAAACTATATCAAACAAATATATATAAATAATAGATCTACAGGAAAAAAATGACAAAAAATGCAATCATGGAAGGAGACTTTAAGATATCAGATATAAACAATGGATCAGTCATCTAGATCTATTCCCAAAGTGTAAAATACTGCCCCGGCAGGTTATGTGGGGTTGGTGGTGGAACTGGAATGATACTGCGGGATGGGTGCAGGCTTGGGTGCATTTGAGACAGATTTTGAGGCTAGTTTAGAGTAGGTGAAAGAAAAGTAAGTTTGGGAACCTTTGACCTAGATTAACAATTGATAAAAATAATAAAACAAACCAAAACAGTGGTCTTGAATACACTTTAGGTCAACATAGCCTAAACAGAAAGTTATTCTGAAGTACACAAAGAACATTTTCCAAGAGGGATCACATTTAATTTATAAAACAAATCTTAGAAATTATTTATATACTGACTCTTCAAGTCTGTGTTCTCCCTTGAAAACATATCCCACTTCTTTGTCTTCATGTCTCTTTGCTTGCATGTGCTTTCTAATCTAACAAAATCCATGATTTTTTGAACATGTATTCTCTCTCAATTATCACATTTTTCTAAGTAAGTTTCAATAAAAACTTTTAAGCTTCACTAACAAAAATAACAACAAAAAGATTAAAATAATGTTAAATATAGTCTTCTACCACAGTATGAAACTAGAAATCCATAAAATAAAGAATAATATCATGTTAAAAGCAAATAATTCACTCTGAGCAACCAATAAACCAAAAAATAAATCAAAGAAACATAATTTTTAATTGACACAAACATAAAGGGAATACTACATACCAAATGTATTAAATGAAGAAAGGACTTGGCAAAGAGCTGCTTATAGCAATATGTAATGTGGTTTACTTTTTAAAAAGTATATCAAATAAACTACCTAACTTTACATCTCACAGAATTATAAAGTAGCGCACTACACCAAAATAAACCTAGCAGAAGGAGATAGTAAAAACCACAAAAGAAAAGACAAAATAGAGAAAAAGAGATAATGTTACAATTAATAAAGCACACATATATAATACAATATGATGCCATTGAAGAACAATTCTGCCAACACACCACGCAACTAATATTAAATGGATATGTTTCTAGATACATTCTACAAAGACTAGCTATTCATAGATTTTTTTCCCCTGTGAACAAGTTGCTAGTCTAAATTGCATAGATTAAATAGGATATCTGAATGGATCAATAAACACGCTACTACCAAAATTTTCTCAACCAAGAAAAACATAGGACCAAAGGTTTAACATTGAACTTCTGGGGCCGGAGAGATAGCATGGAGGTAAGGCATTTGCCTTTCATGAAGAAGGTCATCAGTTCAAATCCCGGCGTCCCATATGGTCCCCTGTGCCTGCCAGGAGCAATTTCTGAGCATGGAGCCAGGAATAACCCCTAAGCACTGCTGGGTGTGACCCCAAAATGACAAAAAATACAAAAAAACATTTGGACTTCTGTCAAAGTATAAAGATTTAATTTTATTTATTTAATTCTTACAAAAATTAAGGAAAAGACATTCCCAAAATCATTTTATAAAATCAACATTAAGGAGATACAAAAGCCAGAAAAAAATACTGGAAGGAAATGACAAATAAAATAATCAGATTAATATGAATTTTTTTATTTCCCAATAAAAACTACTAAACTCAGTGCAATTGCACAATCAGAGGTTTGAAAATCAGGACAAAACAGGATATATTTATAAAATAAGTTGATGAATCAAAAAATAAAGATCAATAAATGTGAAATATTACACTCATTAAGTAATAGTTATAGAGCATAAAATCATCACAATAGATGCATAAAAAGTATTTAACCAAATTTAATGTCTTTCTATGATAGGAATTCTAAATTAATTATGAAAGAAATGTACCTCAACTTAATAAAACCCATATTTAATAAATCTGTCATAGCCATCACACTCAGTGGTGAAAAGCTGAAAGTATCTCTACTAAGATCAAGAACAAGAAAATCAGACATTCTTGCCAATTCTATTCAATGTGGTACTGAAAGTCCTAGCCAAGGGGAAAAATAATAAAATCAACCCAAATAAGAAAATAAGCAGTAAAATTGCCTCCACTTAAAAAATGACAAAATCTTCTACATAAATTACTAAAGGATACTCATATTTTTTAGAATAAGTTAATACAGTTGCATAGTGCAAAATCAATAGCCAAAAAGCTCTATTTTATATACTAAATTTTTGCCACCAGAAAAAAGAAAATTAAAATTTAATAATTCTTTTGGTGAAGGGGAAAAAATAAAAGAAGGATCTGCTTATTCCTAATTTGCTAAGGGATTTTATACTTTTTCAATAATGAGTTATTTTATTTTAAAAAGTTCTTTTACATCTCCTAAAATAAAGTAAAATAACCAGAAATTATTTAAAACAAGGAGACAAAAAGTCTGTGTGTTATCTATATAATACATTAAATACTGAAGACATTAATATATATACATGCATAAAATATTTATAAAGAATTAATTAATCATGTTAAAATGCCAATATTATCTAAAGTGCTCTACATATTCAATTATATTTATAACAAAGTTCTAATAGTTTTTCAGAGAAATATAAAAAGTTATTCTAATGTTTTTGTAGAAATACAGGTAATAAAAATTAGACAAAGAAATTTTAAACAAAAAGTGCAGAATTGAACCCCTCTTGATAGTACAATGATGAAAGCACATATTTTGCATGCAGATAATCCAAGTTCAACCCCTGTGCATCTTTAGGAGTGATTTCAGAGCACAGAGCTAGGAGTAATCCCTGAGTTTGGCCCAACAGTAGAGTAGAAAATTGAAAAGAAAGATAAAAGAAAAGAAAACTTGGAGATATCACATTATCTAATTCAAAAATACTTAAATGTAAAAAAACAGTATGATATCAACATAAAAACAGACATATAGATCAAGGGAACAACATAAAAAGCCCAGTTAGGTCAATTTCTCTCTAACTAAAATGCTAAGTGATATCATTGGTTGTTTTTTTTCCAAAAGACTAGCCATTGTAAGAGCCAGAGTCATAAAGTTGGTAAAGCATTTAACCTGCACACAGCAAACCAAGTTTTGAACTCCGACATCCCATATGGTACCTCGAGACTGCCAGAAATGATTACTGAGTACAGAACCAGAGGTTATATCCCTGAGCACAGCCAGATATGGCCCTAAAACAATAAAAATAATAATTAAAAAGTTAAATTGAATTTTAACATAATTGCTACAATAAATAATATTAAAAATCCTGGCTTTCCACAATGCAGAAGAATGTCAACAACTCATTATTTAACTTTGAAATAAGCCAAAATAGATTGCACTTTAATAAATGTAAGATCTGAAACCTTTTAAAAATAGTAGAACTTAAAGAAAGAAAACATTTAAATAGATCTGGGTAATAATTTTTGATATTATCAAAAAAACAGTTAACAAAAGAAAACTTATATAAAAATTATATATAATTATATATTATATAAATTATTAAAAAGTATATAAAGGATGCAGCTTCAAACTGAAAGTCTGTGAATGCAAGAGAGAATCTATAGAGGGGGGATGACGGTATCGGGGAGGAAATTGCAAACCAGGAGTAATTATTCAAAACATATAAGAAACTCAAACTCATGCCAATTTCATATGCTCTCATCACTAAAGGCAAAAAGTTAATTAAGAAGATGAGTATTAATTAACTTGATTGTTACAATCATTTTTTTTTTCTTTTTTGGTTTTTGGGTCACACCTGGCAGCTCTCAGCGGTTACTCCTGGCTCAGAAATCGCTTCTGGCAGGCTTGAGAGACCATATGAAATGTCAGGATTTGAACTACTGTCCTGCTTGCAGAGCAAACACCCTACCATTTTATGTATGTATTTAAATTCATCATATTCTTCATATTAAATCATATACTATACAAAGAACGATAAAAATCTACATGCTGAAATAACTCTATACTTGCTCAAAAGTTACATAATATTTCTTAACAACCTGGTTAGTTATCATCCACTGTGCTTGATTGAATACCACAAGGATTGTGAACCTGAAGTCAGAGAGACACAGAAATTGCCTTGCCTGTGGTGGACACCAGGGCTTTTCCTGGGACCTCCAGAAATGGGTGACCTCTGAGTACAGAGCACATTTAGGTTCAGGATATGTCATCTCAAAATTAAATGTGAATATCAAAACAGGCAATGTTGCTCAGTAGTAGAGCACACGCCTTGCTTATGTAAGGCCTTGTGTTTGATTCCAGGCACCACAAAGTAAAAAATAAGTGCAAACTCCATAGGTAGGAATACTGAGAGGACTTTTTGTAGGCTGGCTTTGTATTTTCTAAAATCAATGAATGATTAAATTAATTTTCCCATGCACACTTATCATTTTACATTTACTAGATATTTAAAATCTCTCATTACTGAATCTGTAACTTTTTTTTTTTTTTTTGGTTTTTGGTTTTTGGGCCACACCGGGCGGTGCTCAGGGGTTACTCCTGGCTGTCTGCTCAGAAATAGCTCCTGGCAGGCACGGGGGACCATATGGGACACCGGGATTCGAACCAACCACCTTTGGTCCTGGATCAGCTGCTTGCAAGGCAAACACCGCTGTGCTATCTCTCCGGGTCCGAATCTGTAATTATTTTAACTTTTTAAACCTTTTTAGTTTGGGGCAGGTGGGGATGGATTGGGCCACACACCTTGTCATGCTCGGGCTTCATCCTGGCTCTGTGCTTAGAGATAACTCTTGGCATTATCTTGAGGGAACCAGGAGGGGGTCTAGAGACTGAATTAGTATGAATTGCATACAAGGCAAGTGTTTTATTTTTCTTAATAACATCTTTATTTAAGTACCATGATTACAAACATAGTTTGTAGTTGGGTTTCAGTTTTGACCCTTGCATTATCTTCCTAGCTCACATTTTCAAAATTTTTACCTTCTATTTTTATTGCACATAACAACTCCAATTTTAATCCTATTTGATAGTTAAGTTTATTTTTATTTAATTTATAATAAAGTAAACATCCAGAAATAATATTCTCATAGCTCCTGTTTGTTAAAATCAGAATAGAACCAAATGCAAAACTCATTAAAATAGCATGCAAAATATTTTAAGATTTTCATATAATCAATGATTTTAATTTTATTTTTATTTTAGCTGTGGGACTGTCCCTCCAACAACCTTATTTACCAGTGCTCATTTATTTACTCACAGGCATTATAAATTCAAAATGGTAAAATTCAAATGACATTCAAAATTTATTTCAAAATAATCTTTTTATTTTCATCAAGATCTTATAGTTCTATGCTACTGACAATATAGCCTTCTATTGATGCAAATGTATAATTAACAATAAAGGTTCATTCGGCACTAATCTATCTCTGATTAATGGTTTAGATAATAATCTGTTTTCTTTAACAGACTTAAACACTGCATTAGTCTGAAAGTATTGCTTCTAGATTTAGCTATGGATAAATCAGTTAACCATATTATATAATCTCTTCAAGAATTAGTGCCAAACCAGAATACATTAAATAAAAGGAATAATGTTCTTTTTTATATTCTCACTATCAAATCATTGAAACAAATTTGCAGATACATTTTTATTCTCTGATTATTTATTTTCATACAAGTACTTTAGAAGAATCTTCCTCTTAAGAATTCAGAAAGAATTTTTTTAACATTTAGGGGTTTTTATTTAAACAACATATATATGTATAAATATATTCATATCTATGTCTATATTAAAATAAAGATGCCCTGCTGTTATCCTATATCTGACATGTTCTTGTCTCTTTATTTTAGCTTTGAGTATTAGACAGAAAACATATGTCTTAATTTAAAAATATAAAACTAAGAAATTTCTCACTCCAAATTGTGTGTCACAGCCTGGAGTTTTGCTTTCTACAGCTTTCAAGCCCAATCTAGTACATTACAATAGCTTCAGAAAACTGAATTGAAATATATCCATAATCATTTTTTTTGTGTGTGGTTTTTGGGTCACACCCGGTTGTGCTCAGGGGTTATTCCTGGCTCCAGGCTCAGAAATTGCTCCTGGCAGGCACGGGGGACCATATGGGGCGCTGGGATTCGAAACGATGACCTCCTGCATGAAAGGCAAATGCCTTACCTCCATGCTATCTCTCCGGCCCCCCATAATCATTTATTACTGAGATACTTTCATGAACTTACTTTTGGTGACTACATTCTTGTGTTATAATCAGAGTTAATAGTTGTGACCAAGTGGACTAAAATCCTAATGATTTGATAAACCAGACCTTACCAAAAAAAAATGAGAATGTATCTTATTGTGTAGAGTAAAGTGTCTGATCGGCATGACAGATATGAAAGTAAATTATCTGTAATAATATAAAAGATGGTCATAGTATGGTAATTAGTTGCTAGTCAATCCCAGGAAAGAAACTAAAGTCACAAATCTGGCACTAATTCAGTTTATTACTTTTGTTTAAAAAAATAAAAACAAAAACACCCTTTTCACCACATTCTTTTTTTCTTTAATGGAACTACCAACAACTTGTATATTGTTGTTTGGCAGCAAGAAGAAATTTTTAGAGGCAAAATATGTTTTCATTTATGTAAAAGCAGCAGGTATTAATTTAAGCTTTCAAAACCACTTGGAAAACATGTCCTCTGCCTGTCTAGAGAATCCTGAAAAATCACAGTGCAATAATTACATGTGTGTGTATATATTCCCACTAAGAAAGACAAATTCTGATACCTCAATATGCATTGATTTTAAAAAATAAGAGGATCCGGAGAGATAGCATGGAGGTAGGATGTTTGCCTTGCATGCAGACAGATGGTGGTTCGAATCCTGACATCCCATATGGTCCCCCGAGTTTGCCAAGAGCAATTTCTGAGTGTAGTGCCAGGAGTAACCTCTGAGTGCTGCCGGGCATGACCCCAAAAAAGAACAAAAAAAAAATGAAGAAACAAAAACTAAAACAGAGGCCAGGGGATGTATAGTGGGTAGGACATTTGTCTTGGATGTGGCCTACCAGGTTCGATCCCTGGCATCCCATATGGTTCTCTGAGCCATCCAGGAATAATTTCTGAGCAGAGCCAGGAGAAACCCCTGAGCATTTCCAGTGTGGCACAAAAACAATAAACAAACAAACAAAAACAACAAAGAAGGTACTTAATTTTTGTCTCAGCTCCTCCATTAATATCAGATACTCTCATCACTTAAGATAAATCACTTTGCAACACTGGGTATCATATATAGCATTTATTAATAACAAAGGTCCTTTCTATTAACTCCAAACAACACGTCTGTGATTACACTTGTATAATGTTACTATGAGATTTTAAATAGCAACTTGTTGTTATTTTTGAACATTTTTAACAGAGTACCAACACAGAAAGTGAATTGGTAATGTTATAATCTCAAAGATTAATTATAAGACACATGAAAATATTCAGCTAGTTAGAAAGTTAAGAAGATTCTCTAATCAGATATTTAAAACTTCTACAGAAGTTTAATTGATAATGTTTCTAAAGTATTATAGGGGCAATGTCACAGGTAATAGGAAATAACTGATAACTACTAGATTAAATAAGCTGAGAAACATGATAGATGAACCTTATTTGTAAATCTTTTTATATTTAAATGACAGACATTTATTAGAATATAAACGGCAAGTCTTACACAGTGATATTTAAGGTACACGGTGACAATAAATGAGGGCCTTTCCACCAGCAGTGTTGTCCTCCCTTCATCCCTGTTCCCAAGCATATATCCCTTATCTCCCTCCTTATCCCTCAGAATGCTAGTGCATCTAAAAGCATATATATTAACACTAATGTAAACCTTTTTTTTTTTTTTTTTGCGGTTTCAGATATTTTTACTAGTGGTTTCTTAAAGGTTTGGAGTCAAAGGAGCACTGTAACCTTATTTGTAAATCTTTAAACCATTACATATGTACATTATTTCTTTTGCTTGATGCCAGATGCAATGTAATCAAATTTTTTATTTTAATATTATTTTAATCTCAATACTCTAGAAAACATTGAGAAAAATATCTGTAGGTATTTTAAAATTTGATTAGAGAAATTGTTATCTCAAAATCAGAATATTTTTCTTAAATTGATTTCTAGAACTGAATAAAATCTTTATTTATATGTATAAAAATAATATTTTAGGGGCCGGGAAGGTGGCGCTAGAGGTAAGGTGTCTGCCTTGCAAGTGCTAGCATAGGACGAACCGCGGTTCGATCCCCTGGTGTCCCATATGGTCCCCCCAAGCCAGAGGCGATTTCTGAGCGCATAGCCAGGAGTAACCCCTGAGTGTGTGTGTGTGTGTTGTGTGTGTGTGTGTGTGTGTGACCCAAAAAACAAAACAAAACAAAAATAAGATTTTAATTTTTTCCAGTTGAACTTAATTTTGTTGAGGTCATCTTTTCAGATGAAACTTCCTACAGGTTTTTATAGCCAAGTAGATACTTTTGAGTAAATAAATTTGGTGGGTCAATTTACCACTATAAGTAATTATGCTCAATTCTATTCAGACAAAATAACCTGACCATAGTTAAATGTTTTCAATTATTCTTACTGTTCCTTACCAATTCAACATAGAGACCAAAAAGGCAGAGTATTTAAGCAAATGTTTTTTGAGCTTGTCACTTCTAAAGAAAAGTTTTAAAGTTTTAAAGCATTATTGGTATGCAATCATGTTAAGCTTTGTAGCTCTATGTTTCCTTCAATAAGTAATTACAGTAACATGCCCAATAGGATTATTAATACATTGTGATGCACATAATATATAATCATTAAACTTTATATTTTACTCCTAGCATCTAAGCACAATATTTAATTACTCAAATTTTAAAATAATAATATTGACATCTAGGGAATAAAATGGTCATGACCTCCTTATATGAAATGGCCATGACATGTATATGTACACTTCTTCAAAGTTTATTCTTCATACATTTACTAAACAAGCCTTTCCATATTATGTTCATAGCCTTAACCACATCTGGTTACAGATAATTTTTTATTGTGGGTGAACTTAGGGTTTTTGATGACTGTGTTGGAGCTTGAGAGATAGTGCTTAAGTTGAACGATAACAACCCCAGTTTGTTCCCTGGCATTTGCTATATATGGTATCCTGAACATTGCAATTTTAAAATCTCACAAATGAAAATATTTTCATAAATGAAAATATATTTTTATTTCTGCATAAAGTTGCAAATCTAAATGCCATCTTTTTTAGAATAAATTTTCATCATAAAAATAATTCTTAATGTTTCTTCTTAATATGTTGCAAATGATTATGGTAAAATAGTCATACATAGCAATGTTTTCACTATTTTACTTAGTGAATTTGTTACTAAACTAAAATAATATACTTTTAGTATTTACATTGATTTAAATTTCTTCATGTAAATTACATTTAATATAACATTAATCATTTGAAAATGTACCAATACATAACTGTTTGAATGAACATAGTCACCACAATAATAATAAAATAGGCACATGTGTTACACGGGTATATATAGCTGGCATCTCCACTCTTGATATGTGAACTTTCCTACTTTCCCTCTTTCAAGATGAATACAACCTGAAATTTCTTTGGAGAAATATGTGATATCTTTTGAGTATTCTTCCTTTCTTATTCTCCCCTTCCTCAGTATCTCCAAATAAAACTCATTTTTATTTTTTTATTAAAAAAAAAAGAATAAGGGGCCAGATGGTGGCACAAGCAGTAAGGCATTTGTTTTGTGTGCTCTAGCCTAGGCTGAACCATGGTTCAATCCACCAGCGCCCCATATGGTCCCCCAAGCCAGGAGCGATTTCTGAGCACAGAGCTAGGAGTAACCCCTGAGTGTCACAGGGTGTGTTTCAAAAACCAAAAGAAGAATAAATATGTCTCAATCTGCCTGGGCCTTGACTAAGATGTATACATATATATATGAAAGAGTTATTCTTAGATAAATATGTAATAGCTAGTCCTTTTACTGGTTAAATGGGTACATGTCACATTGAAGTCACTCTGAAATGTTCTGCTTGCCTAGAAAATAGATTTTGGATCACTTTAATATCTCAGTCCCTACTTCATCTTAGTTCATCAGTAATTGAGGTAACATTATCAAAGAAGAATAAACAGGAAGACCAAAACGCCACATTGGTATATTTTTTCTGCAATTCTTTTTTTTTTATATATATACCATATTTGCTGGCGTATAAGATGACTGGGTGTATAAGACGAGCCCCTAATTTTGCAGTTAAAACATAGGTTTAGGCCTTTATTCGCTGTATCAGACAGAACATTTCTGTGCTGCAAATGTATGTACCACAGTGAGCCAATCAAACAAGCAAAGGTTCAAAGGTTATACTGTAATAGACTTCCTCTCTGACTTTGGCCAATCTGAGCAGACTTTTTACAGTGTAGATTCGGGTCCAGAACATTGTCTAATTTGCATACATAAAAAGCCTGCTTGGATTGGCTGATTTAGAGAGGCGGTCTGAGCAGCCTTGCAATGATTGGTGCAGGATCAAGTTGGAAAATTCGTTTTGTGGCAATATTCACACAATTTTTATTTAGCGGCATATTGAAACATTTTTCGGGCTATACTTGGCATATAAGACGACCCCGATTTTCGGTTGACTTTTTTTTCCCAAAAGTCATTTTATACCTCGGAAAATACGGTATATAATTTTTATTTTGACCATATTAGCTTACATATCTTTCACGGTAGTATTTTAGGTACATATTAACATTGAATCAGGGAAATTCCCAACACCAAATTTGCCCTCCCTCCACTCCGTTCCCATCCTGCATCCCCTATCCCCCCTCCCACTCACCCCCGGGCTGCTAGAATAAGAGGTCCCCTCTGTGTCTACTTTATTACTTAGTGATCATATATCTGGTTGGTTCAGGTACCCTCCCTCATTTTCCCCTCTGTTTGAGAGGCGGAACTAGATAGCTCAAGTTATGTGGTTTTGTTTGAAGAAAGAAAAAGCAATAAAGTGGAGTAAAAATCAAATAAGCCAAAAATGGGTAGTCCTTCTAAAGGCTCTCAACCTCGGTTTGAGAGAGGACAAGAAAAGCGAAATTGAAATACCACAACAATACAAAAAGAAATATCGAATAAAATATCCAGTGACCACTACAACACTAAAGGCAAGCACCACTGAAATAAAACCATGCCAGAGCGCAAAAAGAAAGAGAAAGAGAAAATAACATAAAATAAAATTGGGGACATCAACTTCAATATCAACACCAAAACAAAGAAGTCAAGAAAGATAAAAATAAAAATAAAAAATAAATAAATATATAAATAGATTTAAAAAACTGTTTTGTCCCCCCCCCTATTTTTTTTTCCTGCATAGGCATAGTAAAAATTGGTTTTTTTTCTGCAATTCTTAACAGTACAACATTCAGTGGCAGTCTACACACATAGATCAAACCAAATAGTCTCCTCAGATTCATTTTCTTTTTTTCTTTTCAAACTTGGATTCCTTCCACAAAAATAGTAGGTTTCTAGGAAACTAGTCAAAGCCAAATTCTCCAATCTCACTCACATCATTGTTATGAATTATCACATCCTTTTTATCCCACAAGAAGCTGAGCAGATAGGAGTCCTGTGCAAGGTTGCTCCTATAGCATCCAGAGGAGAAAGCCTGATACCACATCACAAACACATGCATTATGTGTCTTGGAATTGTAGTTATTATCAAACGTTCTTAAAACAATTTTAGCCAAAATTGCAGGCACCTGAGAATGGAATTGTCTTTTGAAAACTTTAACCACACTATCTTTAAAGCAATATGATAATTTTTGAGGCATCTAAAAAATGAAAAATGAAAGTATTAAAAAATATTCTGGGCCCAGAGAGATAGCACAGTGGCGCTTGCCTTGCAAGCAGCCGATCCAGGACCAAAGGTGGTTGGTTCGAATCCCGGTGTCCCATATGGTCCCTCGTGCCTGCCAGGAGCTATTTCTGAGCAGACTGCCAGGAATAACTCCTGAGCAGTGCTGGGTGTGGCCCAAAAACCAAAAAAATAAAAAATAAAAAAATAAAAAAAATTTTGAGATTTGTTCTTGATTTGGTTCCCCTTCACAACACTGGGACCTCTCTTATTTAGGTGATTCTGGAATGGAATTTTGCTAGGTTATCTCATATCTCTTCACTCTCTCATGTTTTGCCCAGGCACAAAGATTCTTCTGACTTCAAAAGGAAGTTTCATAGACAAACAAGACAAAAATAGTAGGGTAGAAAAAAGGATGACTTTTGAATTGAACCTCTGAGAATACAATATTTTCAGCATGATTCAGGATAATGACTTTTCTATTACTCAAAAGAAATGGGACTTTTTCTTTGTTTATTCTCATCAATATAAGGTACAAGTTCTGTTCCTACAGTGAAGAGACTTGAATATGTCTTTTTTCTAAATAAGCCTAGACAAAGGTTGTGGTTTCCCTAGCAACAGATGACTTCTATTTTTTCTTTTTGTAAAAGAAAAAAAAAGAGTACTTTAGCTCTATAAAAAGCTTTTCATCATGGATATCAAAGCATTCTATGCAAAACTGTCACTTTACCCTAAAAAGTAGAAAATAATATCCCTCTCATTTTATATGAGGGAGAAAAATTGCAGCTCTAATTTGTCTCTTGTGCTCTGGACTATATGATTCTCACCTTCATTGGCTATGAGATGAAATATTTGGTAATAGAGTATGGCAGAAACACCAGAATATGACCTCTACTGATTTACTCCCTTGTAATGAGCTCTTCCCTTAGATTGTAGACAGGACTTGGGTATTGCTTCTAAACAATTGTGTAAGACTAAAGTGTTGAAATATCACTCCTCAGATTGAATTCAATTTTCAAAACTCCATAAAGGCCACTAAGTACAGATTGCAGTCATATTGTGAACTGCCACTGAAGAAATGGAGTTATTCCTTAGTTCTAACCAACAGTCTATAAGAAACCAGGGTTCTCAGCCATATATTGGCAAAGGAAGTGCATTCTAACTATTTGTAAGATTATGCCAGGCTCCAGAAAATAATGAATTACAGATGATACCATGATTGCAGTTTTCAAGACCCTAAGCAAAGGAATTAGCTTTGTGTTGCATGGAAAATGAGAGATATTGTGTACTGTTTTAAGTCACTAGGATTATTACAAATGTTATAGATAACTAACACAAAGAGCTAAGCTAAGCTAAATAAACGGAGGTGAATAGCTGGAAGACAATTAAAAGTAAATAATTATATATAGGCAGTCAACTCAGGCATATTTTCATTTCTAGATTTGTCATTTAATGCCTGACATTATCTTCTGTAAGTCACAATATCATTATAATGGTACAATGAGGAATAAAAGTACAATATATGGTACCAAGAGTATTAAGACTATTAACTCAAAACTGTTTGTCACATAGTAGGTGAAACAGAATCTATAATCAACTCAGGTGTCCGACAACAGGTAAGTTTCTAAACACACTGTGATTAATTACACAATGGAATACTATGAAGCTGTTAGGGAAAATGAAGTTATGAATTTTTCCTTTACATGGATGGACATGGAAACTATTATGCTGAGTGAAATAAGTCAAAAAGAGAGAGATAGACTTAGAATAGTCTCGGTCATCTGTGGGATTTAAGAAAAAATAATGACAGTATGGTAATACTATTCAGAGACAATAGAGATGAGGTCCAAAAGGAGCAGCCCATTAAATGAAGCTTACAACGAAGATTGTTGATTGCAGTTAGAGAAATAGTTATACTTACTGCGATGACAATGATAGTGTGAGAGAGAAATAGAATGCATGTCTTGAAGACAGGTAGGAGGTGGGGGTGGAATGAAAATGGTGACACTGATGGCAGGAAAATTGCACTGGTGAAGGGGGGTATACATTTTATGGCTGAAATCCAGCTATGAACATGTTTGTAACCATGATGCTCATATAAAGTATTTATTAAAAATTAATCAAACAAAAATCAAGAGAAAATGTGATGCTAAAATAATAGAGAACACCTGATGCGAGTACTGATGTCTTTATCTTTTGGAAGTCATGTAGGAAAATTAAAATATTTATTTAAAAACAACTACAACAAAAGAATAAAAACAGAAGTCAAGCTAAATGAAATAAAATATCCATGATAGGGCCGGGAAGGTGGCGCTGGAGGTAAGGTGTCTGCCTTGCAAGCGCTAGCGTAGGACGGACCACGGTTTGATCCCCCAGCATCCCATATGGTCCCCCAAGCCAGGGGCGATTTCTGAGCGCATAGCCAGGAGTAACCCCTGAGCGTCAAACGGGTGTTGCCCAAAAACTAAAAAACAAAACAAAACAAAAATATCCATGATAATAAAAAAGTTCAGACACAGATCAAACATGATGGTGCACAATGAGAACAAGGTGTTACATATTAAAAATATAGAAATTGTGTTTAACCATTGTGAATATAGGTACCTTAAATATGATTATCAGTTTAGAGAGAAATAAAGAGATATGGTCCACTTAACTAGGGAAGCACCTAAACTTGAACAGCTTAATAACCAATTGGAAAGTTTCTGCCATTGAAGGGTAAAGTCTTGGATTTAATATGTCTGTAAGTTAGAATTTTTTGACAGGTTTCTTTGAAAAACATAGTCATAGTTAGGGGGCTGAATAGAGCAAAACAAGTGGGCATTTGCTTTGCATTAGGTCAACCGATGTTCAATCGCCAACACCTTATATGGTCCCAAAACAACATCAAAATTAATTCCTGAGCATAGATCCAGGAGGAAGCAACCACTGATGATCATTGAGTGTGTACCCCCCAATAATAAAACTATTAAAAGTTTTTATGTCATCCTGCAAGTTGTTTCCTTTGACATTTAGAAAATACAGGGGCCGGAGAGATAGTGTGGAGGTAAGGCGTTTGCCTTTCATGCAGAAGGTCAGTGGTTCGAATCCTGACATCCCATATGGTCCCCTGAGCCTGCCAGGAGCGATTTCTGAGCATAGAGCCAGGAGTAATCCCTGAGCACTACTGGGTGTGACCCCAAAACAACAACAACAAAAAAAAACCCAGCAACTACAACAACAACAACAACAACAACAACAAAGATTTTCAAGACTATACTTTCAGGGATCATTTCTATAGTATGTGACAAGAGAAGTTTTCTCTGATCGTGTAGAGCACCCGAAGCCACAAGGAGGAGCCAGAGCGTCTTCTCCTGAGCGTGAAGCCGGCTCTAAGTGTTGCTTCTGCGATTATCTTTTGCCATTGATGATCGTTAGCCGGCTCTAAGTGTTGCTTCTGCGATTATCTTTTGCCATTGATGATCGTTCATCCCTTCCTTTGGAAGGGATAGAGGGAGAGGATTCAGTTTGAATGGTAAACAAAAAGAAAATATTGTAAACTACCACCTCATAGGCCATAACTTGCTACTATAGAGGTCAAGTATAAAATATTTATAGGCATTATGAATTAATCAAGTAATATTTTCTTTGTTTTGAAAAACTTATTTGTACAAATTAAACATACATTTAAGCTTGAGGAAGATATAATCTATGGATTTTTTATGAAACCATAGAATCATGTAATTTTTAATATCAAATAAATAAGAGAATGCAATAAATTGTCTTTTCTACTAGTAATACTTGATTAAGGCATGTAAAGAAATAGCACTTCAGAGATTAGATATCCTGCCAAATATTATAAGTCATTTCTGAGACTGTTGGCTTCTTCCAAAAGAGTAATAACCACATGCAAGATTTTTAAGCCAGGTAACTTACATTGGTAAGTGGCTATTAACACAAGAAATGTATAGCAACTGGAGAATGACTGCAGAAAAGTAGATAGATTAGAAATTGGAGGCTTTCAAGTTTATTGTATGTATTAGGAATCAAATGTCTATTTATAATTAAAACATCAAGGACTCTCAAACAAATAAAATGTGAAATTATATGTGAACTACAAAGGGACACAGAAGAAAAAATGTGTCTTCTCCATAATAAACATGTTTTCTATGCAATAACACTAGTATTTCAATCATATTTCTTTGGGTTAAATATTGTTTTAATATAGTCCTCATCTCAAATGAAATGTAACTCCTAAAAGAAAACAGCTTTTCAGAGATTGCAAGGTCTTAAAGCAGAGAAAATGTGACATGAGACTGGGGGAGGCACAAAAAAGGTAAGGTAGTAATGGTATCTGGAGGAAGCAAATGCATAGGGACACGATAAAGGGCAACTTTGCCTCATTTTCTTTATTTGTCTAAGAGAGCAGATATTCCATCTGCCCTCTGTCAATGCTACAAGTTTCAATTGTATCAAGAACCACCCACAAGAATTACAATTGCAATGTGATTGGGAACCTTTGTTAAATCAACTATTTAAATATCTGAGAAACAAAGTACAGGGGAACAAATGAGAATTCAGAACTGTAACTTTCCAAACCAAAGATACCAACACTAACTGCATATGAAAAAATTTTCCACATGATGTCAGACAAGGATAAAGTAGTTATAATTGTGTAGAGGGCCTGAGACAGGGCTTCTCAAAGTTTAAATATGGGCCAGTTCACTGTCCCTCAGACTATTAGACGGCCATACTATAGTTAAAAACAAAACAAACAACAACAAAAACTATGAACAATAGTGACCCTGGACCATAGTTTAAAGATTCCCGTCCAAGTCTGAGAGGAGACGAGAGACAGAGAGGTGCGGAGTTGGAGAGTGCAGTGCACATCCCACAAAGGGACATTATGACCAGGGACTAATTGGCTGCAGGACAGGCAGCAGCAGCAAAAACACCTGGTAAACCAGATAAATATCCGTACGTGGCCCACGGGCTGTATTTTGTGGACCCCTGGCCTGGGAGATGGTACAGAGGTTATATTTGTGGGATTTCAAAATCCAGCGTCAAATGGTACATACATCAGAGATGAGACCTTTCAAGAAGTGAGAACATGATTCCTTGCACTAGAGGATCCAAGCAAACCTGTTACCTCAGAAGCAGGCACTGAACAACCACATTTTTCTCAAAGTATAATCACAAGTAATCCCTGAACTCCCTAAGCACAACTTTGGAGCCCTACCCCCCCCCCAAACCTGTGAGTAAATGTATCTTAAAAAGAAAAAGTGCTCAGAATAAAAGATGTCCATCTCAAATCGTTCCCCTAAAAATGTAAAGTCATAAATGTTGTTTAAAAAAGATACATTTAAATAATCTGGGTCTAGATTTTGTTATAAATTATTATTTATAAAATACTTTTGAGAGCCAGAGAGAATACAAAGGTAAGGTGAGTGGATTGCTCTTTGACCCTATATATGGTTCCGTTCATACTGCCAGGAGTGGTCTCAAGTATAGAGCTAAGATAAACATTGAGAACATCTTTGTGTTTCCCCTAAAATAAACATATATGCTTAGATATGTATATATTTTTATGTTATATACTAAAAAAGTTTTTACAAAATCCATAATGCTTAAAACGCAATCTCAATTAATAAAGAAAGAATATCATCACATCTAATGGAAGAGACTATATATCTCTAAATTTAGGGAATATCAATTTGATGAACTTATGAGCAGCAATGGCAAGACAGTAAAGAATTCTACAATAAAAGAGGTGCAAGAAGAAAGGCAAAACTATAGTCCTGTGCAACGTGAATGATTTATTTTATGTCCAAGTTCTCTTGGGAGCCACATATCTTTTATAACTTTTCTGGTTGTAATGAACTTTTACATTTGAACTAAGTATGAATAATGTAACTTTGTGGCTGCTTAAGATCTGATGTGCTGGGGCTTTATTTTATAATGATTCTTAAGAGATGCAAGAGAGAGAAAAAGACGGAACAAACTCTAACTTTCAAAGGAAATAGCCACTTTTCCTGTTCAAATTTCAGGTACTGAACTTTTGCTAAACAAAGGCTAAAACAGAGTTAAAGCTTTAAAATACCAATAAATGCAAAAAAGAAAATCTTTCAATGTACTTACCTTGAGTTCAGTTAGAGATAATTACATACATGCATACAACAACCATTATGACAATGGCAGTGAGTGAGAGAAATAGAATGCCTATCTTGAATACAGGTAGGGGTGGGAGAAGAGGGAAATATGAGGCAGTGGTAGTGGGGAAGGTTGAACTGGTGAAGAGGGGGATGTACATTTGTTTTTATGACTGAAATCCAACTACAAACATGTTTTAACCATGGTGCTTAAATAAAGATATTAATCAATGCATTTATCTTGAGAAATATAAATATACTACTCTTCAAAAAATTGTTATATTAATCTGAACATTTGACAGTGTTTGAAGTACTCTGGTAAATATTATGCTGACTATTATGTGTTTGTTATTTTTTTGGCTACACTGGCAGAGCTCCTGGCTCTCCATTCAGAAATTACTCCAGCTTGGGTAACCAAGCTGGGAATTGAATCTAGGTCGTGTGCCTGCAAGGCAAATGCCCTACCCACTGTGCTCCATCTCTATATGTTGATTATTTTATGATCAATTAAGATGTTTAAATAAAGAAAAAAGAAATAAGAAAAAGTAGAGCACAAATCAATGATACAGCAAACAATAAACCAATTCAAACACTGAATGAAAGAATTTGTTCTTTGAAAGAGTAAACAAGACTAATAAAACCTTTTGTAGACTTAGAAGAAGAGAGAAAAAGAATGAGATGTATTAGTAGTTTTGATATAATAATCAGTTTTGATGAACAATTTTATGTTATCAAGCTGACAACCAAATAGAAATGGATGAATTGTTAGAACTACATCACCCTCAGTATTGAATCAAGTGGAAACAAAAAAATCTGAATCTACCAATCTTGAGTAATAAAATTGCACAGTAAATAAAATTTTCCAACAACAAAATCGAGGTCCAGCTGGATTCACTAGTTAGTTCTATCAAAATTTAAAAATATACTCCATGTTCACATTCTTGAATCTCCTCCAAAATATTTAAAAACAGAAATTCTCTGTTACTAATTCTATAAAACTAATATTACACTGATACCTAAAACAGATGGAGAGACTACTAAATAAAATAAATTATAGACAAGATCACTAATGAACATCAATGCAAAGAAACTCAACAAAATCCAAGTTTAAAGAACACAGCAATATATCAAAATGATTATACACCATAATCAACTGGGGTTCATTGCAGTGCTATAAGAATAGTTCAATATTCAAATCAATAAATGTAATGAATGATAGTTCATTAATATATAAAGAGAAAGCTATGTGATCATATCAATCTACAGAGAAGGCTTTTGACAAGATCTAACACCATTAATAATTAAATATGAAAATGAAAATTCCAAAAATAGAAATGTAAGTAACAAATCCCAGGACAGTAGGGCCATCTATAAAAAAAACAACCAGTCAGCAATTATAATACTAAATAGAAAAAAATTAAAGTCCTTTCTCTCAGATCTAGCACAAGACAAGGTTCTCCAGAACTCTAATTCAACATTAATTTTGGAAGTCCTCATCACAGCAACCAGTCTGTATCAAACTCCAATACCTAAAACTCCCTTACTCTTGTACTCACCAGCTAAAGATGTGTTGACAATGGCACTATCAACTTTAAAATTTAATATTAAACTGATGGAACTAGAGGATATCATGCTGAATGAAGTCAATCAGAAGAAATAGATAGATACAGATTGATCTCTTCCGTATATTGGACTTAAACATACAGGGCAAGGTATAAACAAAAGTCCAAAGGCAATAGAAAAGGGAAATGGACGCACATTAATTGAGAAAGGGGACTTGGAAGGGAGGAATCTTGGATACTCAGGTAAGGGTGTGTCTTGAAGTCACGGATATAGGCTTGATGGATGTGGTGTTGAAATTACATATTTGAGACATTTTTATTCACAGCATTGTAAACCACAAAATTTAAATTTTAAAATGTTTTCAAAATAATATAAATCAAGACATAAAAAAACAATCCCCCTCCTCTTAGATGTATCTTACACAGGGCTATACAGCTTGGAATAAATATAGCAGTAGAATTAAGTTTATCTATCTTTAATTGTATCCTTCCTTATATGATCTTGCACTGATTAAGTTTTTTTTATCTCTGATCCAATATTCTAAAGCATAATAATATCAAATCTAGCTTTAATGCTTTGTCACCTATTTTCCCATATCTGCTTGCTTTGCTCAAATCAAACCCTATAATTTCTCTTAATTGTCTCTAAACTTGCCTCCCCAATCTGGTTTTTAACACTGTAATTCTTCCTCTATTTTGCTCTCGGGAGTTATAATTTTAATGGGAAAAAAGGAAACAAGCTTAAGGGAGACCATCTGCCTATATTAGACCCATTAATAGCTTTCCACTGGTTTTACTTCTAGAAGATACAATCAAGTACCCGCAGACACTGTTGAATTCCACAGCTTAATTCAGTGCTGCTTAAAGCTATTGACCTCTCTTTCTCTCTTATATCTCTGTGAACCCTGTCTTTTGTGTCCCTCACTCACACTTATGTATAAAAATACCTACATTTTCTCTTCTTTTAGGATCACACCAAATTTCCCTTTGTAATTTTGTGTTTGTTCTCCTTTTTTTTTTGAAAAATAATTTTATAATTGTATATATTACTTTTCCCCATCGATGTATTTTTGTTGCCACTATCATGGCATGGCTTACATTCTAGTTTCTGGGGTTTGGAGTTTTCTCTTCCAATTGTTTCCAGCTAAACTGAAACACACAACACACACACACACACACACACACACACACACACAACATGCACACTATGAAAAACATTCTCATGAAAATAATCAGGTAATACATTTAATAAAAATCAACTTAACAATTACCTCTGGTCTGTCTCATCCTCAACTCTGTACCTTTTGTTCCACACAACCGGTTTTTGCTATTATAACATTTATCAAAATAACGCTATGGGTTAATAGAAATAGCAAAGAACCAAAGAGTTAAAATGCAAGCTATGTAAAACTCCCAACTAAAACCCAAAGAGTCTAATTTATTCATTCATTAGCTAAATAACTAAAAGCCCAGGAAAGACAAGTACATAACAAAGCTTACTGCAGTTTTTTTTTAAATAGGCATCAAGTCTTCTATGATATGGTGATTGATTACAGGCAGTGGTGCTGATTTATCTTTGTCTTTAAATTTCTACTTTATATCACAATGGATAGTTAAAAAATGACCATTGTTGGAAAAACCTATCTAAATATTTATTAGATATTTAGATACTTATGTGGATTTTTCCAACAACAATCATTTGAACTCTTTGAACATGTTGTTCCAAGTGGTCATAAGTACTAGTTTCCAACATTTCTTGTGAATAATGAAGCTGTATAGAGTAATTAAAAGTTTATTAGTAAAGAAACTGAACTATAAGATCTTCTCAAAATATTGGAGATATGTTGCATTGTCCCACACTTTCTTCCTTTGTATCTCCATACCTAAAGCCTGACTATGTTTGGGGCTTATTACTGGCTCTGTGCTCAAGGATACATCCAGTCCAAACCATCAATATGCAGTGCCAGAAATTAAAACGGGGATGGCCAAGGGCCGTGTGATGTCTTACTGCTTGTTTGATCTCTCTAGCCTCCATAATTATTTAAATAGATTTAGAGTAATCTAGTTTTGGTTAATGGTTTTATGAGCAATTCCACATAATGACAAAAATATAATTAAAAAAATAAAACTTCAGGCCAGAGAGATAGCATGGAGGTAGGGGTTTTGCCTTGCATGCAGAAGGACGGTAGTTTGAATCCCAGCATCCCATATGGTCCCCCAAGCCTGCCAGGAGTGATTTCTGAGCACAGAGGCAAGAGTAAACCCTGAGTACTGCCCAATGTGACCCAAAAACCAAATAATGATTACTACTACTACTAATAATAAATACAAGTTCAATTGACAGGATGTTTTAAAGTATGGTGCCAGAAAATTTACATGAGAATATAATAGTGCATAAATTCAGTGTAGAAAATAATAAGTTTGTGTAGTTTATTTCATTGTTTTACTAAACTGTCAAATAAATCATTTTTTATTATCAATAAAATTTTCTGAACTATTATTTACTTCTTATATGTAATAATAAACTTAAAGATATGGGGCCACAGTGGTAGCACAAGCAGTAAGGCATCTGCCTTGCCATGATAGCCTAGGACATACTGCAGTTTGATCCTCCGCTGTCCCATATGGTCCTGCAAGCCAGGAGCGATTTCTGAGGGTGTAGCCATGAGTGACCCCTGAGCTTCATTGGGTGTGGCCCAATGCCCCCCCCCAAAGAGACTTAAAGATAGCAAGCAGCTTGCACAATATAGCAAAGAACAAAGATGAAAATAATATTTTCTGGAGCCAAATAGATAATACAGACAATAAGGTGCATCTGGCTGTTTCTGGTTAGATCCAGGCACCACATTGTTTCTCAAGCTGAGAGAATGACAATTTCCTTAAAAGATAATTTTATTATATTTAATAAAATTGTTGACAAATCTGAAAATAGTATCAATAACAACACAATAATTGTGGGAGACCTCAACATGACATTGTCAACACTTGACAGGTCAACCAGACTGAAACCCAACAAGAATATACTAGACCTGAACAGAGAAATGGAAGAAAGGGGCCTAGTAGATATATACAGGACACTCCACCCCCAGAAGACTGGATACACATTCTTCTCTAATGTACATGGGACATTCTCCAGGATAAACTACATGGTAGCACATAAAACAAGCCTCCATAATATCAAGAGGATAGAAATTTTGCAGGCTACCTTCGCTGACCACAAGGCCCTGAAATTATATGTGAACTACAAAGGGACACAGAAGAAAAACTTTAATACCTGGAAGTTAACAGCCTAATACTGAATAACCAGTGGGTTCAAGATGAAATCGAAGAGGAAATCAAAACCTTCCTAGAAACAAATGACAATGGAGACACAAACTATCAGAACCTATGGGATACAGCAAAGGTGGTACTGAGAGGAAAATTTATAGCATTGCAAGCACACATCAGGAAAGAAGGGGCATACCTGAATAGCTTAATGACACAGATCATAGCATTAGAAAGTACTCACAAAAGGACCCAAAAATAGAAAGACAGAAGGAAATAACAAAGCAGAGAGCAGAAATCAATGAAGTGTAAACCCAAAAAACAATCCAAAAGATCAACGAAAGCAGAAGTCGGTTCTTAGAAAAAATAAACAAGATTGATAGACCACTGACAAAACTAACAGAGAGAGAGAGAAGAGAGAGAGAGAGAGAGAGAAACTTGATAATTTGTATTAGGTATAAAAAAGGAGATCACTACTGATATGGTAGAGATCCAAAGGGTAATCAGAAACTACTTTGAGAAACTCTATGCCAGTAAAAATGAAAACCTGGAAGAAATGGATAAATTTTTGGACTCCTATAATTTTCTACGGTTGAATGAAGAGGATGTAGCATATCTAAACACACCCATCACTATTGAGAAAATTAGGACAGTAATCAAATGTCTGCCCAAAAACAAAAGCCCAGGCCCAGATAGATTTACTAATGAATTCTTTCAGACCTTTCAAGAGGAACTTCTACCAATCCTGGCAAGACTCTTTCACGAAATAGAAGAAACAGGAACACTTCCAAATAGCTTTTATGAAGCCAACATCACCTTGATACCTAAACCAGACAGAGATGCTACAAAAAAAGAAAATTACAGACCAATATCGCTGATGAATACAGATGCAAAGATCCTCAACAAAATCCTGGCAAATAGGATTCAATGCCTCATTAAGATGATCATCCACTACGATCAAGTAGGTTTCATCCCAGGAATGCAAGGCTGATTTAACATCCATAATTCTATCAACATAATACACAACATCAACAAAAAGAAAAATAAAAATTACATCAACATATCAATAGATGCAGAGAAAGCATTTGATAAGGTCCAACACCAATTCTTGTTCAAAACTCTCAGATAGATGGGAATGGAAGAAACCTTTCTCAATATAGGTAGGGACATCAACCACAAACCAGAGGCAAATATTGTCCTCAATGGAGAAAAACTGAAAGCCTTTCCTCTAAATTGTGGCACAAGACAAGGCTGTCCTCTCTCACCACTCCTATTCAACATATCACTGGAAGTACTTGCTATAGTGAATAGGAAAAAAAAAGATATCAAGGAAATCCAGATAGGAAAGGAAGAAGTCAAGCTCTCATTGTTTGCAGGTGACATGATACTCTACTTAGAAAACACTAAAGACTCTACCAAAAAGCTTCTAAAAACAATAGACTCATATAGCAAGGTGGCAGGCTACAAAATTAATACACAAAAATAATGGCCTTTCTATACAACAATAGCAATAAGGAAGAAATGGACATAAAGAAAACAACCCCATTCACAATAGTGCCATACAAACTCAAATATCTTGGAATCAACTTGACTAAAAATGTGAAGGACCTATACAAAGAAAACTTAAAACTCTGCTCCAATAAATCAGAGAGGACACACAGAAATGAAAGCACATACCCTGCGATGGATTGGCAGGATTAACATCATTAAAATGGCAATACTCCCCAAAGCATTGTACAGATTTAATGCGACCCCTCTAAAGATACCCATGACATTCTTCAAAGAAGTGGATCAGGCACTTTTGAAATTCGTTTGCAACAATAAACACCCTAGAATAGCTAAAGCAATCATTGGGAAAAAGAATATGGGAGGAATTACTTTCCCCAACTTTAAACTGTACTACAAAGCCATAGTTATCAAAACAGCATGGTATTGGAATAAAGACAGGCCCTCAAATCAGTGGAATAGGCTTGAATACTCAGAGAATGTTCCCCAGACATACAATCACCTAATTTTTGATAAAGGAGCAAGAAATCCTAAATGGAGCAAAGAAAGCCTCTTCAACAAGTGGTGTTTGCACAACTGGCTAGCCACTTGCAAAAAAATTGAACTTAGACCCCCAGCTAACATCATGTACGAAAGTTAAATCCAAATGGATGAAAGACCTCGATATCAGACCCTAAACCATAAGATATATAGAACAACACGTAAGTAAAACACTCCAGGACATTGAGACTAAAGGCATCTTCACAGAGGAAAGTGCTCTCTCCAAGCAAGTGAAAGCAGAGATTAACAGATGGGAATATATTATACTGAGAAGCTTCTGCACCTCAAAAGAAATAGCACCCAGGATACAAGAGCCACCCACTGAGTGGGAGAAACTATTCACCCAATACCCATCAGATAAGGGGCTAATCTCCAAAATATACAAGGCACTGACAGAACTTTACAAGAAAAAATCATCTAATCCCATCCAAAAATGGGGAGAAGAAATGGACAGACACTTTGACAAAGAAGAAATACAAATGGCCAAAAGACACATGAAAAAATGCTCCACATCACTAATCATCAGGGAGATGCAAATCAAGACAACTATGAGGTACCACCTCACACCCCAGAGATTGGCACACATCACAAAGAATGAGAACAAGCAGTGTTCGCGGGGATGTGGAGAGAAAGGAACTCTTATCCACTGCTGGTGGGAATGCTGTCTAGTTCAACCTTTATGGAAAACCATATGGAGATTCCTCCAAAAACTGGAAATCGAGCTCCCATATGATCCAGCTGTACCACTCCTAGGAATATACCCTAGGAACACAAAAATACAATACAAAAACCCCTTCCTTACACCTATATTCATTGCAGCACTATTTACCATAGCAAGACTCTGGAAACAGCCAAGATACCCTTCAACAGATGAATGGCTAAAGAAACTGTGGTACATATACACAATGGAATATTATGCAGCTGTCAGGAGAGATGAAGTCATGAAATTTTCCTATACATGGATGTACACGGAATATATTATACTGAGTAAAATAAGTCAGAGAGAGAGAAAGACGCAGATTGGCCTCACTCATCTATGAGTTTTAAGAAAAATAAAAGACATTCTTGCAATAATAACTTTCAGACACAAAAGAGAAAAGAGCTGGAAGTTACAGCTCACCTCATGAAGCTCACCACAAACAGGGATGAGTTTACTTAGAGAAATAACTACGTTTTGAACTATCCTAATAATCAGAATGTACGAGGGAAATAGAAAGCCTGTCCAGAGTACAGGTGGGGGTTGGGTGGGGAGGAGGGAGATTTGGGACATTGGTAATGGGAATGTTGCACTGGTGATGGGTGGTGTTCTTTACATGACTGAAACCCAAACACAATCATGTATGTAATAAAGTTGTTTAAATTAAAGAAAGATAATTTTATTTTCAAAGTACCAATTATAATCAAGATTTAAGTTAAATTTTAAAATGTTACATTTTTGGTAATATTGAGTCATCATAGGTAGAATTATAATGTTTGTTTTAGCCATTTTGATCATGAATATATATTCTTCATATTTTAAAAGAAAAAGAGATGGAGGAATAAAACAGGATATTTAATTCTTTACGTAATATGTGACTGATTATATGTTATTATTAAAGCATTTTATGGTATTAATTTTTTTCAAACGCTACTCTCAGGCAGTGTGTTCTAAATTTAATTGTCAAAAATTTTACTTATATAAATTGTACATGCTATAATTCTACATTTAATTGTTCCTCTTCCTGGTTGTCAAGTTCATTTATTTTTGGTTATCATAATATGTTCATATTTTTCTAATTAATTGTTTTTAAAGAAAAATACTATGAAATGAATCTATTTAAGAAATGAACAGTGCGTTTTAAAAAAGCATCTGTAATGCTTTATAGTACAGTACAATGGTTTGTATATGTCCTGCTGTTCATTCAAATGCTATATAACTTTACTATCTTAGACATAAGAAAATAATTTTAAAACATAAATTTCAAACTCCAAACATTCTTCTGATTAGTTTGAGAGAAGAAAGTACCACCTTATGTGGGAAAAGTATTGTGGAGAGACTCCAAAATGGTAACCAAATGAATAATCTTCTATACAGTATATTTTCTGCAGTTTCCTCTTACTTCCTGTCACATATTTAATTTTATTTCCTTCCCTAGTTTCTAATTATAAATTAATATTTGCAGTTGTCTTTTTTTTTGGTTGTTTTTGTTTTTATCTCAGTGATGTGCTGGGGTTATTCCTGTCTTTGTACTCAAGAATTACTACTGGCAGTGCTCAGATAAACACAGGATGCCAGAATCTAACCTGGGTAGCCATACAAGGAGATCATTCAGTAGTACTTGGAGAGCAAACCCAGGCTTTGAGTATCCAGAGCACAACCCAGCACATTGATTCATCTCTCTGACCCTATTATTTAACAATATGCAAGCAGAATACAGTGTTCTTGCTTAGGAAAAAACCCTCTATATTTCTTCTACAAGATTGTCCTTAATCACTGATTCTTTGCCCTTCAGATGAATTTTTGTATTTGTTTGTCAATTTCCTCAGAACCATGTTGACATAATGTTTTAAAGTGAATCTACAGATCAATATATAGAAAACTCACATCTCTATGTTACTGTTTTGATATTCATGGATATGTGTGTTTACTTCTAAATAGGATAAGTCTTTGTGTTTCTTCAAAGAAAACTTAATTTTAGATTATTGTATTGCTTGGTTATGTTTGCTATTTGGTAGGTTGTCTCTAATAATATATAAAATATATTTAATAATAATTATTTATAATACACTATACTAAGTTTAAAACACTAAAATTTTACAATACTAAGAAAATTAGAGTGGATATGTGTATCTGAAAATGATAATCAAAACAAAATTTTAATTAGATAAGCATATTTTACTTTCTACCCTGACATATTTGAGCTCTAAGGTAGCATATTTTAGATCAAGTCCCATAAAATTTTGTATGTTATATTGAACTATACTCAACACCAGTGGAAAAGAAGGCAGATAAATACTAAAACAAATATTTGTAATATTCTAAGTTGAATTTTTCTTTAATTCCAAATATAAATATTTTGTGCACTTGAAAATAGATTCCATTATTATCACATAAAGCACATAATTATAGTAATGATATAGTAGAACATAAAACGTAATTTTCAACAACATGTTTACAAGCCTACCCAATGTAGTTCTTTTTTCAAAGTACTTTATCTACTTTATAGTCATTTCTCATTATTTATGCTAGTTTTATTCTATAAAGTCACCACAAAAATTTAGTTAATGAATATTTAATCATTGGTCCTTGAGTAATCAGAATTTAATTTCTGTGTGTCTCTGGTCAGAATATATTGTCAACAGATCAAATACATAGTTTTATATGTTCATTCACTTAAAGAAAACTTATTTAAAATATATTGAATCATTAACTTTAAACATAGGCAATACCTCATATCTAACACATATGTGCTTGGTATAAGACACATTACAAAACTGTGTTCAGAACAAAATAAATAGTACAGTAAGTAAGGCACATATGTAGCATTTTGCTCACCCTCATGGGCACCCAACAACATGGATATTGATCTTCAGCACCACATATGGCTCCTTTGAGCACTGCCAAGAGTAAATCTTGAGCACAGAGCATTGCTGAAAATGGTCCAGTCCATTGCTATCTCCACAGTAAAACTCACATATGAAAACCATGGATTTTTTTTTTCAGAATGAAAACTAAACAATAAATCAAAATATGGTTTTCTCCATCTTGACTAAGAACATGCATGGGTTGTTCAGGTTATTGTAGTTGCTCTGTACATATTTCAAATAACCACAAATGTGAATGTTAGTAGGAAGTTAATTTTCAAACATGAAAACAATAGTACTATTGAGAATTGACTGTAGATCTTCAATGTATAGTTTACCTCGTTAATTATAAAATTAGTGAACCACAAATTTATTCTTAATATTTAGCATGAGTCACATATGTAATAGGTAGGGCTATAAATTAATTAAGCAACTCAATTTTCAAAATAACCCCAAATAATTCCCACACATTTGTTTAGAGAATTTTTGTTGATTTTACGTTTATGTAATACACTAAGGCATACTCCTGACTCTAAATTCAGGAATTTAGAACACACAAATCAGTGTTTTATATACATTAAAGATTTCTGCTGTGAGATCAAATCAAGGTGACCTGCATGCAAGGTGAGCATCCTACACATTGAACTTTCTTACATGCCCAAAAATTTTAGAATATTTAAAGCACATATTAAGTGAGTTATGACTGGACTAATTTATTCATTTATGAAAAGGTCTCAATATAATTTCAAGCTCTAGTTTTATTTTTAAATAAAATTGATGAAACTTATTAGACATACATTAAAATAAAGCTGATGGAATGTATTGTAATTAAAAGTCATTGTCAGAGGTGGGAGAAACAGTAATAACCTACTGAATAATGATAGTGCAAAAATTATTGGACCATACACTGATAAGATAATAAGAATGTGTGTTTAATAGTAAAAACTGTGACAACTGAAGGGACTAACATTTAACTCTTCATGCCTACTCAAAATGCATTCACATTTTTCCAAACTAATCTTATTTACTCAATTGCTTATATGACCAAATTTTATAAAATTATTTAACAATTTTTTTTCAATTCCTTTTTTATAAAACTATTATAGAGAGATCAGAGAAATAGTACCATAGATATGACCTTGTGTGTGATAAGTTGGAGTTCAAATCTTGGCATCCTATATAGTAAGCCAATAAACAGCAGGTGTAACTCCTTAGTGTAGCTCCAGGAATAAGCCCTGAGCCCTGTGTGTCATACACACACACACACACCCACAGTCATACACACACACACACACCCACACACACCCTTGCATATACTTAAATCCTTTAATATATCTGAAATTTTACTTTTATTTTAATGCATTTGATAATAAAACACTGTATTAAAAGAAAGAATAAAAATTTAAATAGTATTTTGCCTAAATAATAAGGAAAGAACTGATCAAATATTTTATCACAATTAAACTTATTTCAAAGGACTACAATAATAAGTTTAGTTTTAGGTTTTGGGCCAAACCTTGAGGTTCTCTCTCTCTGTCTTTGTGCTCAGAAATTATTCATGACAGGGGGCTGAAGAGATAGCACAACGATAGGGCATCTGCCTTGCACGAAGCCGATCCAGGACTGATGGTGGTTTGATTCCTGGAACCCCATATGGTTTCCGTGCCTGCCAGGAGTGATTTTTGGGTACAGAGCCAGGAGTAAACCCTGAACCCTGCTTGGTATGACAAAAAGAAAGGAAGGAAGGAAGGAAGGAAGGAAGGAAGGAAGGAAGGAAGGAAGGAAGGAAGGAAGGAAGGAAGGAAGGAAGGAAGGAAGGAAGGAAGGAAGGAAGGAAGGAAGGAAGGAAGGAAGGAAGGAAGAAAAAGGAAGGAAGGAAGGAAGGAAGGAAGGAAGGAAGGAAGGAAGGAAGGAAGGAAGGAAAAGGAAGGAAGGAAGGAAGGAAGGAAGGAAGGAAGGAAGGAAGGAAGGAAGGAAGGAAGGAAGGAAGGAAGGAAGGAAGGAAGGAAGGAAGGAAGGAAGGAAAGAAAGAAATTACGACAGGAGGCTTGGGGAACCATATAAGATGCAGAGGATTGACTTCATACAAGGTACACCCCCTACCCACTGTGTTATTTCTCCAAACCCAATACTTGACATATATACTGCAAAATTTACATCATGAAACAACCTTTCTTAATTATTGTTTAAAAAATGTCAACGTTTACAATCAGTAAAATATTTCAGAGGGATAGAACTCATGTTTAGTATCATAGGGCCAGCATGTGAGCAAAGCTGTAGGTAGCCATTCTGGATCCTAGTACTGCTAGAGGCAACTACCCCAAAGTCAATGTTCATAAATATAAAATTGTCATATTTGGCAAGAGGTGTTTTATATAGATTAAAGATAATTCTATGTAAAATGTGGTTTAAAATACAAAATCTTGAAAATTCCTATCTTCAAAGAATACAGTCAGAAAATTTAGAAAGTAGAAATACTAATTATTATAATCTTTTGAGAAAGTTAGGAATATTTTATTTCAAGAAATAAAAATTTTAATAAAATACATGATTGGCCTAATATATTTCTTTTTTGCCAAATACATTTTCATCAAAGACACAGAATATTATTGGTTTTATTGATTTTCTTTTATTCTTAATTTTTTTACTAAAACAAAATCCCTTGCAAATCATTATTTGAATAAAATTTTCTATTAAAAACCACTTTTTACCACAGAATATTTTCATTTCAGTTCATAAACTAAAAATCACAAATCAGTAAGTCAATTCTGAAAAATGTATAACTTATAAATTGCTAATTTATTATAACTGTCAAAAGAAAATGTCCTCAACATTTTGTGCCCTAAAAGTTACTACAATACTGAGGTCTGAGTTTACCGAACTCTTTCATATGACCAAATTTTATTTGTTTGTTTTTATAACATCTTTATTTAAGCACCATGATTACAAACATGCTTGTAGTTGGGTTTCAGTTGTAAAAAAAAGAACACCCCACTTCATCAGTGCAACATTCCCACCACCAATGCCCCCTATCTGCCTCCTCCCCCATCCCTGCCTGTATTCATGACCGGCATACTACTTATTTTACTCAATACAATTGGCATAATAATTGTAAGTGTAGTTATTTCTCTAACTGCACTCACTACTCTTTGTGGTAAGCTTCATATCATGGCCAGTCCTTCCAGTCCTCATCTCTGTTGTCTCTGGGTATTATTACAGTAACTTTTATTTTTCTTAAATCCAGTAGATTAGTGAGACTATTCTGTGTCTATCACTCTCACTCTGACTTATTTTTCTCAGCATAATAGTTTCCATGTCCATCCATGTATAGGAAAATTTCATGACTTCATTTTTCCTGATGGCTGCATAGTATTCCATTGTGTTTATCTTTAGCCACTCATCTTTTGTTTGGAATCTGAGTTGTTTTCAGATTGGGGCTAATATCTAAGATATAGAAGGCACTGACAGAACTTAATAAGAAAAATACATCTAACCCCATCAAAAAATGGGAGAAAAAATAAATAGAAACTTCTTCAAAGATGAAATACAAATGGTCAAAAGACACGTAAAAAAATGTTCCACATCACTAATCATCAGGGAGATTCAAACCAAAACAACAATGAGGTACCATCTCACACCAGAGACTGGCACATATCATAAAGAACAAGAAATATCAGTGCTGGCGGGTATGTGGGGAGAAAGAAATTCTCATTCACTGCTGGTCGGAATGCCATCTTGTCTAGCCTTTATGAATAACTATATGGAGATTCCTCATAAATGAAAATTGAACTCCCATATGATCCAGCTATTCCATTCCTAGGAATATACCCCAGAATCACATAAACACAATACAAAAAATGTCAGCACAACTATATTCATTGCAGCATTATTTACAATTTTTATGTTAAACTTTATAAACTACACAACACCCTCTTTGAATCTTTTCAAAACTTGGTCAACACAATTTACTCTAGTTTCAGACTCAATAATGTTTTATTGGGAAGGTGTAGTATTTTCCAAGCCATCTCAGTGATCCAGTGGCCCCACACTGTGAGGCCATCTGTCTCTAACAGTCCAGCAGTTCAGTGCTGTGAACCAAGAATGAGGACGTCTTCTAAAGTCGTATGTGGAGATGTTTGTAAAGGCATGTGACACTGGGAATGGAGCTGAACAATTTTTTTATTTATTAAATATATATTTTTTATTTAAGTAACATGATCATAGTTGGGTTACAGTCATAACCAGAACACCCCCCTTCACCAGTGCAACATTACCCCCTCCCCCCTTCCCATCCCCTAGCTGTATTCGAGACAGGCACTGTACTACAGTAATTTGTTTTTAAGTTCAGTAAGTTGTATTTTTTCCTTAAAGGATGAGTAAAAAAAATATAGTAAAGGTGTGATAGTGGCAATCGCCAATGTATGCATAGGTCCATCAAATGGAGAAAATGGAAAAAAAGTCCTTGACCTGATTACAAAAAGGCCTCACCCCAGAAGTTTATTGGCATAAGACAGACTCTGGGTTCCAGGCATACCAGTCTATCCAACTCCAGTCATTCTCAAGGTCCCAGTGAAACTTTTGCACACTTTATCTATAGTTGGTATCAGACTTTTATATTTAAAGACTCTAGATTTTGTGCATTTCTTTCGTTGATGTCAGGCTGATGTGGAGCATCCTCTAGTTTCAGTATATCATTAAATGCAGAGCGATCTGCCCTGCATGCAGACTGTTGCTGAGTCACCTGGGTGTTGGGAGTACTCTTTGGAGTCAGTCAATGCCAAAGCAGTGGTAGGTCTTCTCTGGTAGAGGCTTGGATCCTGGGAATGTTAAAGACACTTGTGGTGGTTTCCATAGTTCAGGTGTTTGTGGGCAATGCCCTTTCTTCTGAGACCTGAGCCAAATCATTATGCCAATGTTCAGGGTAAAAGGCCTAATTACATTACCAAATTTGTGTTCCCATCTCTATTACATAAGAACTTGTTTGCATATGTATTATTTTTCAATTTTAATGTGCCTATGCAAAAAAGAAGCAATGCCACAAGATATTGTTGGTGCATCTGGGGGCCAACGAATAAAGTCCAACATTTCCCGTAACTTGGTATAAACGTGAAATCTATACAGAGATTCTCTTCTACCAGTATTGCTTATAAAACAGATATCACAGGGGGAAAATCAAACAATCAAATAACTAATCTAGTGGGCAAAATTGTCACTATATGAGGATATTTGAAAAGAGTTATAGATGTAAGGGAATACATCTAAGATATACAAAAGAGATGCATGTGACCCTTTTATGTTTTAAAAAGAAAAAAAAAAGAAAGAAAACAAGGGTATTTGAAGACAACAGGTGATAGTTGAGTTTGAGACATTTTGCGGCATTACAGAACCCTATATTGTCCTTGAACTAGGGTTTATGCTGAAGCTGATTCCGGTATCATGCAACAGTCCATAGTTTGATGTTGGCATGAGGGGCCACCAAGCATGGGTCAACAGGCGTGTTGGTTGTAGTTGTTTGTATAGGCATGAGCTGTGGACTGAGAGGGTGTCACTCAATAAGGAGCTGGATGGTGGTGTTGGAGCAAAAGGTCAGTCTTGGTGTCTACCCAATCAGGAACTGAGGATAAGGGGGGTTGAATAAGGGGAAGATAATGGTTCAGGGTTTGGGTATGAGGAGGTAGGAGAGACAATGGGGTGAGGGGAGAGGCAATACATAAAAGACTAAACAATAAAGGTCAATTTGAGTGTTTTATCAGAATCTTGGGCATCCTGATTCTATTCCTAGGAACAGTCTAGTATCAGGAACATTTTTGAAAATGCGCCCGCGCGGTTTTGAAAAATAGTATTACTAGAAAACATATACATAAGGGAGGGGTTTCCCTCCTCCGCCTGTCCCCCAGGCCCCGAGTTGCCAGGGCCGGCCATGAAGACCCGCCTGGCGTGGGGGGGTCCCAGTCTCCTGGACCAAGTGCTCAGCCCAGGAGATCTGTGGCCCACTGTCAGACCAGCGACCCTAACATACCAGAAAAAGAGAGGGATGGCCTTCCTGGCATGTGCGGAGCTGAACAAATTTAATGAAACAGCATTAGCCAAAGAAAACACAGATGAAAATTTCTCAGAGATCAGGAGTCACACATCCAGATATAGGAGGCTCAAAGCATCCCAGTCAAAATAGACTCAAATATATATATATATATATATATATATATATATATATATATATATATATATATATGTGTGTGTGTGTGTGTGTGTGTGTGTGTGTGTGTGTGTGTGTGTTTGTGTGTATAATATTTTTATCTTCATGTACTATTATTATTTTTATTTACCTATCTATTTTTGGTTGATTTCTTTGTTTTGGTGTGGTTATTGAAGTTGTTGCCCCCACTTATACTTATCTTTTTTTTCTCTTTTTTTTTTTTGTGGTTTTTGGGTAACACCCGGCAGTGCTCAGGGGTTATTCCTGGCTCCAGGCTCAGAGATTTCTCTTGGCAGGCACGAGGGACCATATGGGGCGCCGGGATTCGAACCGATGACCTCCTGCATGAAAGGCAAACGCCTTACATCCATGCTATCTCTCCAGCCCCTTCTTTTCTCTCTTTATGTGCTCTGCCATGTTTCTTATCTCAAGACCATGGCGTTTTTTGCTTGTTTGTTTGCTTGTTTTGTTTTGTTTTTGTGGTGCTTAGCGTTATTGTTGGAATCCTTAATAGATATTTGACACTTCTTTTTGTAGTGGTGGAGTGTTTCACCTTCTTTTTCTCCTTTGTCTCTCAAACCAATGACGAGAACCTCTAGAAGAATTCCGCTTATTTTCGGCGTATTAGACTTTTACCCCAGTTTATTACTTTTCTTTTTTTTTTTTTTTTTTTTGGTTTTTGGGCCACACCCGTTTGATGCTCAGGGGTTACTCCTGGCTATGTGCTCAGAAATCGCCCCTGGCTTGGGGGGACCATATGGGACGCCGGGGGATCGAACCGCGGTCCTTCCTTGGCTAGCGCTTGCAAGGCAGACACCTTACCTCCAGCGCCACCTACCCGGCCCCTATTACTTTTCTCCTCTTCAAACAAAACCACATAACTTGAACTACCTAGCCCTGCCTCCCAATTAGAGGGGGAAATAAGGGAGGCATCAGGACCAAACAGGTGCAAGACTACTAAGTAATAGGATAGGTACAGAGGGGACCACATATTCTAGCAGCCCTGGGGGTGAGGGAAGAGGATATGGGAGGTAGGACAAAAACGGAGGAGTAGGGAGGACAAACTGGTGATGGGAGTCCCCCCTGATTTTATGTAAATATGTACCTAAAATATTATTGTCAACAATATGTAAGCCACTATGATCAAAATAAAAATTATGTTAATAAAAAAATAAAAAATATATATCATATAATACTATATAATGATTATTATATAATTTAATAATATATTTAATAATATACATATATATAATCAGAAAGACAAAAAGACAAAAGGCATAGCACTGAAAGCAGCAAGATATAATAAAGAACTTACAAAATGCAGTCACCATGTTTTCACGAGACCTGCTCCATATACTCATTCTTTTCATGGAAGAGATACAAACTAAGCCATGAAAAATATTAGATATTCCAGCCACAGAGCAGAAATGTGACAATCTTGAGAGGGGAGGGCATGCCAAGGCCCTGCCCTGACAAAGCCATGTCTGCTGCATCTATCACCCAGAATAACCATTATGCCTATGGCCATATGTCACCACCCCTCTACAGTTCTTTTTGGAATACTAGTCTGATTGCATGTATTCTGGGATTTAATGCTTCTTTTTTTTCTTTTCTTTTTTGAATTTCCAGTTTATTCTCGTTATACAATTTTTTAATTTATGCACTGTGAGTACAAGATTGTTTATAATGGTTTTTTTTAACAGATGATGTTGTTCATGAGTGAGTTACTGTCATGCAATGTAAAACAATCTTCACCAGCGCACAGTTCCCACCACCTATGCCCCTAGTTTCCCTCTCACATTCTCTAATGCCCCTTTCCTTCCCACCCATCTGGCTCTGGGGGAGGAATTTTATTTATATATCTCTCTGATGTTTCTTTTTTCTTTTGACACTACGGTTCACATTGCTGTTAATGAAGGGATGCCTTGCATGTCACTTTATCCTTTTTCAGCACCAGTTCCTGTCCAGAGTTATCAGTTCCAACTATCACTTTCATAATAAACTTTCCTTTACTCTAACTGTACTCTCCTCTTTTTGCAAATTCCATCACTTTATACAAGTATAGTATTCCATTGTGTGCATGTACCACAGTTGCTTTAGCCACTCATCTGTTGTCAGGCACCTGGGTTGTTTTCAGATTCTGGTTGTTATAAATAGTGCTAAGTAACATAAATCTGTAGAGAACATTTTTGAAATGTGTTTTCTCTTTCTAGGGCATGTCTCAGGAATGTTTTGCTAGATCTTATGGGAATTCAATTTCTAGATTTTTGAGGAATATCCTGATTGATTTCCAAAAGAACTAGACTTGTTGTCATTCCCACCAGTAGTGAATAAGAGTGTCTTTCTCACCATATCCACATCAGCACTGGTTGTTCTTGTTGTGTGTGTGGTTTTATTTTTTTATGTGTGCCAGTCTCTTTGGTGTGAAATTATACCTCATTGTTATTTTGATTTTCTTCCCCTTATGATTAGTATCATAAAGCATTTTTTCATGTACCTTTTGGTAATCTGTATTTCTTCTTTGAAAAAATATCTGTTCATTTCTTCTACCATTTTTAGATGGGTTTAGATGTTTTTATCTTGCTGAGGTCTAACAGTTCTTTGTATATCTTAGATATTGACTCATTCTCAGATAGGTATTGGGTGAATAGTATCTTCCATTCTGTGAAAAGTCTTTGTATCCTATCATTATTACCTTTGAGGTGCAGAATCTTTTCAGTTTAATGTAGTCCCAATGGTTTATCTATTTTTTTTTAAATTTTTTTGCAAGTGGTGTTTCTTCCTTGAAGATGTCTTTGGCTTTAATGTCATAGAGTGTTCTACCTATATTTTTCTCTATTGTATCCTATGGTTTCAGGTGTGATGAAAAGATCTTTAATACATTTTGACTGGCTCTTGTGTACAGTTTTATATAGAGATCTGAATTCACTTTTTTGCATGTAGCTGAACAGTTATCCTAACATGACTTGTTGAAGGGATTTTCCTTGTTCCACTTTGTATTTTATGCCCCTTTACTGAAGATTAATTGGTTATATACCTATGGGACTCTCTGAGAATATTCAAGTCTATTCCATTTATCTAAGAGTTTGTCTTTATTCCAGTACCATGATTAATGACTATTGCTTTATAATACAATTTAATGTTGTGGAAAGGGATTATTTCCATTTGGGGAGATTGTTTTAGTTATTTTGGGATTTTTTTTGTTCCATATGGATTTCAGGAATGTTTGATCCACTTTGCAAAATGTCATGGTATTCTAATAGATATTGCATTAAATTTGTGCAATGTTTTGGGAAGTATTCTCACTTTAATGATGTTAATTCTACCAATCCATGAACAGAGTATATGCTTCCATTTTCTTGTGTCCTTTTTTATTCCTTGAAATAATATTTTGAGTTTTCTTTGTATAGTTCTTTCTTTCGTCTCTTAAAAATATTAAAGTAGATCTTCAAGAATTTAGAAGAACTTGCTAAAAAACATAACTGGGTCTGGACTTCTATTTTGAGAGAAATATTTAATTATCATTTTTATTTCTGTTATAGTAATTGAGCTGTTTAGCTGTTATGTTTTCTCTAGTTTCAGCTTTGAAGAGTTGTAAGGACCCCACAAATTATCCATTTCTTCTGGGTTCTCTGTGGCATAAAGATTGTCTAGTAAACCCTGCTGATCCTTTAAATTTCTATGATATCTGTTTTGATACATATTTGACTTGTCTCATGAGAATCCTCTCTTCTTTTTTTCTTTGCAAGTTTAGCTAAAAGTTGGTCAATTTCATTTATTATTTAAGCATTATAATTGATGTTTTCAATTGTTTCTTTTAGTTTTTGTTTCATTAGTTTATACTATCAGATTTATTACTTTCTTTCTACTTAGTTTGGGTTTCTTTGTTGGTATTTTTCTAGAAACAAGTTCTGTTATTATTTGTTTGTATCCTTTCTGGTTTTCTAATAAACACTGACATTGCTATTAAGTTCTCTCTTAATACTACTTTTACTATGCTTTCCACATGTTCTGGCAGTTTATACCTTCATATTAATTTGTTTACAAATATATTTTTATATCTGATTTCTTCTTTGACTCAGTAAGAAATTAAACATTTACTCTATTTAATTCCCAAGATTTTTAATTGTTTTCCTCTCTTTCTATTAGCAATTAATCTCTATTTTTAAATTATAGTCTGAGTGAATAGTTGATATATGTATCTTTTTGTTTTATGTACTTATATTTTCCCCATTATTTTGTCTTCTTGAATAATATCCCTTGTGCACTGGAAAGAATATTTACCTTTTTTCTAAAAATACTCTGTATATATCTGATGAACCATCTTATTCTATGTCTTCCTTTAATACTGTATTTCCATACTATTATTATGTAGTTAGATATCCAGCGATGATAGCAAAGTCTTAAGGTGTCTAACTACTATTCTACTAATATGAAACTACTATTCTACTTAATGTTGGAGATCAAATATGGGTTGACTACATGCCAGGTAAATAACCTAACTACCATACTATCACTATGGCACTGAATGCGAGTTCTTGATGTGTAGATTCTGTGATCCCTAAGAAATGATTATCTCTGTTACTTATATATTTTTGAAAGCAATGCCTATGTTGCATAAGTATGGTTACCCAAGAATTTTTAAGGTAATTAGATTTTCTGTAAGTTTATTTTTCAGCCTTTAACTTTGAGACTTTAATTATCCTGGTTGTTTAGATGTGTCTCTTGTAAGCAGTAGAAAATTGGACCCGTTATTCTGATACATCCTGCTACTCTTTCTCTTAATTGTTGAGTTCAGACAATTGGCATTGAGTCAGATTATTGAGAGAAAGACATTTATTGTCATCATTTGTAGAAGTTATGTATATTTTCACATTTTTTATTTACTGTATGGGAAGGACTTCCATGGATCTTCAATCTTTCCTATACATAGAAGGGTTCATAGCTCAGGGAAGCTTTATAAGTGTAAAGAATGTGAGAAGACATGAAATCAATTATCAGGTTTTATAATATATAGGAACATTTATACATGGTGGGGTCGGAGCTAGACTCCAGGGAGTAGGTCATTTGCCTTGCTGTGGCCACCCAATTTTTATTCTCAGCATCCAATAGGGTCTCCGGATGCACTGCTAGGAGTGATTCCTATGTGCAGAGCCAAGAGTAATTCCTGAGCATTGCCAGGTGTGACCAAAAAATAAAATATATTATTCATTAGAGAAACCTTCATAAATATGTTAGGATTGTGCAGAGACTTTTGCTCAGTGTTAAGACCTACATAATCATGAGGGAAGTCACACTGATATAAAGTCCTATATATTCAAAATGGGGGAAAGTCTTCAACACTTGTGCAGCACTCATTGATCACAGGAGACTTCTAGAAACCCTAGAGGTGCTGTGGGTGTGGGAAGCTTTTACTGAAGTCTCATGCCTAATTATGAGGTTCATATGCACTTGTGATCCCGATATCAACTCCAAGATCACAATAGTCCTCCTAAGTGAAATAATTTTTCACATAGGGGGCTGCAAAAATGTAGCCTCTGTAAATATTTATGTTGGTGCTGTTGAGATAATTTCTTGAACTCAGCACCCTCCAAGAAAGGGGCCAACACCTGGATTGTCACTCTGGCTGCAGCCAGACCAGTCTCCCAGCCTTTGCACTTCCCCTGTCTGCTAATGGAAAGAAGGGGTCTGAGTTATGGGGGCTGACTGGATGGGTAGTGGGAACTGAATAAAGAAGCACAAACAGTCATGGCTGTCAGGGACTATGAGGTAAAAAAAAGATAAATATTTTGTGTTTAATGAAAACCTCTTTATTAATTTTTGAAGACATGGTTTCAAGGATTTTAAATTATAAGTTTTAAACTATGCTTGTCCATGATATTTTATCATATTTTAAATCTCAATGATAATCTTAGTAAAATGTCCCTTTTCTTACATTGACACATTAAAAAAATAAAAATAAAAATATCCCAACCTTCTTTTCTGTCTCAGAGAGACAAGATTTTACTTGCTAAATATGCTGTAAGTCTTTTGAGAGTTTCTTGTATGTGATTTTCTTTTTTCAAACTTTATAAAAAGAATGCATCTCATGGTTGACATAGTTGACCATAACACATTTGTTTTCAAACAAGTGAAAGCAAAGTTTCTTAAAAATGAATAGAAAGGGGGCCGGCGAGGTGGCGCTAGAGGTAAGGTGTCTGCCTTGCAAACGCTAGCCAAGGAAGGACCACGGTTCGATTCCCCGGCATCCCATATGGTCACCCCAAGCCAGGGGCAATTTCTGAGCACTTAGTCAGAAGTAACCCATGAGTATCAAACGGGTGTGGCCTGAAAAAAAAAAACAAAAACAAAATAACAAAAACAAAAAAATGAATAGAAAAAAAGTAGAAAGAAGGCAAATTAAAAAAAAAAAGGCGGGGAGAGAGGGCCAGAGCAATAGCACATTGGTACGGCTTTTTTCTTGCACACAGCTGACCCAGGACAGACCTGGGTTTGATCCACAGTATCCCATATGGTCCCCCAAGCCAGGAGCGATTTCTGAGCGCATAGCCAGGAGTAACCCCTGAGTATCATTAGGTGTGGCCCAAAAACCAAACCAAATCAAACCAAAACAAAACAAAACAGAATCAGAGATCTGGTCTACAGATCTGGGCTTACCATGCAAGTGAGATCAGTAAGAATTTAGGCAAGAGGGATGGGACTCTGAAACAACGAAAAGAACTAAATAGAAGGTGTGTGTTAAACCCTATCATTGACAATTTTATACATTATGGTGACTAATGTAAAATATTATGTATATGAAGTCATTTTAGGAACACATGCTTAATGAATCTTTTACTTACCCTGGAATTATTAATGAGTCAATCACAATTTAAGATGTTTAAGTTTATTTGTATCTTTAAGATTAAGGGTGTGTGTGTGTGTGTGTGTGTGTGTGTGTGTGTGTGTGTGTGTGTGTGTGTGTGTGTGTGTAGTTTCTGGATTTCTTCTTCCAACCAAAAAGCATGGATGGGGCTTGACATCTGGTCCAGATCTATTTCCCTAGAGCTGCAGATTGTAAATCTTCCTGCCAGAAGTTATGTCTTTTTGCTCTTAATTTGTTCCTACACAATGTGAACCTGCTGGGGACTGTGTTCACTCCGGCCCTGAGTTTACAGGGCATGGATCTCTCAGCCAATCATAGACCTTTGAGCCTGCAAAGCATTGAGTCCTCACAAACCTAGATCAGCTCACCCCCTACATCTGACACTGCTGCCAGGTGGCCGGCTGCTTCCACTGGGTTTCTAGCACAAATATGGCCACAATATCCTCCAATATTTTGAATAATGTGCCTTCCCCCTTTACACACACACTCCCAATACACAATGGCTTCTAGATCTTATCCCACTACACACAGTCAGGTAAATAATAATTGGAGATTGAATTTTATTGGGCTGACTATATTTAATATTTTAAAACAATAGCTGGAGAAAAGGAGTCAACAAAAGACAGCCTTCTATTTTTTAGGGAAAATTATCTAGAACAGATTGGGCAGTATGTGGAAACACCCTTGATTAGAGTTTACTCTTTGGGTCCACAGCATTAACTTAGCATGGGGTTTATTAATGCTCTTTGTTTATTTGTTTTACATATTTTTGATTTGTTGGGGTAACATATACAAAAGTCATAATATTTATGTTTTAGGGGTACAATCTGACCCTAGCGCAGTCACTGATTAAGTGTCAATATGTGGTCAGTTGTGGAATTAAATATGTTACACAACCCAGTTTATCAAATTATATCAGAAAACAGAAATTTACGGAATATTCTCCTTTAATGAATTCCCTATCTCCAAACAACAGCAATTCAAATTTATTCCAAAAACCTTGGTGCAGATAGTGCATATTCAAAATATGTTGTGGCAATATCTTAGAGCAAAGACATTTTTCAAATATAATAGCTAAACCTTTCAACCTCTCTTAGCACTTCAGTTTGCTAACAGATGCAAGTGTACGCACTAACTGACCCAAACAGCAGCATCAGGGAACAGTGTCATCATCAAATCACTTTTCCTTGTCCTTGAAGGACAGTGGCATTTTCTAAGTATTGTTCTGCCAGAAATATTTTGACTGTGTCATCAGCATTTGATACAGAAAATAATTCCTTGTAGAAACAAACTCCAATCTCAAAATCATATATCTGGTTTACTTATTTGTTCACTTTCCTTAGATTTAACATTTCCATACTATCTTTTAAACAATAACACACATATTTTAAATAAGTAATAGTAAAAGCTATCTTTATATATATTTATATATGCACTAATTAAAATACAAATGTATTTATTGCATCATTGTTCTTCGTTCATCTTTTGTTTGTTTTGTTTCGAGTCCACACCCAGCTATATTAGGGCTTTGTCTCTATGCTCAAGGATCACTCCTGGCAGAAGTTAGAGAAACATATAGGATTTTAAGGAATTAAACCCAGATTGATGGTGTGTGTGGTGAAGCACGCTACCTGCTGTGTTAACTCTCCAGGCCCTGCAATATATAATTGATTTGTCTTCTTCCAGGCACTCATTACACTGTAAGTTTTGATAATAATTACAAAGATATTGTTGTAATTTTTACTTTTCTTCTTTACTATATTGCTTTATGTTTTAACTTCTACTTTTAAATCAGTTCTTAACTTTCACTACCCAAATCTCTTTCTAAATTTTACCAATTCCTTATATTTCCCACTATCTTTTAGAGAACTCAGTTTGAAACTTAACATTTTGAACCTGAGAAAATTTTATAATGTTAATAAAATTGTTCTTTCCTCTTAATAAAGGAAGATATTTTTGCATTTTAGATTATCTACAATGATTAAAACCACACTAATGTACTTAAATTATATTGTTTTGTTTTTACTTATATAAGTAAACTTCTCTAATCCTGCTTCTATGCCTGTGATATTTGTTTATCTGCCACCTATACTGCATTGAAAAAACAAGATTTATTCATTTATTCTTTAATTTCTTTATAACAATAGCAAAAGTATCAAAAGTCCATAAAAAATTAAAAGGTATGATTATCCCACCTGCAAAACTATAATTCAACTGTAATTGAGAAATAAAAGCTTTTCTAGCTTAATAAAATAAAAAGGTTTATCATCAGCTAACTTAAAATAATTATTGTATTTAATTTTTCTTCATGAAAAATAATCATAAAATAGGAAGTCCATTTGGGAAATGGTATTAAGAAACCATATGAAAAGTAATAAAATTAAACCACTATTGCCTTACATCATGTTAAAAAGGAGGCAGAAAAAAAGGATGCTCCTTCACTGTATCAAGGAAAATGTAAATGATACAGCTGTTATGGAAATAGTATTGTTTGAATATGTTTTGAATATGTTATCGAACAATACACCGTATATACTCGAGTATAAAATGAGTTTTTCAACACAAAATTTATGCCAAAAAAATCTGAACTCAGCTTATACCCGGGTCATACAGGTTATTTGATTCCGAGTTTGCACACTGAATCAAATACACATAGTCTCCAGTCCTCTTCTGCCGTCTGCTGAGTTGGCGGTGCTTCAGCTTTAGTCCACAAGTTGAAGCTGAACTGAACTGCATGCCCTTGAGCTATTTAACCCACAATATTTTGCACTTTGTATGAGACCGACAGCAGTGATGATGATATCTGTGAATTCAGTGATGATGACATTGTCTATGCTGATACCCTCACATAAGATACAGCTGAAACTTTGTTTGCACATACAGATGATACTGAGGCTTCAGTTTTGAAGGACTTTAACCTTTGTGATTTAGCATTATTACCTGTTAAGCTATGGTTTTCTGCACTTTATTTTAAAGTTATTTTTGCTAGTTTACAGTTTTTCTTTAACAATAAATTTTGAAAAACATTTAACTGATTCCTCAATTATTATTATTATTGTTTGGGGTATGTATTTTTATTTTTGAAATTTACCAATGGCTGCTGCATTTTCCACCTCGGCTTGTACTTGAGTCTCAAATTTTTCAGGGTAAAATTAGGGATGTTGGATAATACTTGTGTCAGCTTATACTCGACTATATACGGTATAGACATACCATATGTACTATATTTTTGGCTACCCAAATATCTATCATTTGGAAGTATATATGTATTCCCATGTTTATTGCAGCATTATTCATGATTTTCAGCAGTTATAAATAAAGTAAGCTTTCATCAACAGAGGACTTTGTTAAAATAAAAACTAGAGATAGAGTATAGATTTGTCATATTTTTGAATGTGCCAAGACCAGTTCAATTCCTCTGGTGCATTAGTCCTCCAAGCATGGTAGGAGTGATTTCTGATAATAGTAAAGTGTTAGCCCCAAGAATACCTAGGTGAGGCCTAAAAAACAAAGACAAACTAATAAAAAAAATAAACAGGTAAATGACCTCTATGAAAGAAGTCATTTAAGACAGATTTTGTTTTCTTTTATATTTTCAATCTTTGGGTCACATCTAGCTGTATTTTGGATTTATTACAGGCTCTAAACTCAGAGATTACTCTTGGTAAGATTGAGAAACCATTTGTTGTCCAGGTGAATGGTACTATATTTCTCTGTTCCCTTAAGACATATGTTAATATAAGGCCACTTAATATCAAATCAACAATAGACATTCACATAATTACATTAATTATTCAGTAACTTTCATAATATAATTCTTCATTCTAACAAAGAAGTAAATTGACTCACAGAAAAAGAAAAAGAAAGTAAATAAATTATGACAGGTACCATCAATCATTAAAAATGTTTAAAATGATAAATTAGAGGACAGAGCAATAGCAGTGTCTAAAATGTTTGCCTTGCAGGCAGCCAACCCATGTTCAATCCAAAGCATCCCATATGGTCCCCTGAGCCTGCAAGGAGTAACTCCTGAGTGTCACCAGGTGTGGCCCCAAAAGGGAAAAAAATGATAAATTATGAACTCTTTAAATATTAATGCTCATTCCCTAAAACAGAACAAAAATGGAGGGAAAGAAAGTATAAAACTTTTAATTACAGCATTTCACGTTTAATTTGTATTATCTTAGAAAGCCTCTGAGGATTTTAGGTTTAATTTTGTATATAAAATATATCCCAAAATAAAATTACTTTACCTAAAAATATTACCTAAATGGGTCATACAAAATATAAAAAATGAAATAAGATCCTTTAAATAAATATGCACTACAAAATATGGAGTAATATTGGAAGTAGTACATGTTATAGTCTATTCTGCAAAAGTCAGCTTCCACACTGCACAGTCATATATTCTTAACTTATAGGGTATGTTCTTTTTTGTTTGTTTGTTTTTGTTTTTGGGCCACACCCATTGACACTCAGGGATTACTCCTGACTATGCACTAAGAAATTACTTCTGGCTTGGGGGTACCATATAGGATGCCAGGGGGTCGAACTGTAGTTCGTCCTAGGCTAGCGCTTGCAAGAAAGACACCTTACCTCTAGCATCACCGCTTTGGCCCCTTGGAAGGTGTTCTAATAAATAATAATAATAATTATTTGATCCAGTATTTATTTTACTAAAAATACTTCAGTGATATGAAGATGGCTCAGAAGAAGAACAACTAGGGTTGGTCTTGCAGGCTGTGAGGTCTTAAGTCCTATTCCTGGTTCACTCAATACACTCCAGCAGCATTATCATTTGGAATTGCTTGTGCCACAGAAAATTGCACAAATTTCTACATACTACAATCAAGTGAGCACAAGTACTATAACTAAAGTCATTTCTGGTAAGTGCTAAATCTTAGTACACAGAGGCACCATAAATAAAAATGCAACCCTTGGTGAGCATTGCAACGAAGTGTGCAAGCACCAAAGTCAAGGGGACTCCCATGTCTCATGCCCCAGCAAGAAACTACAACCAACACACAAGCTGACTCATGCTATGTGGCCCTTCTCAACCCCTCTCAAAATGTTGTCTGTTGCATGGTACCGGATTCAGCTTCAGAAAGACCCCCAGTTCAAGGACACTACCTTATCCTTTAATGCTGCAAATCATGTCTCAAACTCAACAAGACCATGATATGTGATAAAAAAAAATGCCTTGGATTTCACACTCACACACACACACACACACACACACACACACACACACACAAGATTATTTCAAAAGACTTAATTGGGATGCCTATATCGCCTTTGTATGTTTAATATATATAATAATGCATCTTAGGGTGTTTATACCCAAATATAAACATAGCCTCCTCCATAAGTTTTTTCTTTAATTACTTTTTTAAATTCAGTTTTATTTATTTTTTCTAATATATATATATATTCTTTAACCTCACCTGTTTTGGTTCTTGGTTCTGCTTTGTATGAAAACCGAGAAGAAAAAGTCTTGCCTGGGATAAAAACTCAGGTCAAAACCAGAGCATAGAGATTGTGTAGCCTGTCATTTTTACCCCCAAATGCACCAGCAATATAATATGACACCATACGCTTTTGTATAGGCACAGTAAAAAAAGGGGAAACCTTATGCACGGAAACGAGATCTTATCTTTGAGAGATAAGAACTCATTGTTTTATATATAATACAGGGGCGCCTCCCACCCTGATCATGTGTCATGTGGGCACAACTCAGTCTCCATGAGATTGGACAATGTTTGTCCAATCCCAACCCCAGATCCCAGACATAGAACTGATATAGTTCCCTGCAACAACACCAGGAACCAAACTCCCCTGGGAAATCTCTAACTCTGCTATGGCACCAACTTGCATCAGTTCTGATATGACATCCTGACAACGAGGAAATGACAACAACTTGATCTAAGAGCAGGTTGTCCTATCACATCACCTAACAGTAAGATGAAATCAGAAGACATGTCACTCTGATCTGTGTGAAAACCAAGAGCACTAACTACAGAAGACTGATTCTGACAACCTTGACTGAGCAGAAATTATCCTGGGACCAATAAGAAAAACCCTACCCTAGGCTTTAGCCTAGGATTTGTACAAAAATCAAGATCTCTAATTACAGAGGTCTGACTTTTGACAATGGAGACTGAGAAGAACTTCTGGAACCATAATGAAGACTCTATCCTAGGCTTCGGCCTAGGATCTGAGTAAAAACCAAGACCACTTAATACAGAAGACTGATTACAACAACAATGATGGAACAGAACTTCTAGAACCATAAAGAATCTATCCTAGACTTTGTCCTATGATATTTACAAATACCAAGATCTAGCTACAGAGGCCTGATTTTATCATCCACAATTAAGCAAAAAGTTTCCTGGCACCATAAAAAAGATCTTGGGGTGTGGTAATGAGCATGTACGGAGCCAGTAGTTGTTCCCATGACAGTATGCTTCAAGGACAGAGAAACTCTGAATTTCTTAGGCCAAGGGAATTCCATTTCTTACTTCTCCAATACTTACTGTGCCTATGCAAAAAAAGAAGGAGGGGCACAAAACCTTGCCACACCAGCACTAATTTTTTTTAAATTTAATTTTTACTTTTTCTCTTTTCTTCTTTTTTCTTTCTTTTCTTTCTTTTTCACTCTTTTGGTTAACTTATTTGGTGTTTTTTTGCTGCTTGGTGCTTTTTATTTATTTATTTATTTTTTTGGGTCACACGTGGCAGCGCTTAGGAGTTACTCCTGGCTCTATGCTTAGAAATAGCTCCTGGAAGGCATGGGGGACCATATGGGACACCGGGATTCGAACCGATGACCTTCTGCATGAAAGGCAAACGCCTTACCTTCCATGCTATCTCTCCGGGCCCATGGTGCTTTTTATTTTTTTTTTTTGGTAGTTACTGTTTTTTTTCTTTTTAACTGTTGGTTTATTTTGGGGGGGTATTGTTATCTTCTTTTTTTCTTCTTAGTTCTTGTTCTTGTTTTTCTTTTTTGTCTTCTTCCAGCAGAACCACACAATTTGAATCATCTTGTTCTGCCTCTGAATTGACAAGGAAAATTAAAATAAATGGTACCAGGACCAACCAGCCATTTGAAAATTGAGTATAATTAAAAAATTATCAGACATAAATACCAAACCCAAAGTCAAAAACAACAGAATCGATGCCCTATCTAGAAAAGCCATATACAGTGGGGAACAGTTACACTAGCACTCTGGGAGGGGGGCAAAGGAGGAAGATATGGGACAAATGCTGGAAAAGGGGTGGAGGGAAGAAAACCCTGGTGGTGGGAATGGCCCTGATTCATTGTCACTATGTCCTTTAAATATTACTGTGAAAGATGTGTTATTCACTTTTTGGTCACAATAAAAATTATTATTAAAATATAAAGAAATGAAGGGAAAAAAGAAAAGAAATACAAAGCCAAGGGGATGAATACCAAAATAAAAATATATAAGGGCCACAATGAAGCATGTGCAACTTCTGGTCATTACAGCAACAAAAATCGGTGGAATAAAATAGGGGACAGTGGGAATTCAAAAATCAGGTTGATGGGGATTTTATGATTCAGTTTAAATACTTTAAATCATTGCATACTATTATCTTATTGGGCAGTCATGATAACTGCACATTTAGAAATATTAACAAATATATTTTAAAAAGTTCTGGAAAAAGTCAGAAAATATATGCTGCCAAATAAAACAAAAAAAAAAACTGCAATCTTTGATATTCCCTTCTGCATCAGAACAGAAACTCTTAGCAAATGCTTTTATTTTGTTTAATTAACAAGGTCCTAGTTCTCATTTTATTTTTTGAGTTGCATTGTTTATTTCAATTGCATTAAATAAATTACTTTAGCTTAATGTTTAAATGCATAAATTATTTAAAAATACTTAAATTTTAGAGGCCAGAGCAGTGGTGCAAATGGTAGGGCATTTGCCTTGCATGCACTAAGCTAGGACAGACCGCAGTTCAATTCCCCCAGCATCCTATATGGTCCCCCATTCCAGGAGTGATTTCTGAGTGCATAGCTAGGACTAACACAACGTCACTGGGCATGGCCTAAAAAGCAAAAAAAATCTTAAATTTTAATTAAAAGTCATAAATGTTTCTGTTATATGAAAGGGCTAATATATCATAAGTAATGTGTTAATCTATGTGTAGAATTAGAGGAATATTTTAGAAAACAAGTTATCTTTCCAAACTTGTAGTGCAAATTACATTTTCATCATATTGATGACATTTTAAGATTGAGGATATTAACATGTTCAGCAAAGTTCTTATTCACAGAAGAGCTGTTACTTTGAAAAATTTAAGTAGTATTCTTAAAGTTTTTACATAGAAGTAAAGAAAGTTTTCACTAGAGGCCTTTGTTCTGATATTAGTGTCTTTTTTAAAGGGCAAATATCTAGTTGAAATTTGACTTATATAATATTCCCATAGTTTTTCAGCTCTGGCCTCACTATCTACTTTAAATTTAAATCAAGTTCTCTTAATGTTAATTGATAAAAGATGTGTTGTTTTGGTTTAATATATTAAGAAACATAACTTAAGCTTAAAAATAAAATCGAGTCGTTAGAGAGATAATGCCAAGGTCAAGCACTTGCTTTGTATGCCACTGACCCCAGTTCAATCCCTGTATAACATATAGTCTCATGTTGATGGTCAACCTGAGCAGAGTTAGGAGTAATACCTGAGTATCACCAAGTTCAGCACCTCATCACATAATTAAATAAATAAATAATGTAAAATCTAAGAGGCTAGCAAGATATTATAGGAAGTAAGATGTGAGACAGATGTCAGAGAGACAGTATAGAGGTATAGGGGATAAAGTGCTTGTCTGGCAGGTAGCTTACCCAAATTCTATTCTCAGCACCTTATATAATCCTCAAACTCCATCAGGAATTATATCTGAATATAGAGCCAGTAGTAAGTATTTAACATTCCTGGATATGGCCCCAAAACAAATACAAATCCATATTGAAACCATTCAGCTAAATAACCTTATAGCTAAAGTTTAAAAAAGATCATTAGAAGGGTTTAATTGCAAAATGATATAAACAAAAAATTGAGTCAATGAGTTTGAGGAAAGATAGTGTAACAATAATCAAAATAGAAAAAAAACAAAAATGGTAACAAAATGGCAAGGTATTGATGTATGTATCAATATTAACTTGAAAACAATAACCTTCACAAATGATAGGTTCCAGAAAAAAAAAGAAAAAAGGAAAACAGAGCAGTAGTAAATCTTATTGTAACAAATAGTAGCCAAGAATTTGCTAAACTGAAAAGGACACAGATATATTGTTTCAGGAAGCTTAAAAATTTAAAGACTCTCAACAAAATAGTACTACAACTAAATAGCACAAGTCAAAAGAGCGTGGTCAAAGTAAGCAAGAACATCAAAATCACATATAAATAAACTGGACTAAAACTATAACATATTTATCAACATAAACTGTACAAGTCAGAAGGTGACTACATGATATATTGAATGTATTGAATGGAGATTACCTATAAGGAAGAACATTCTTTGGGGATGAGTCATATTTTCCCCAGGTGTGAACCCAAAACAAGTTCAGAAAAAATCAAGAAAGTAGGTAAAAACTCTTTATGTTACTGGATTAAGTTATATTTTTATGTCTTTTTTGGGTTTTTTAATATTTTATTTAAACACCTTGATTACATACATGATTGCGTTTGTGTTTCAGTCATGTAAAGAACACCACCCATCACCAGTGCAATGTTCCCATCACCAATGTCCCAAATCTCCCTCCTCCCCACCCGACCCCCGCCTGTACTCTAGACAGGCTTTCCATTTCCCTCATACATTCTCATTATTAGGACAGTTCAAAATGTAATTATTTCTCTAACTAAACTATGTCTTGAACTCAATGGCCATTAAGATAAAAGGAATAAAATGGTATTATGTTAAAATTAAAAGCTTCTTTGAATTAAAAAAAACTTACTAAAACAGAAAAACACTTTACTGAATGAATAAAATATTAGTATACTATACATTTTAAAAAGTAAGATATATAAAAAACTAACAGAATTTGGGGTCAGAGCAACAGTATGGCGTATAGTGTGCTTACTAGTCACTAGCACCTCATACAGTCACTGCTTATCCCCACCATGACTTATCGCTAAATTCAGAGACTAGAGTAAGCTTTGAGTATGGCCAGGTGGCCTAAAAACAAATAAAAATAACAAAAAAAAAACAATAGTAAACACAAACAATTCCATCAAATAAATAAGAAGTATTAAGAAAAACCACTTAACTAACTAAAACATGTTGATGGTCAAAGGCTCAGAAAAAAATACTCATTATCATTAAGTTTCAGAGAAGAGCAGAGGTATGGTACGAAAGCAAAACAAAACAAAAAACTGCTTCAGGTATCTGAAAGTTGCCATAAGTATGTTCAAGAATGTTTTGAATGTGTGTCTATGTGTATCTATATGTTTTTGTGTGAGAGACAGATTGTGTAACATACTGGAGATGTTAATTCTGGTGGCAATATCTTACAAATACATAAACATAAAAGTAATGTATCTGATGTAAAATACACAATAAGTTGATATATCAATAAAACTAAAGGTTTTTTATAGTTTTCTATTTATTTTGATAGGGACACAACTGACCATACTTGATCTGATAGTGAAGGTATAAAACTTTGGTGCTAAGGCCTTGGGGATTCTGCCTCAATAGTTCTAGAGACCAAGAATCTTGTTCAGAGGGAAACTAAATGGGATTTGCAGTACGAGGTATTGAAATCAGCATCGCATTCTTGCTAGGCATATAACTGCTTAAGCTATATTCTGTGTACTTTCCCTCATTTCATTTATCTTCATTACTTAGTTTATAATACTAGAGAACTTCAAGAGCATATCTTGGTATCTCCATTTGAGGATGAAAATCACCACACTCACTAACAAAGTTCTACTCTCAATCTACCACCCAAGAGATAATTCTAGCTTATTGCTCCCATCAACCTAGTCCCTTTTCTCCTGTAGCCGCCACAGTTTTCACCAAATCTAACATTTAGTTTTGTTGTGTGTGGGTTGTTTTTTTTTTTTGCCAGTTTGTTTGCTTTAGTCGTTTATATTCTACATGAGTAAAAGCATCTGACAATTATCTTTCACTTTGGTACTTACTTTACTTAATATAATTATTTTGATTTCCATCTATTTTATCCCTAATGGCATAATTTCATCTGTTTTTAAATTATAGAGAGTGCTATTTCACAGAATACATACATATTTATTTCAGAAATTTATTCAGTCACGTAGCTATGGTAATTTAGCTTGATTCCATGTTTTGGCTATTGTGAATAATGTTTCCATAAACTTAGGGGTGAAAATATCTTTTTAAATTAGAGTTTTCATCTCCTTCAGGTAAATATCTAGGGAGAATGCCACTGTATTATACATTTTTGTGGGGGTTAAGTAATCTCCATATCACTTTCCATTGATACTATACCAAATTTACTTTCTCAGTGTTTCAGGTGAGAAGTGGGAGAAGAGTGAGAGGTCAGAGCTTTACAAGTTCGTAAGAACTTTACAAGTTCCACTCTACCACCTGAGTTATCTGGGTGGGTCATGACTAAGAATATCTGCCACAATTTCTTTCATGATATGGACTGTACACTTCACAGCCACACAGAGGTCATCAAACTACAAAGCATGGAAACTGATACTTGTTATCTAATTTCTGGAACTCAGGCTGAAGCAAGGAATTGCTTTCTTGAAGAAAAAGGAAATCAGTACTAAATTTGACATGGGTTATTTATAGGTAAATTGCTTTCCCTTGCAAAAGTAAATTCCAGTAGATGAATAGTTAAATAAAATATTTATTTATAGATTAACTGAAGAGAAGAGAGAGAGTGATATATTTAAGAGAGAACTTGGGAACGCCCCCCTGCAGAGGAGAAGTAGTACTATACATCTCTGGTTCAGATGTAGGCACATCTTCAAGGTAGACCAAAAATGTGCTTCATTTGCCTTTGCAAAGTTGGTTTTCTAAGTTTTCTTCTGAACACCTCACACATGGGACTCTATGTAAAGAAGACTCTGCTAGAATGTAGTTGGGGAAGAGCTTTGCACTTTTGGTGAAATAATTTTATAATATTTTTGCTTTATTTGTTTTCATTTTTAAATATGCTTTCTGTTTTGGAACCACACCAACAGTGCTTAGAGCTGCTGGCTCTGCAGTTAGGGATTACTCCTTGGGGTATTTGAAGACTGTGTGTAGTGCTGGAGATCAAACCAGGTCAACCTCATCTAATACAAGGCAAACCTGTTACCTCTGTACTTTTTCTTTAGTTCCAGCTTCATGTTGTTGTCAGTGTTATCTTCCTTTTAGAAGTACTCAGGGCCAGTGCAGGATATCTATCTATCTATCTATCTATCTATCTATCTATCTATCTATCTATCTATCTATCTATCTATCTGTCTGTCTGTCTGTCTGTCTGTCTGTCTGTCTGTCTGTCTGTCTGTCTGTCTATCTATCTATCTATGTATATAATTATATATCTAGATAATTTAGGTTAACCATTTAAATTCCAAGATGACAAAATGATATGATCTAAACCATGTTAATTTAAACAATTAATATTATGCCTATGTCAGTAGTAAAAATAAATTGCTTAAATGTTCAAATTATCCATAAGTCTATTACACAGATGAGAAGTTTTTATAATTGAAATAGTTCCCTTGTTAGTAGAAATCTATAATGCAGAAGCTGAGTTGTCAAAAAATAACATTACTAATTTTTTGGCATGGATTTTCCGATAATATTCCTGATTTGCAACATCAGAGTTTCCCTAAACATCTCTGCCCTATCCATTGACTCACTCTCATGAGAGAATGCTGTATGACTAGAGTCCCAGGACTTTTCAATGGTCCTAGAATCTGGTCATCAATGTTTAAATATCCTAATGTTGTTCATCTTATTTTTATTCTCAATGAGACTCATAATTATTCCAGTTCTTATTGGTTAGCAGCATGTTCAGATACTGTTTTCCTACTATAACCATTTTTCCCCTTAATTATGAACAGTTTAGTTCCAAAGGTGAGCATTAAAAAGAGAAAATCTTCATTGACTATACTTACTGACATTTTTTGTAGGAGATGGGAGTTAGAGAGAGATGGCCACAACTGGCAGTACACAGGGATTACTCCTGGCTCAGTGCACAAAGATCACTCTAGTATTACTCAGAAGATCACGTGTGAAGCAGGGACTGAAACAGAATACACTACATGCAAAGCAAATGCCTGAGGACACAGTGCTTCTATTGTCCTTCTAGTGTCCTATTGTCTATAAAACAAAAGACATGCAATGAATTTAGAAGGAGTTATTGTGTGAAGAAAGAACTTTATTGCCAAATTTTGAGAAAAAAAAAAAAAGAAGTCTCGTTTTCCTAGTCACCAGACCAGTGGTTTCTCTAGGTGATGATCAGGGAATAAAGGGAGAATTGCTGATCAGCAGGTATCAGAATGAACAGTTAACTCCTCCAAGGCACACTATTTACCTGCACACCTAAGCAAAGTAATGGTGTAGGGGAAAACTGAGGGTAAGCTGATAGTATCTTTAGGCTCTGGAGCTGGAGATGTCTTTGTCCTCTCTTTGAGTCAGTTTCAAAAACTAAAACATTTTGTATTTTTAGAGACCACCCTCATAGACTTCGATGATATTATGGAAATTATATTAGATAGCATTGTTTTAAGATTCAGTCCAACTCATTTAACATACAATGCAAATTACAGTCTAACGAAAATATTAATAAATGTCATACCCAATTATCAGGGAAAAAACAAAACCTCCATTTGAATTCCATTGGTATTAGAAAGGTACTTGAAGTAAATAAAGCAAAGGTTGTTTCCATGGGTAAAATTATTGCTTAACAAAATTTACAAGATAAGGGGTAAGAGAGTATGAAAAACTCAAGATCCCTAGGTTTTATAGGGATTCCAAACTGAATAACATCTTGCAAAGCAGTCAAATTATGATTATTGAGGGACTAAAGTGTAGCAATAAGTGAAAAGTCAACTTTAGGGTGTGTGTGTGTGTGTGTGTGTGTGTGTGTGTGTGTGTGTGTGTGTGTGTGTAGGTATGCATACTTAATGTCTCTGTAACAAAATACTCTGATGAAAATGTATAGACCAATAGGAGGAAATTGATTTCTGATCATTATAATAAAAGAACATACATGACAAAAAATGTAATTTGTGTTTCAATGACTTAACCAGGTTTTTTTTAATTTTTATAGATCTATTAGTCTTTACTGTCTGTTCCTATTACTAACTCTCTAGATGCCCACTTTATAATTAAAATCTCTTAGGATCTCTGTTTTAACTACCTTTAAGCATTTGAAATCATATCTTTCCACATACTTCAGTATCCCATTTTATGTTTCATCATTAACAGAATTGGTCTCTGTGGTTACATTTGTCATCTAAAAATCACAAAATAATATTGGATTATACTGTAGAAAGAGGAAACCAGTTTCCCCTTTGCCCACTACTGCTTGCAGTTCCATTTTAGCTGACTTAAATCTACATTTTAGACATTGCTGCAAACTATTCAATTATAAAACAGGATAGCTTACACTTTCCTAAAACCATAAATTCTACCACAGCTCTTGAACTCACAGAAGACCAAGACACAATAATATCTAGAAAGATGCTCAAATGAATAACTTTTAAGACTCTAAATACATACTGGGTGCTAGCCATATCTTAACAGTAATGGAGCCTCAATTAACAAAACTTCTCAGGGCAAACAAATTAGACTTTTTTTAAAGCTTTATTCCCTTTACTTTTATTTTCTTGGTTTTGATTACACCACCACTGCTCATGGCCACTCCTGGCTCTGAACTCAGGAATTAGCCTAGTTAGTGCTTGGGGGACCATGTGGGATGCTGGAGATAGAACCTGGGTCGGCCTTCTGCAAAGCAAACAAGCTACTATCACTCTGTGCCTTTCTTTCATACTTTGATAAGTAACACTAAAACCAATTTTTCTATAAATATGGGACTAAACCAGCCATATGTAACTTAATCCTTTACTTAGCTCTTCCATTGTTGGGGACTTTCCTTCTCTTATACTTACTTTCCAATTTTATATTTTTTAACTCTGACTCTGAGCATCTGCCTTACTCAATATTTTCATTATTGAAAAAGAGTGAAGAACCTGGCAAATGTGGATGAGCACAGAGACCCTCACCTGCATCACTGTTCCTGCAACCTTCTTTCATGTACTTTAGAGATTAGAATAAATAGAAGTCAAAGGAAACACAGGACCCTCTATCCTAAAGGAAGACACTGCTAAAGAGAAAAGGGGGAGGGGCAAATAGGAACTGTCTGTCATTAGAAATATCACTGCTTACAACTTTACTTTTCAACAAGTTTTGTTGGGAGTTAATGACTGTAGATACTGCTTATTGCTGCTATTTTAGGGGTCAATGCAACGAATTCCTTTTATTTCTGACCATGCTAGTTCTAATGTTCTCAGTCTTGATTCCCTAGAATCTAAAATTCTCAACTACAAGGTCAGGCAAATGGCCCAAATAAATTAAAAAACCTGAGTAAGTATAGACAAAGAAACTCCTCTCAGTATTTAAAATAAAGCTTGACTTACTACATAATATATATTTTCAATTATAAATAATGTTGATGTAATATTAAGAAATAAAACAATATTACCTAAGAACTTTATTATTTTCTTCTGTACAATATGCCCTTCAACAGATGAATGGCTAAAAAACTGTGGTACATATACACAATGGAATATTATGCAGCCATCAGGAGAGAAGAAGTCATGAAATTTTCCTATATGTGGATGTACATGGAATCTATTATGCTGAGTGAAATAAATCAGAGGGAGAGAGGGACACAGAATAATCTCACTCATCTATGGTATTTAAGAAAAATTAAAGGCATTACTGTAATAAGGCCCAGAGACAATGGAGTTAAGAGCTGGAAGGGCCAGAAAAACCAGATCACAATTTGAAGCTCACCACAAAGAGTGGTGAATGCTGCTAGAGAAAAACTACACTAACAACTAGCATGACAATGTTAAAAAATAAGAGAAGTAGAATGCCTGTCGCGAATACAGGCAGGGGTGGGGGAGGAGAAGGAGAATCAGTGGTGGGAATGTTGCATTGGTGAAGGGCGGTATTCTGTTTATGACTAAGACCCAACTACAAACGTGCTTGTATTAATGGTGCTTAAATAAAGATTTATTTAAAAAAATAAAATATAATCTTGATTTTGTTCTACTTTTCAATGTGTTTCTGAGATTTGAAAGTAGGATACTGAAAGGTATAAAGAAGACTGCAAGGAACTGAGGTTTTTACTTTTAAAATACAGGAACTAAATATATATTTATATATGTTTTGCAAAACGTGAAGGAAGACATAGGTTGAATTATATCTGAGTCATTTCCATATAAAGTAAGGATTCACTGACATTATTCTGTATGAAGCTACAAATCTAGAAAAGCTTTGAAAAACAAAAAGGCAATCTCAGCTGTGCAATAGACATCATTAATTGGGCGATTCTTGCTAATTATTCAAGTAAACTCTCTAGGTTTATAATCAAACTAGAAATAAGGTAAGTTCAAGATTTTAGCACATCTTGCTTCTAAAACATTAAAAATATCATGAAAAAGATATATCATAATGTTGCTAAAGAACTGATCCAGTTGCTCTCCAGCAGGTGAATAACCACTGGAGTTTGAATCCCTAGCAGTATAATGTATGTAATAATTTATTATACTTCTTTTTTAATGATAGGTCAAAAATTCTGAACCTTGACTTTTAATCCATATTTCTTTAGAAGAAAAAGTTCATGAAATTAAATTGATTTTGTATAAGATTGATAAGGATAATTTATTCTTTAACTGAAAACCAGAAATATGGCTATTAGGTTAACTCAAAACAAGCACATAAAACATTCTAGAACCAAAAGCCACTTAATTTTTTTGAATTATAATATTATTAAACCAAAAATACTCATCAATTTAATTATGTTTTTCATAGCTTGAAAAGTCAATTACTAGTGACTTGCATATGAGAAGTAAATCCTCTGAAAGACCAGATTTAAATATATATTATCAAATTTTGGTACCATACACAAAAGTTGGGACAAAATTTAAAATATACATAAGTAATAGTAATATTCTTCTAAATTTAAAATCAATGACAATTTGATAGAGTGGCTTCCTATTTTAAAATAAATGAGTCTATAAAATCATTGAGTGTTTTAAATCAATCTTGAATCGATGGGTCATCTCTGTGTTGTTTTTTTTTTTAATTTGGAGTACATAATCCAAATGATCTTCAAACTGCTAATCTATCAAGGGACTGCTTATCAGTAGTTCTTTCTATTTTATTGGATTATATTTTTTATCAGTCAATGAATTTACCTACTGAAATGAAGTAAATAGATATGCCAGTGCACTCCATTTCCTTTTAAATAGCTTAGGCTTTTTTTTATAGCACAAGAAAATAGTGGCTGCCATGAAATTAAATCAAGCTAAGGTTCAAGGCTCATGTTGAAGAGAAATTGAAATTTCAGTACTTATAGGGGAAAGCTGATGAAGGCAGAAGGTTTTTTCCCATCTCAAGGGGACAACTGAGATTGTTTTACTGCAGGTGATGTGTTGGCATGTTACTTACTCATCATGCCTGCCAACCTTGAGAAGATCTCTTTGTCATTACTTATAACTGCCAATTTACAAGATGGCCCAGTAGGGAATGTAAGAACCAACTGGAACGAATAGAGGTTTTACCACAGCTGCAGTCTGTCCACTCTAGTCAGCACAAGCAGTGAATCTTAAATAAGAAAAAGCGATGCAAAGGTTTCTTTCAGGTCAGGAGATAGCAATGCCTGAGTTATGAGCAGTGGCCTCGGGAGTCAAGTTCTATGTAGTACTGCAGACCAGATGTCCAGGATAATAGGCAAAGAGGCTGATTTGATCACAGAAAACTTTCTTTCTAAGTTGGACAAAATCATGAAAGTCTTTTTCCAGAAACATCACCTTTTAGTTCAAATTCTCAGACAGACACAAGTAATTAAGCAATTTACCTTCCATTCAGTTGAAAACTCGCAGCTTAGCAATTTGGGAAACACCCCAGAACAGCCTTATCTAAAAAAGAAGAGCATCTAAAATGGAGAAAACACTTCCTGTGTATAGAATATTTCTGCTGTGCCATTTATCTCCCTCTGGTCATGTTTCAGTGTTTAGGCATTTAAGCAAGAGGCAGTTCTAAGCACAGACTAAAACTCATTTCCTCACCCTGGTTTTACTTTGCTTTGACCTTTCAGTTAAATTGACATTTTGTAGTTGTTTGGAAACTATTCCCTGGGGGAGGAGTTCATGGTTTTGAGCAGGGTGGGTAAGGAAGCAAAAGAACACAATTTATAACCATTTGGGAAGGTTGTTGACAGTGAAAGTTTGTGTTACGATATTTTAAATGTTTTTTTTCTAAGGATAATATGACTGTAAGATACAACTTAGCTTGGTATGACTTAGAATTGCGTGTGTGTTAATAACCATTCCTGAATTCAAGCCTTGAATGATCTTATTTAACTGAATTAAATTGGGACCCAGTCCTAGAACTTTTTCTTCTTCTCTCCCATTCATTTGGTGTTGTTGCAATTACCAAGGTTACAACAATGTTTGCCCAAGGTGCTCACATATTTGATTGCTGTGGTTGCAATGAAAGTCACTAACCTAGCTCAGGTGCTCAGGCTTTCTGCTACAATCCTTCCTGGGGAGTGAACCCTCCTCCAGTTTAGTACTTGCACACATACCCACCTGGGGGTGGGGGGGGGTCACACTTTTTAGCTGTAACACATTCTGGTTCTGACACACATTCTGGTTCTAATTTTTTTGGAGGTAGTACGTTTTATTAATGATGCTATGTGCATGAATACTTTCCTGGGTTAATTACACTACTGACACCAGTGCTCACATATCTGTTTAGAGGTGGCACTGTCCAGGGTTACACCCTTTATGAAGCATAAAGCATATGTGGTTATCATTCAGAAGGAAGTCAATTTTGGTGCCAGGGATCACAGATAGCAGAGATGCCAGGGTGGCATTTGGAACATGAAGCTGCACTGGGGAACCAAACTTATAGCCCTTTCACGGTTGGTGCTTTGCTTTGAATTATCCCTGGATCTCTCATGATCAGATTTTTTTTTCAAAGTTCCCTCATGTATTTATTATGTGCATATTTCTTTGTTTTGTTTGGGGGCCACATTTGTCAGTGCTCAGATATCACTCATAATGGATTGAGTGGCTGCATGCAAGGAAAATAATTCTCTGACCACTGTGCTATTGTACCAGTCTTTATGTGCATGTATTTCTAAATGTGCAACTAAAACAGAGAAGCCCTGCTTTATGTCAAGAAAAGCAAGAACAAAGTCAATAGATTTGAAGGTCTGGTTTAGGATGGTGCACCTGAAAGGATCAGGTATACACTAGACTTGTCATTTGAAAATATCCATCAGCTACAGAAATGTTTACTTTTCTTTTTCTTATTCAACTACCACATATACCAGAAATATCTGTATATAGTTACTCAAATTCTATAGAGATGTCATCTCCCATTAGGTGCTAACTCCAGGATGAGCGTGACACTGATTAAAGACTTAAACAACAGTGGTGTCTAGTGAAAATGGAAACTTAAGGAAAAGCTACTAAAGGAATACCATAATCAATCATTATAACACTAATGGCTTTACTAATGTTTACATTTTCTCTCATTTGGCTTTAAATTCTCTTTAAAATTCAGCATTAAAGATATTTCCTCTATATAACATTTAATACTCTACCACAATATAAAAGACAACAGTTTTAAAGTAACATTATAGCTTTGATAATGGTACAGTTGTCTCTATTGTACATAGAAGCCCTCAGGCAGAAGGAGAAATCCTTTCCATCTCTGTGGTAAATAAAGTTTGTGGCAGTCTGAATGAAGGAAGAGAGTGGTTCAACTGTCAATCTCCTGATAGTAACTTTTTGGCATGATGGAAGAAAAGCTGTGAATGGGGAAACCTAATTAGCTTTGTTCATCACAGTGGCATGGCAGAATCCTCCCTCAAAGGAGCTAGCCTTATGAGAAAGTTTATTATTCCCACTGCCATTCCATAAAGGGGATGTATTATGCAGAGTATGATTAAAAATTGTTTGACATTCCCTAAAGTCTAAATTGATAAAGCATAGCATAGCACATGAATTGAATTAGGGTTTGAATAGAAATGTAACCTCATGGGAAGAATCAGCCTAGTTCATGACAAGCTATTCAGGATTTGAAATTCTTCTGTATTCCAATGGCTGGTAAATAGTGAGTAAGAAATGATTAACTTTGTCTCAGAGTCTGTAATTCTACATGAGAAGTGGAATTTATCTGGACTTTACCTCATTATTTCCCCCATGTAGTATTTGCACACAACATAGTACAACATATACAAACTCTAGTTCTAGGCATTCTAATTCCAAATTTTCAAATAAATAACTTCTAGTAATCAATATTTCTAGATCTTGTGCCTATTCCTATAAATAATAGAATGCTATCCAGCCATTTATTTATTCAATAAACAATCACGGGTGCCACTTACGTACCAAAGCATCCTGCTAGGCACTGAGAATAAATATATGAATAGTAAGCATAGTATAATCAGTTTTAACATACAAAACTAAATATGTATTAATCTGTGCTATAAAAGTAATAGTAAAAAATATATATACAAAGTAGAAAATAAAGACTAGGAATTTCATGCAGACTTTACAGAAAAATTATTGAACATAGTAGGTTTATATTAGTTTAACATTATGTGATCTTAATATTTTAAATAAAGGTAGATCAATAATGAAAAAATTTATATGGGCTAGTTGCAAACTCTTCTCTGTAAAATTTGCAGTATTTTTTCCATGAACCCTATGATATCTTAAGAGTACTGTAGAGAATATATTGCAATAGTTTCTATGGAACACTTCCTCATCATTTCATAGTACTGTGCCAGGGCCCCATAATATCCTGGTGTGCCAGGTCCCCATCCTGCATCCTATATCCCTTGGCTCAATTGTTACCAACTTCTGCCACATGCTTAACTTTGTACTATGCACTGAGCAGATGAGAAAGAATAAAACATGTATGTGAGTGTAATGAATTTAGTAGGCAGCTGCAGAAGAGGATTTATAAAAAATTAAGCTTAATGAGCACCATAAAAAGAGTTGGTTAAAGAAGTTCAATGAGAATACAAAGAGGACATTATATTTTGGAAATTTGGAAGAATATATATTTCTTTTTATATGATGTGGGCATTTTCATTGACTATTTGCTTTAATACTCAATAGAGTTCTAAATAGTATTCATTTGTTTACAGTTCTAAAGTAAAAAGTATTCATTTATGATAGTATCCAATCATTTCACAGATAATAAAATAATAGGACTCCAAAGAAGTTAGTTTGATTTCATAGTAATTGTTATATAGGACACATTTAATATGTAAACCAAAGACTAAAGTTAATATGTGTGACCATAATTCAATATTGCTTCTCAACAGAACTGACCTGGCAAACTGATTGCATTATTTTTTCAAAGTTTCTATAAACATTATTATAAATTGATATAGGAATGCAGAAGGATTTTCTGCATGGTGTTTTGGGTTTCTAGTGTATATTGCTAGGAATGGTATTGCTGAGTCATAGTAAGCTCACTTTCTAATTTTTTGAGAAATATCCATCTTGTTTCCCATATAGGCTAGACTAGTTAGCATTCCTATTAGCAGTGAAAATGAAAATCCCTTTTCCCCCAAATCTACATCAGCACTGGTTGTTCTTATTCTTTGTAACATGTGCCATTCTCTGTGTGGAGAGAGATAATACCTCATTGTTGTTTTGATTTGCATTGCCCTCATAATTAGTGATGTGAAAGATTTTTTTATGTGCCTTTTGGACATCTGTAATTTCTTCATTGAAATGTCTATTCATTTCTTCTCCCACTTTTGATTTGAATTATTTTCTCTTGCTAATTTTGTATACCTTAGATATGAATCAAAGCTCTCTATATTCTTATGTTCATCATAGCACTAGTTACAATAGTCAGAATCTGGAAGCAATCCAAATGTCCAAAGACAGATGATGGCTAAAGAAACTGCTACGTATAACGCAATGAAATACTATGCAACTGTCAGGAAAAATGAAGTCATAAAATTTTCCTATATATGAATGGACATGGAAACTATTATGCTGAGTGAAATAAGTTAGAGGGAGAGAAACATACTCAGAATAGTCTCACTCATCTATGGGTTTTAAGAAAAATTAAGGACTTTATTGTAATAATGCCCAGAGACAATAGAGATGAGGGTGGGAAGGACTGACTCAATATGAAGCTCACCACAAAGAGCACTGGGTGTAATTAGGTAAATAACTACAATAACAACTATCATGACAATCTTAATGAGTGAGAGAAGTAGAATGTCTGTCTCAAATACAGGCAGGGGCTGGGAAGGAGATACTGGGGAGCATTGGTAGTGAGAATGTGTCACTGATAATGAGGAGTGTTCTATTTATTACTAAAACCCAACTACAATTATGTTTGTAATCATGGTGCTTAAATAAATATATTATTTTAAAAATATAAAAGAATAATCTTGTTGGAGTGGTTGCACAGCGGTAGGGCATTTGCCTTGGATGCAGCCAACTCTGGATGGGCCTGGTTTCGATCCTTGGCGTCCCATATAGTCCCCCGAGCCTGCCAAGAGCAATTTCTTAGCATAAAGCCAGCAGTAACCACTGAGTGCTGACAGATGTGGCCCAACCCTATAAAAAAAATAAAATAAATAAAAATTAAAAAAAAAACTTTTAAATAAATAATGCATAGTAGCTGAGTATCTAGGGTTTCTTAAATGCTCTCTAGATCTCTGAATACTCTGAATAGTTTAGTTCCTCTTGTCTCTAAAGGTAGCATTGTGTCTGTGTGTGGTTTTTTGTAGTTGGGGCCAAACCCAGTGACACTCAGGGGTTACTCCTGACTGTGTGCTCAGCAATATCTCCTGGCTTGGGGGACCATATAGGACAAGAGGGATCGAACCATGATTCGTCCTAGGCTAACGCAGCCAAGGCAGATGCCTTACCACTTGCACCACCACTCTGGCCCCTCTATAGGTGACATTTTGAATGATCTTTAATTATAGTAATTCTCAATCTCATTGTCCAAAATTAAATGTATACCCTTGTGTATATTTAAGAAAAAAATAATGATTCATGTCTTATTTATATATGTAGAAACCTTTATGATACTGAGAATAACTGAAAATAAACAGCCAAAAGCTGAATTAATTGCTAAAAATTATTATAAATTGAATAGATTACAACAACTTTTTCTCATAGCTCTGGAGAATCCCAACCAAAGTCACTGAGTTAATTCGATGCTGCTGTTTCTAAAAATTCTCTTAGGTATAATCCTTGCTATCATCATCCGCTTTATCAGCTCCACTTGTTTTTCTGTTCATGATAGAAGTATACTAATTATATTAATCACTGCCCACACCTCCTTATAACATAAATTTTCTCTCGTGCCTGCATCTTCTCTCCTCTCTTAACAAACATGATTGGATTTAGAATATATGACACTCAGGGTGATATCATCTTGGGTCTCCATTTTATTTAGATCTAAAAAAACTCTTTTCAAAGAAGCTTATATTTATAGATACTATGAGTTTGAATTTAGATAAATGCTTTGAATAGCTCAATTTAGCCCACTAAAATGATGCCTTAGTGTCAATAGGACAAGTTGGAGTTTGTCAGAATGGAAGAGATGATCCCAAGAACAATTAGCAATAAACAGTACCAGACAGGAACTTAATTATGCTAGGTGTCATGTTCAGAAAGTAGGATGACAAAAAATTAAATAAATCGTCTGTGCAAAAAAAATAGGCTAAAAACCTGGAGAAATGATACAAATTCGAGTCAGAGCATTTATTCTTTCTCTCACCCTCCCCATTCTCTGATAACCATTCCTTTATTCTCTGCTTTATGGATATGACTTTTCTCTATTCCACTTAAAAGTGATGTTCTACAGTGTTTGTGCCTCTAACTTTCAAATGGCTGTGGGGTTCTCTGAATTTATCCATGTTTTTTCTCTCTTGTGACTGAGTAACCTTTCATAGTGCGAACATATACACACACTTTGTTTATGAGCATTTGAGCTATTTCTAAAGTTTGGAAATTATTAATTTTGTAGAGGAATTATTCTACCTAGATATAATATATATTTTAGATGTATGTGTACATCATAAAAGACAAATAATAAAACATCCAACAGGAATGTTCCCTGCTAGTCAGATTCAAAGTTGTGAAAAAAGTTTTTCAATAAACAACAGCAAGGAAATTCATAACTTCCAAGCAATTACTTTTATAAAAGGAAAAAATTTTATAAAAGGAAAAAATCCTCTCTAGAATAATAAAATAAATAAATAAAAAATATGGAAAAGGAGGAAAATAACAGGATCGCCAAGAAAGAACTACATGAACATTTATTTGTTAGAAATATAAAAGTGAAATTAGGCTGAGAGTTTAAATGTAAATGTCATGATGACCTTAAAACAAATACTTAGAAAAACAAAAGCAAATGGATGCTAATCATTACATAATAAAGCTGATGTCAAATATAAAGGGAAAAGGTCAAAGAAACAAAGACAAGCAGCCAAAAAATACCAAAATTCATATAGAAAAATAATAGTACATTTAAATTAAGTATTAATAATCAATCTAAACTTCAAATTCCTGAAGTAACCAGTAAAAAAGCACAGAAAGCCATAAGTAAGAAAAAAAAAATCAAAACCTTCTATTACAGAAACCTTACTTGAACTTTTATAATAAATACAGGAGTAAAGTCAAGTGTTGGAAAAAATTATAAAAATGTTAGCTTAAAATAGGAACGAAAAGTCACGTCATATAAGAAAAACATAAACTTCAAACTAAAAAGATAATGGGACAGTATCAAACATGTATTAATTTATACACACAAAAATGGGGGAGCATTAATTTACATAAATAAAATATTATTAAACTTGAAAAGCAACATCAAAGCAATATAATAATAATATAAGACTTTAGAACCCTATTCCTGCCATTGGGCAAGCAAACCAGAGAGAAAATCAAGTGAAACAACAGTTTTATTTTATTTATTTTATTTTCTTCAGGATTTGTTGTCTTGAATTTTATTAATTTTTTAAAATATCTTTAATTAAGGACCATGGTTGCAAACATGTTTGTATTTGGGTTTCAGTCATAAAAAGTAGACCTCCCCTCACCAGAGAAACTTTCCCATCACAATGCCCCCATCTCCCTTCTCCCTCACCCTCTGCCTGTCTTTGAGACAGGAATTCTATTTCTCTCACTGATAGTTGTTACTGTACTATTTCTCTAATTGCACTCACCAATCTTTGTGGTAAGCTGGTCTTTTTAGTCCTCATCTCTATTGTCTCAAGGTATTATTATTATACAGTCTTTATTTTTCTTAAATCCCACATATGATTGAAACTATTCTGTGTCTATCTCTCTCCCTATGAGTCATTTCACTCAGCATTATAGTTATCATGTTCATACACATATGGGGAAATTTTATGACCTCATTTTTCCTGACAGCTGCATAGTATTCCATTGTGTATATGTACAACAGTTTCTTAAGCCACTCATCTGTTATCAGGCATCTGGGTTGTTTCCCAATCCTGGGTATTGTAAATAGAGCTACAATGAACATAGGCACGCAGAGGGCATTTTTGTATTCCTAGGGTAAAGACCTATGAGTAGTATTTCTAGATCATATGAAAGTACAATTTCCAGTTTTCTAGAAATCTCCACATTGTTTTGCATAAAGGCAGGGCTAGACAGCATTTCCACCTGCAGTGGATGAGAGTTCCTTTCTCCCCACATTCCCTCCAGCACTGATTGTTCTTGTTTTCTGTGATGTTTGCTAGTCTCTTGTTTTCTATGATGTGTGCTAGTCTCTGTGGCATAACATAGTACCTCATTGTTGTTTTTATTTGCATCTCCCTCATAATAAGTGATGTGGAATATTTTTGCATGTGCCTTTAGGCCATATATATTTCTTTTTTGAGAAAGTGTCTTTTCATATCTTCTCCCCATTTTTTGAAGGGGTTATATTTTTTGTTAAGTTTTGTCAGTACCTTGTATAACTGGGTATTGGGTGAATCATTTCTCCCATTCCATGCATCTAGTCACTGTTTCCTTTGAGATGCAGAAGCTTCTCAGTTTAATTTGTAGTACCATTTGTTTATCTCTGCTTCCATTTGTTTGGACAGTAATGTTTCCTCCTTGAAGATGCCTTTAGTCTCAATGTCATGGAGTGTTTTACCTACATGTTCTTCTATATACTGTACAGTTATGGGTTTGATCAAGGTCTTAAATCCATTTTGATTTGACCTTTGTGCCTGGTGTTAGATGGAGGTCCAACTTTGTTTTTTTGCATGTGACTGCCAGTGAAAACAATTTTAAATGAGAAGTCAAAACAGATAGACTTTTAGGCATTTAACGTACATTTCTTTATTTCCAAAAAGACTATTATGCATTCTTTTGCAGTGAACTAGGAATATCTTGAGGATAGATAATATGTTTTGGCATTAATCAGCTTAATTCAGGTGATAAATGTCATGAACATAGAAATTATATCAAGGATCACTTTAGACCATAAGAGATTCATTCTAAAAATAAAGCATAGGAACAAATAAAAAAACTGAAACATTTTTTTAAATTTTATTGTGATTGAAGTGAATTACAATTCTTTCACAGTAATATTTGAGGTACATAGTGACAATGAGTGAGGGGCATTCCGCCACCAGTGTTGTCCTCCCTTCACCCCTATTTCCAGCATGCATCCAACATCTCCCTCCTTTACCCCCTAATGCTAGTGCAACTGTCCCCCCTTTGTACAACTTGTTGTAAATTGGGTATCGATTCTGTTGTCATTGACTTTGGATTTGGTATTTATGTCTGATCAGTTTTTATTTCCACCAAATGAACATTTGACTGTCTGGTCTTGGTAGCATCAGGGGAAGAAAAAAAAGGCCAACAAAAAAGAGAAAAACTAGGAGTCCATCTAGGTGTTATAAATATCCATTTGGAAGAAGGAAGGGATAAAAAGAAGAAAAATGTAGTAAAGCAAAACGAAGAAGAAACAAAAACAATAAGGGAGTATCAACAAAATTACAAAAAGAATAAACCAAGGATAAAACAAAAGCCAAAACCATAAGCTACGGAAAAAAAGAAAACAAACAAATGAAAACAACCCAAAATCCATACCAGCAACTTCTTTAAAAAAGGGTTGTATTTCTTCTTCTTTTTTTGTTTTGTTTTTTGTTTTTTGAATAGCCACAGTAAATATTGAGGAAATTACAGTGTGAATTCCCTTGGCCTAAGAGATACAGGGTTTCAACACCCTTGAAGCATACTGCCATGAGAACAACTACAGGCTCCATGCTCACTCATTTACACATCCCACGGTCTTTTTATGATGCCAGGAAACTTTCCACTCAGATGTGGGTGATGACATCCCACCTTTGTAGCTGGAGATCTTATTATTTGCTTAGGTCATAGGGTGACGGCTAGGAGAGTGTTTTTCTTTATGGCTCTAGGAATCCTGTTCTCCATCACTGTTGTTGTAATCAGTCTTCTGTAATTAGTGGTCTTGGCTATTGTTCAGAACCTAGGACAGAGCCTAGGGTATAGTCTTTCAGCATAGTTTCAGAAGTTCTTCTCAGTCATAGTTGTCAAAGTTAGACCACTAGAATTAGAGATCTTGGTTTTTGTACAAATCCTAGGCCAAGGCCTAGGCTAGGAACTTCCTCTTTTGGTCCCTTGATAGGTTCTGTCCAGACAATATTTGTCAAAGCAGTCTTCTGTAGATAGTGATTTTCATTTTTGCTTAGGTCAAAGGATGTCTCCTGGTTGCATCATACCATTAGGTGCTGAGATGGGGCAGCCATCTCTTAGCTCAAGTTATTGCCGTTTTTTCATGTCAGGATACCATGTTAAAACTGGTGCAAGTTGGTGCCAGGATGGCATTCAGAGTTTCCCCCAGAGGAGCTTGGTCCCTGGTGCTGTTGCTGGGACCTGTGTCAGTTCCACATCTGGTACCTAGAGTTCTGAGTTGGAAGGTCATTGTCCAATCACATGGAGTCTAAGTTGGGTCTATATGACATATGCTTATGGTGGGAGGTGACCCTGCATTTTAAAAAATATAAATTCTTATCCCTAATAGAGAAGATCTTGTTTTTGTGCATATATTTCCCTTTATTTAGAGTACCTATGCAAAAGAGTATGGTGACATATTATATTGCTGATGAATTTGGAGGTAAGAATGATAGTCTGCATAATCTCTGTGCCCTGGTTTTGAGCTTTTATCCCAGGCAAGATTTTCTTGTAGGTTGTCTTACCAAGCAGAACCAAAACAGGTGAGGTGGGAGAGAGAAAGAGAGAAGAAAATATCTATATCTATAAATATATAATAGAAGAAATAAATAAAAAGACATTTAAAAAGACATTAAATAAAAAATGCTGTTTATGAGGCTGACTTACTTTTGGGAATAAACAGACTAGGAGGTATTATTATAGGGGTATTAAACACATAAAGGAAATATAGGCTTTCCCATTGAGTTTTCTGAGGTATTTATATGGTGAAAGCCAATAATTTTTATGGAAAACTTAGACATTTAGAGAACAAACAACAGGCTAGTGAATAACTCTTGGGTCATGATTAAATCAAAGAAGTATTAAAATAATTCCTAGAGACAAATAATAATGAAATCTTGAGACATCAGAACCATGGGAGACATTAAAACCATAGTATGAGGGAATTTTGTAGCAATAAAAACATAATAAAAAAATATTGTAAGAAGTCCAAATTAACATTCTAAACTCACATCTTAAACATATAAAAAACAAAAATGGTAAATGAAACACTACATTGGTAGAATAAATAAAATAAAAAGTTTAAGTAGAAATAAAAGGGGCCGGAGAGATAGCATGGAGGTAAGGCATTTGCCTTGCATGCAGAAGGACGGTGGTTCGAATCCCGGCATCCCATATGGTCCCCTGTGCCTGCCAGGGGCGATTTCTGAGCATAAAGCCAGGAGTTACCCCCGAACGCTGCCAGGTGTGACAACGCAAAAACAAAAACAAAAACAAAAAAAAAGTAGAAATAAAAAAATAGAAAGAAAGTTAAATAGAATCAAGAAAACCAAGAGCTGCTTCTTTGAAAGACATAGCAAGATATGTACCCTATATCTAAATCCCTGGAATAAAAAGAAAATCCTGGTATTAAGTAGATACTACAGAGGATAGGTAGGGCACTTGCCTTGCCCATGACTGACCTGAATTCAATCTCCATCATGGCCTCCTGATGGTCTCCCAAGCACCATCAGGAGTTATTTTTAAATGCAGAGATGAATTACCCCTGGGTTTTGCTTACTGTTGTGCCCTCAAAGAGAGAAAGCATTTTAATAAATATGAAAAATGAAAGAGAAGAAATTACAAAATATGCAAAAGAAACACAAAAAAAGATCAAAAGACTGCTAGAAAATTATGTATCAAAAATAGCAGCACTTAGAAGAAATGGATTTTTAGAATTATAAAATTTCCTAAGACTGAAACAGGAGGAAATGAGTTGAATAAGCCAATTATAAACAACAAAAGTAAAACATAATCAATATATGTCTCTTCTAAGTCAAAAGTACAAGATTACAAGCATGTATTTCTGTTCTACTAAACCTTCAAAAAGAACTGCTTTTTATTCTTTCAGTTCCTTACAAAACAATAAAAATAACAAAGTTCTTTAGAACTGTTTCTTAAGGCAAATATTATCCTGATACAAAAGATACACGAAGTCATTACTTAAAAAGAAAAGAACAGATCAATATCCCTGATAAACAGAGCTGCAACTCTTCTGAACAAAATCATAGTGAATAAATTTAATAACACATTAGAATATAATATATTATAATCAAATGAGATTTATTCCAGGAATGAAAAAAAGATCAATATACACAATAAAATATTACAATGCATCACAGCAATGAAACAATTGATAAAATATATCAGTAGATGTAGAGATAAGAGTGATAAGATGACAAGATCTAATATCTCCTTATGATAATAACCCTCAAAAGAAAATAAATTACCTCAATATTGAAAAAGCCATAGTATAACAAATCCATAGTATACATCATACACTATCATAAAAAAATTAGTTTTTCCACTCAGATCAGGCTTAAGACAAGAATTTCCACACCCACCATGAATTTTCATCAGACTTCTGGCAATAGCTATTATGCAAAAAATAAATTTAAAGGATGCAAACTGGAAAAAGAAACTTAGCAATCATATTTGCAAATGGCATGACAATATTCATGAAAAACTCTAAAGACTTCACACACACAAACACACACACACAAATCTAGAAATAGTAAACCAATACATAAATGTAGCAGTGCAGAAAGTTTTATATACAATGCTGCTGCCTTTTTCTTTTATTTATTTGGGGGTGGGCAGACCCAGCTGTGTTCAGAGGCAAATCCTGGACTTGTAATGAGGAGTAACTCCTAACAAGCTTGGGGGGCCATATAGGATGTCAGGAAACATAAATGAGTCTTCTGATTGCAAAGCAAGTGCCCTGTTTACTGTGCTATTCTTCTGGCCTAACTGTTGTATTTTTATAGACAATCATTCAAAAAATAGAAAATGTATTCCCAAAAATTATAGTTGGGTCCAAAAAAAGTGCCTAATAATTTACAAAAGAAAGTAAAAGATTTATATAGTATAAATTAAAAACCTTGTAGCCAGAAAGATAGTTCAGAGAACTACTGAAGCATCCAAATTGTTATCCCTAGGACTGAATGGCCCATATTACAAATTGGATGATGTATAATGGCCCACATTACACCTGATCCACTCCCCAGTCAGTTGTTTCACTTATAAAAGAGAAAGAGAAATAATGGATCGAAACTAAACATATATATTTACTAAAGTAGTAAATATATAGGGTTCAGGCCCCTCCCCAGTTGTCTAGGCTTCTCCTTTATACATGTATAATATTGCTCATTTTGAACCCACACTGCCCATTACCATGTGTGACTTCCTAAGTAAGGACCGTCTTTTGCATTCTACTTGCCTCCAGTGTAAAATAGTCTAGTCTAATCCCTTGCTGTTCTCTACCAGTAGATGCTTTCCTCTTCTGAAATCTTGCTGCTAAACCTCTCTTGGGCAGTATTCCCAAAGTTCTCTGACTTCTTGCACTGGATTGTGTGTGGGAGAAATCCCCACGAGATCCACACCTTTGCTGGGCATAGAGCCCTGCCTGAATCTACTGTACAGGCAGTACTTACTGAATCTAAGTACAGGCTTATAGCCAGGCCTGTACTGAGACATCTGCCTCTATGCTCAAGCCCAACATGGTCCCACTATCTCTGGGGTCCATGCAAGGAGAGACTGGCTGGTAAATTCCTTTAATCTGGTCTTATCTGCCTCTCACAGCCATCCCATTATCTATTTTGATTGGATAACATTTTGATGGACAAGATTTAAGCTAGCAAAGTAGATTCACCTGCTACTACATCCTACTACTCCAGCTATATCAGTTTACTTGTGGTTCACTCCCTTATAATTGTTCTATATTTATGACAGAAATATGTTCTAAGAACATTCTTGTAGCTTAATAACTGTGCATGTTTGATATTTCCCTATGGTGTACTCATAAATTTCAGCTCTAAAAGTTTTGAGATATTGTTGCCAAGTTGTCTAGCAATTCATGTGAATGAACAAGTTCTTTACACTATTTAATGTATTTGACAATATATAATAATAAATATGCTGTCATTTTTTTTTCAAATCTATAATTTATTTTGCACTTTGTTATATGCCCCAGGAAGCTTTTTCCTAAGGGCCAATTGGCTTAAATCTGGCTTTTGTTTCAGCTTGGTCAATTAAATATAACAAGACACTAAAACACTATTGAAAAGAGAGTTTCTTCATACTGTGGCTTTGTGCTTACTTTTGGGTACATCCTTTCCTTCAGCCATACCTTTTTCCTGGTGATGTCTATACTCTGTCGTAACTCATTAGGTAAAAAATATGATTACTGCTAACAGAATGTTTCACCAGTCTTTAAACTACCAATAATCTTTAAAGTCTCTTCATTGTACTTTCTGCAATTGCCCCTTAGTTTTTTTTCTGGTGAACACTGAGCAGAACATAAGTGAGTTCATATTTGTAAACATAGAACTGATGGAGGGTAGACCTTATGAAATGTCTGTGAATAAAATACAGGAGAATAAAGCCTCATTTACCCTTCATCCTGCAATATGCTTTTCTCCAAATCATTGTTTTTCCATTAAAATATTGACTTGATTAAGAAAAAACATTAAATTACTTTTAAAAATATTTAAAGAATGGCAGTGATATAATTTATTTAAAATATTCTCCTGTTTCTCTTTGGGTCATAAAATCATGTGGCATTCCCAACAAAAAAAAAAAACCAAAAGTATGGCAGAAAACAAAATTAGCATCATAATAATGTCTCAGTTTGGCACCATATTAAAAATGCATTGAAAATACAAATGACCAGTTCCATTGAACTCACCATGCTGGAATGAAGCATAGGAGAAAATCAAATAAGGGGAATGGCCCAAGGGAGGAAGAAAACCTAAATCATAAAACCTAATTTCAAAATAAGACAGACATCAGGCAAGGTGCTGAGGATTAAAGGCAAAAAATGGCACATATTTATGGCCCCAAATAAACAAACAACAGAGCTCCTTTCTTGTTGATGTCAGAACATAGTAGATAGGCAATACCATTGCCAGATAAAAGCAAATGCCATCGCTTTTTTCAATGAATGCATGTACTGACATTGGCCCACAGTCAGAAGTATTTTTCTCAAAAGTCTAAAGAAACTTATTGTCTTGTGAGCTTCTTTCTAAGTTTATGGACAGTGACAACAAAGTTACAGTGATACATGGCAGCTACGAAGCTAAGAGGCAGCATTAGTCTATATTGGAAATTCCAGCAGTAGTAAGAATCAATGCAAACTCAGTGCCACAATCTCTGAATAGAATTGATTTGTATAGAACTGATGAACCTGGAAGCTAGACTGCCACTGAGGACTGTACTAAACTATAACTTACCCCTATCTTTCAGAGTGGACCAAACACAATGAAGCAGAGGAAATCAATTACATTAGAAAACAAAAATAAAAGCACAGGACGTTTCCCAAGCTCACACTTATTCTCTTTATTCCCATGTAAAGATTTCAAAGGGATAATGAAATGATGTACACTGACTTCAGGAAAGCAATTAAAGAACTCTCTAGAAGAAAAGATAAAGTATGAAAGAGTATTAGTAGACTTTAGTAAGAAGTCATTGAGATAAAAAGCAGTTTAGGTGAACATAACAACAAAATAGGTAAAATCAGCTACAGAATGGTTAAAGTCAAGAATAAACCAGTTTGCCTGAAAATGAGACCCATTATGAGGAAAAACAATTCCAAAAAATGAAAGAAATATATAAGAGCTATAATACAGCTTTGATAGTAGTACCATATCTGATATATGAAGGAGATAAATAAAAGATATATCAAAGGATATATGAAGATAAGTAAAAGATATATCAAAGGATATATGGAGATATATAGAAGATATATCAAAGGATATATGAAGGAAATATATAAAAAGATAAAATGTAAAAATTAGTGGTAGAAGAAATTATAGCCCAAAACTATTCATTCTGCATTCTTTTTTTTTTTTGTTTTGTTTTGTTTTTTTTTTTTTTTGGTTTTTGGGCCTCACCTGGCGGTGCTCAGGGGTTACTCCTGGCTGTCTGCTCAGAAATAGCTCCTGGCAGGCACGGGGGACCATATGGGACACCGGGATTTGAACCAATCACCTTAGGTCCTGTAAAGGCTGCTTGCAAGGCAAACACCGCTGTGCTATCTCTCCGGCCCCCCGTTCTACATTATTGGACTCAAGTCTCATCCATATCCAAGAAACTCAGTTTCAAAGTAACTAAATTCTAATAAAATAACACGAAGACTCACTGTAACTAATATGGTACTGTAATTAATATGCAAAGTAATATGTAAAAAAGATGGAATTCTGAAGATAGCAAGGTCAAAAAATTTGAAAATTTGACATAATGCTTTACAGAAAAACAGCAAGTAAGAAAGTTTATAGCAACTAAACCAGCTCAATAAGAAGCATTAACTTGACTTCTCTAAAAGGCAAGAAATAGTATTTGAATGCAGTAAATTGCTGAAACATAAAATATGGAATAGTGATAGAGCAATAATGGAGTCTCATATAAATCATTTAAGGGTCACTTGTTTCAAATTTAAGAAAGGTTATAAACAGAAATTCAGAAGTATATTCTATGGTAATCTCACAACAAATATACCAAGAAGAAGCAAGTGGGAACTGAACATAGCAAAAAGGTAGATAGCAAATATGTTAAAAAGGTCAAAGAAACAAAGATTATTTTCACAATAAAGCTATATTAATAATGGCAATAAATTATTTGGGTCATCTTGTTTAATGTTAATAGCCTGAACTCATCAACCAAGAGGCATGGAATGGTCCTTGTGATTAGAAAGCTGAATCTAGTTTCTTTTTTCTATTTCCTAGAGACATATGTGAACATCCTGATAAGCATCTACTCTAAGGAGAAGGTAGAAAAACAGTTTTACAGGGAAATTGTTGTTTGGGTAAGAAAAGATAGCATGACCATACCTATATCAGACAAAGTAGACTTCCCTTCCAAAAGAGTTATAAGGGACAGAAATAAATATAACTTGCTAATCAAAAGATTTATAAATCAAGAAGTTGTAACACCTTAAAATGTATAAAAATCAGGGAATATCAAACCATTAAAAGCAACTAGTAGCATAAATATGCCCCAGGGAAGATTCTGATAGCAATGCAAGAATACTAGGAGAATTTAACACACACCTCTCCCACATTAAATAGTAAATCAAACAAATATTCAATAAGAAAGTACTAGTCTAAAAATAAAAACAAGGGGCCAGGAAATATAACATTATTAGTTAAGGTTCATATCTAGCAAACCTTTGACCTAAGTTTCCAGCACCACATGATTCCCTAAATATCACCAGATAGCAGCTATGGAAATCTAGCACTGGAAAGCTGAGTAGCACCATATAGGCAAGCACTTACATTGAATGAGTAGGACCAGTTGGGCAAGAATCATTTCTGGGGTTACTAGGATTCCTGACTACTTCTTAAGAGTAACCTGAAATATAACACAATGAAATATAAAATAGTAAAATAAAGGTCTGGAGTTAATAGTTTTGTATTGGGCTCTCTATCAACCAAAAATCAAGTATAGTTTTTCTTTTCTAATGCACATGAGACATTCCCCGGGATAGTCAAAATGTGGGGACACAAATTAAGAGACCATTAAACCCAGAAGATAGAAATTGTAATATGTTTCTCCTCATATCTGTTTAATGTGAAAAATTAAACTGGGAAAAGCTCAAGTATTTGGAAATTAAACAATATGCTTCTATATCACAAGAATTCAGCAGATTTTTTTGTCAAAGATAAAATAAAACAAAGATCCTGGAAACAAGCAAAAATTAAGATAAATATATAAGTTAGCAAAATATATAGGCACAACAAAAATTCTCAGAGGATTTTTCAGAGTAATATAGGTATTCTTTGTGGAATAAGAAAAGGTTCAAATAGATAACTTAAACTCACATCTTAAGAAACAACAACCTTGGACAGTGTTAGTTCAATCCCAAACCCCAGATCCCAGTTGTAGAACTGATACAGCTCCCTGCAACAACACCAGGAACTAAGCTCCATTGGGAGATTTCTAACATGGCTCTGGCACCAATTTGTGCCAGTTTTGATATGACAACAAGGACAACGAGGAAATGATAACTTGATCTAAGGCCAGTTTGTCCTATCACATTACCTAACAGTAAGTGGAAATCAGAAGATGTATCGTCCTTTGAACTGTGAAAAATAAGAGCACTAACTACAGAAAATTTACTTTGACAACCGTGACTGGGCAAAACTTACCTTGGGACCAATAAGGAAAACCCTACCCTAGGCTGTAGCCCAGGACTCTTGCAAAAATCAAGATTTCTTATTACAGAGGCTCAACTTTGACAAGAAAGACTGAGCAAAACCTTTTGAACCATAATATCCTAGGCTTAGGCTTAGGGACTGAGCAAAAACAAGGAGCACTTGTTCAGAAGACTGAACACAACAATGATGAAACAGAACCTCTAGAACCATAAAGACTCTATCATAGACCTTGTCCTATGATCTCCGCAAATACCAAGATCACTAGCTACAGTGGCCTGATTTTCTCATCCACAACTGAGAGGAAAGTTTCCTGGCACCACAAAAAAGCCCTTGGGATGTGGTAATGAGTATGTATGGAGCCAGTGGTTGTTCCCATGATGGTATGCTTCAAGGGCAGAGAAACCATGAATCTCTTAGACCACGGGAATTCCCCTTCTTCCCCCAATACTTACTGTGCCTATGCAAAAAAAAAAAAAGTGGGGGGAACACCAAACCCTGCCACTCCAGCACTCCTTTTTCTTGTTTTGTTTGTTTTTTATATTATTTTCCTTCTTTTTTTCTTTCTCTTTTTTTCTTTCTTTTTCACTCTTGTGGTTATTATTTGGTGATATTTTTTGATGGGTGCATTTTTTTTCTTTTTTTTGGGGGGGAGTTGCTACCAATTATTTTCTTCTCTTTTTCTTATCCTTTTTACCTCCAACAGAATCACATAACTTGAATCATTCAGCCTCATAAATTGAAGGGAGAAAAGGATGATACCAGGGTCAGTCATATGAACATGTAGCGGAAAAAAATTATCAGACTTGAACACCAAACCCAAAGTCAATGACAACAGAATAGATACCCAATCTACAACAAGCTATAAAGTGGAGACCAGTTACACTAGTAATCTGGGGGGGGTAAAGGAAGGAGATATGGGATGCATGCTAGGAACAGGGGTGGAGGGAAGACAACTCTGGTGGTGAGAATGCCCCTCATTAATTGTCACTATATATCGTAAATAATTCTGTGAAAGATTTGTAATGCACTTTGGTCACAATAAAAATTTATATAAAAAAGAAACAACAACCAAGGAAAAATATGAAAGATAGATGGAACAAAGTAAGTTCTTTTAATAAAAAGAATAGAAAAGATAGGTAAATCCTAGTTACCTTTACAAATATAAAAGAGAGAAAAATTTCATTGTATCATACATAAAAGATATAAAATTACAAGAGATTCTACAGAAAGACAAAAGATCATATAAGCTGTCTGTGAAAAAAATGTTTTGGTTTTGGGGTCACACCCAGCAGCGCTCAGGGGCCACTCCTGGCTCTACACTCAGAAATTGCCTCTGGCAGGTTCACGGGATCATATGGGATGCCGGGATTAGAACCACTGTCCTTCTGCATGCAAGGCAAGTGCCCTACCTTCATGCAATCTCTTTAATCCCTGTGAAAATTTTTATTTTACTAAATTGTAATAAATAAATAATAAATACATACATTTTAGAATCTTTCTAAAAATTTCCTAAAAGAGCATCCGCATGATCCAGCACTTCTATTTTCTTGCATCAATCAACAAAACATAAAAACATTAGTTTGAAACATAAAAATATTAGTTTGAAAAGAAATATTTATAACTATAGAATACAGAATTGCATAAAAGTCCAATAAAGATGAATAGATAAAGAAGTTGTGGCATGAAGGCATAGCAGCCCCCAGTCATACCCAACTTCTCCAACATAAAAGCAAACCGGCTCCATAACAGAACCTTATAAATCAACCAAGTCACCAAATTGTTCCAGATCTATAGATACTGGCATCTCATTGTAAGTTCAGGCCAGCACCAAATTTATTGGGAATGTTTTATAGAATACCAGCAAGCTCAATGAGTCTAAACAATAACACATAAGACTCAACTGACACTAACCAGAATAATAGACATAAACTTTCATAATTCTATTAAGGGAAATAACAATTACTGCAAATTGATTCTTATTGTCATAAGTTGTAATAATTCCATTTGCCTTTGTTATGTCAAACAATATGAAGTAAATTTGTTTGTGCCTGTAAGGAGGCAGGCTGAGGTGGTAAATGTAAAACTACGGACATTGGTGGAGGTTAGGTCACACGTTATGGGATTACAGTTGGAACATTTAATGCCTAAAACAATTGCGTTATGAGTCACTTGATAAGCATGGTAGTATAATAAAAAATATTTTTAAGCTATGGCATATAAACACAATGGAATGCTTCTGCAGCTATTATAATGATAAAGTCTTAAGCTGAGATGTTTCTGTACCTCAAAGGAAATAGTACTTAAGATACAAAAACCCACCTACAGAATGGGAGAAACTATTCACCCAATACCCATAAGACAAGGGACTAATACCAAAAATATACAAGATGCTGACAGAACTTAATAAGAAAAAACATATATCCCCATAAAAAATGGGGAGAAGAAATGAACAGACATTTCCTCAAAGAAAAAATACAAATGGCCAAAAGACACAGGACAAAAGGCTCCACATCACTAATCATCAGGGAGATGCAAATCAAAACTACAATGAGGTACCCTCTCACACCACAGAGACTGGCACAAATCACAAAGAACAAGAACAAGCAGTGCTGGCAGGGATGTGGAGAGAAAGGTACCCTTATTCACTGCTGGTGGAATGCCGTCTAGTCCATCCTTTATGGAAAAAAATATTAGATGCCTCAAAAAACTGGAAATTGAGCTCCCATTTGATCCAGCTATTCCACTCCTAGGGATATACCCTAGGAACACAAAAAGACAATACAAAATCCCTTTCTCATACCCATAATCATTGCAGCACTATTTACAATAGGCAGACTCTGAAAACAACCAAAATGCACTTCAACCAGGGGTCCTCAAACTTTTTAAACAGGGGGCCAGTTCACTTCAGACTGTTGGAGGGCCAGATTATAGTAAAAAAACAAAAATTATGAACAAATTTCTATGCACACTGCATATATCTTATTTAGAAGTGAAGAAACAAAATGGGAATAAATACAATATGTGGCCCACGGGCCATAGTTTGAAGACCCCTGAAACAGATAAATGGCTAAAGAAACTGTAGTACATATACACAATGGAATATTATGCAGCCATCAGGAAAGATTAAGTCATGAAAGTTTCCTATACATGGTAGTACATGGAATCTATTATGCTGAGTGAAATAAATCAGAGGGAGAGAGATAGTCACAGAATAGTATCATCTTCTATATGTTTTAAGAAAAATTAAAGACATTACTGTAATAAGGTCCAGAGACAATAGAGTTAAGGGCTGGGAGGGCAGGAAGGACCAGCTCACAATTTGAAGCTCACCACAAAGAGTAGTGAACGCTGTTAGGGAAATAACTACACTAACAACTAGCATGGCAATGTTAAAGAATGAGAAAAGTAGAATCCCTGTCGCAATAAAGGCAGGGGCGGGGGAGGAGGGAGGCCTTTGGTGATGGGAGTGTTGCACTGGTGAAGTGGGGATATTCTGTTTATGACTGAAACCCAACTGCGAACATGCTTGTAATCATGGTGTTTAAATAAAGATTTATGTTAAAAATAAATAAATAAAACTGTAGGGTATCATGCTATGCAAAATAAGTCAAACTGATTAAAACAGAAAGCAGATAATCTCACTCATATGCAGTGTATTAAGCAACAAATCAAGTTAAAAGATAATATATAATGATAAAAAACTCTTGGCCTTGAAATACACAACTGAGATTACCATATAAGATGGAAGTATGAGAATATGGAAAAGAAATGACATAAAGATAATGGCAGAGAGTTTTAAACACTTTAGTGGTGGTGAGGTGTTATAAAATTTTTCTAGTTGTATACACCAAAACTATAAGCCTCGTTATTATTATAAACATGTTACCTACAACATAAATACAGAGATAAATAAATAATACCTAAGACCACATCAGAAAATCAGAAAATCTGATCAGCCTGATCACAGCATTAAACTTGAAAGAAAAACTTAAGACTTTCCCAAAACAAAAGTCACAAATATCCAGAAACAATCATTAGTCATTTCTTCCAAATCTTCAAAGAAAAGCTATTTCTCATTATTTTCAAAATTGTCATACATACAAAAAATGGGGGTGAGGGATTCTGCCAGTTTATATAGACCACTATTATCCTTATACCTATATCTATGTCAATCAGACATAAAAATTCAATTAAGCACAAAGGGTGTTTGCCTTGCAGGTTATTGACATAGGCTCCCTGGTACCTCAGAAGGTCATCAAGGCCTCACCAAGCATGACCCCTAAGCACAGAATAAGCCCTGAGCATCAACAGGTGTAAGCCACCTCCACAAAAGAAGAAAATTACTACCAAGATACCATATGATCATAAATGCAGATATTCTTAATTAAATCTGTGACTACATTCCATAATATATTAAATGTATAGGGTACCACCATCCAGGGGAATGCAGAAGTGCAAGGAGGGTTTATATACACAACTAAATTAATGTGATATGCCACATCAATAGAAGTGACAAAAAGTTTTGTGATCATCTCAATAGAAGGAGATAAAGAAGAACCAACTCTCTTATGTTAAAAACTCTCAACATAATAGAAAAGGACTTAATATAGTGAAGATTATATATAATAATCCCACAGTAATATTATAAAGGATGGCAAATTCTAAAAGTCTTTTCTCAAAGATTAGGTAGAAGACAAAAATCACAACTCTTAACACTATCATTCAGCACCAAAGAAAAACCAAAACTTTGCCACTTCAATAGGCAAGGAAGAGAAATTAATAAAATTTGAATAGGAAAAAAAAATAAAACAAAGGAAATAAGGCAATCTCTGTTATCAGGTGACATTATAATATCCAAAAAACAATAAAGACATCACTTCAAAACATCTCAGAACTGGGGCTGGAGAGATAGCATGGAGGTAAGGCGTTTGCCTTTCATGCAAGAGGTCATCGGTTCGAATCCCAGCGTCCCATATGGTCCCCCGTGCCTGCCAGGAGCGATTTCTGAGCATGGAGCCAGGAGTAACCCCTGAGCACTGCCGGGTGTGACCCAAAAACCACAAAAAAAAAAAAAAATCTCAGAACAATCAGCCTACACTATGAGGGGCTTACAAGGAGTCATAGAAATGAAAACATTTCTTCTTCGTACTGGAGGCAACAGCAACATTAAAATGATTGTCCTACCAAAGTACTATGGAGATTGGATGTCATCCACATCAAAAGTCCATAGCATTCTTCTAGGACATGGAAAAAAATAGTATTAATATCTAAAATGAAAAAATATCCTGATATTAACAACCACACCTACAATAAAAAGAAAGATCACTAGAATAACCCCAAATTCCCTGCCCGTGACAATACTGTTTCAGGGCAGGAGAGCTGATGTATTCTACAAAGTACCCTGCATCATTCTGGGGTGACTGTTGGACTAGCTATGCTCACTCAACAGACAGTGGCTCTTTTTAGAAGTTTGTCCAACAACTTAAAATATATTTTCCAAAATTAGCCCTACTTCATTTTGATATCTATTAATTTTACTGCTACAAAAATAAGGGCTAAAGGAATAAATTTGAAAAGCTATAAGAAATAAGTTTGAAGAACTATACTTACGAAAGCTCATTATGACATTTCAAAACTTCAAGAGGCTGGCATATACGCAAGTTCTAACATCATCGGGAATAGATATAATCATCTCTTCCTCTAGAGTAGCATACATACTCAGATATACTGCCAAGTTATAGTAGTGTTTGCTTTCCTAAAGAAAAAAAAATGTATCTGTGTCAAAAAAATAGCTTTTCTTGTTGCATTTTTCCTTTCCAGATTCGGTTCATTGTTTTAGAAAACCTTGAATGAAAAAGCATAAAAATATATGTCATTAACAAAAAAATAAGGAAATAGGTAATAATTTGTGTTGAGATTCCAGATACAATAAAATAAACTATATAATAATAATAAAAATAAATAATGATAATAAATTCCAAAACGTAAAAATATTTTACATTGTAGTTTTGTATTTATATAGTCGATTTTTAGTTTACATTTATGACCGAAGCTTTATTATGGTTGCTTTTTTCTTTATTTTTTAACTTTAGGCTTGTGAGGCTGAGAAATATAGATATAATTGAAGAGCCCATTGGACTTTAGCAAATACTTTCCTATATATTCCTAATAAAGCATGTTAGACTCTAATATTGTTTTAAATTTCACTCCAGTTTAAAATGCTGCAATTTTTGTTAAGTCTTAGTATTGTTTCAAATTATTCTAATTCACAGGTGCCAGTTTATAGTCTCAGGAGTATTTGAAATGCCAAATAGAGAAGGAGAATTTAAACAACAACAGCAAATTAAATGTAAAAAGGCTATTGGGTACAATTTCCATTTTCTCTGCCAGAATAAATGCATGTACAATTACATAAAAAATCAGCTTTACTTATTATCTTTAACAACACACAATATTTAACTAATTTTTGTGGAATGCCAAATATTTTGGAGCTCTCTAAGTAATTAAATGCTGTCTGGGTCTAATTCCTTTGATAAAAAAACAGAATTGAAAGTGAGTGAAATAAGACAAAATGTAACCTTTACCATTAGCTTTTCGTTAATCCTCTTCACCTTAGAAACTAATCACATTCAGTATAAATTAGTATTTCAAGGAATATTTACAGATGTAATAGACACTAGATTATCACTAATGTACCATGTTTTTGCCAGATAAAAATGAGGCAAGGCAAGTTTAGAATAAATTAAACCACCACTCCTGGCTCTGTGCTCAGGGATCATATTGTTTGATGCTCATGGGACCAAAGGCATTGCCAGGTAACAATGCCAGGATCTGCAGACATGCAAGACCGATGTCTAATACTTTGTACACTCTCTCTAAGCCCTAAATCAGCTTTATTAGAAAGAGGTCAACATTTTTAAACTGAGATTCAATTATATGCAAAACAAAAATTAAAAATAGTCCCTAGGACTGGAGAATAGTACAGCAGATTGGGTGTTTGCCTTGCACACAGTCAAATTGAGTTCAGTCCTTGGCATTGCATACTGTACCCTGAGCATTGCCAGAAATGATTTTTGAGCAATAAAGCCAGTAGTAAGCCCCAACATCAAAATATGTGGCCAAAAAATAAAATAAAATTTAAGAAACCATAACCGTATATAACTTATAATCTAATTATATGATAATAAAGATTTACCATTAAAAAGATAAAAAGTAATAATTGCCATGAGAGATGCTAAATATGGAGTTTCAAAGAAAAGAAAACATACTTTTATATGTTTTGACACTAACAGAAAACTTGTTAAAAATCACCTTGAAATAAAAAGAGTATACAAATTTGCTATAATTATATTATGAAAGAATAAATAAAAATAGTAAAGAAAAACAGTTGCACACAGAGAAACAGGCACATTTGACTGCAAAAAATTCAATATATGAATCTAAATAACTGTTAGTCAAATTGTGTAAGATTTAGACTTTTCGAATTTTGTTGTGTAAGCAATGATTAGACACATTCAGCCAAAAGCAGTGATTCAAATTTCAATAATAAATAAGTAGCAATTGTGTAGTTTTACTAGAAAGTGAAGCACAATCTGAAGGTGTCTTGGGATAATTGTGTCCAAAAGTATCTACCCACCTTGTAGACAAAAGAACAAATATGCCAAATGCAGTTTTAGCAGCACCAGGATCCTGAGAACCTTGGCAAATATGTGATCTCTGACATGCTGCAGCAAACTGTGGATGAAGTATATCTGAAAAGTATGTGGAATCATAGCAAGGATATGTGCATTGTTTAAAATGTGGGCATCAAAGATAAGTGTGTGAGATTCCCAGCTACTGGAGGGGAGGAGGGGAGAGAGAGAGAGAGAGAGAGAGAGAGAGAGAGAGAGAGAGAGAGAGAGAGAGAAAGAGAGAGAGAGAGAGGAGAGAGAGAGGAGAGAGAGAGGAGAGAGAGAGAGAGAGAGAGAGAGAGAGAAAAGCATGCAGGCAAGCAGAGACATAAAGAGAGTGAGGGGTAGGAGGAAAAGAGAGAGGTTTGTTCTTTTTTCTTTTTAGGATATAATTCTCTCCCCCTCCTTTTTTTAAATATATAAATATTTATTTAAGCACCATTGATTACAAACAAGTTCATAGTTGAGTTTCAGTCATAAACAGAATACCTTCTCTTCACCAGTGCAACATTCCCATCACCAATGTCCCCTCCTCCCCCACCCCTTCCTTTACTCATTCTTTAACACTGTCATGCTAGTTGTTAGTGTAGTTATTTCCCTAACAGCATCCACCACTATTTGTGGTGAGCTTCAAATTGTGAGCTGTGAGCTGGTCCTTCCTGCCCTCCCAGCCCTTAACTCTATTGTCTCTGGGCAATATTACAGTAATGTCTTTAATCTTTCTCAAAACCCATAGATGAGTGATACTATTCTGTGTTTATCTCTCTCCCTCTGACTTATTTCACTCAGCATAATAGATTCTATGTACGTTCATGTATAGGAAAATTTTATGACTTCATCTTTCCTGATGGCTGCATAATATTCCATTGTGTATATGTACCACAGTTTTTTTAGCCATTCATCTGAAGGGCATCTTGGCTGTTTCCAGAGTCTGCCTTTTATAGATAGCGCTGCAATGATTATAGGTGTGAGGAAGAAATTTTTGTTTTGTGTCTTGTGTTCCTAGGGGCAGAATAGCTGGATCATATGGGAGTTCAATTTCTAGTTGAGAAATTTCCAATTGAGGAATCTCCATATGATCAACAAATAGAAGAGAGCTTTGTTCTTTAAGTTGGTAATATTTATAAAATCATGAATAATTCTCTTTATAGGGAGTATTTGGGCTTTTAGGAAACTCATTAATTTGATTGTGAGTGCCCGAGTGTTATCAGGAAAAGAAGCTTTAGAAAATGGTTTCAGAATTGTCATTTTCTCCTTGGTTTAATCTAAGAGAGTGTGTGGGCATGTTGGTATTTTAAAAGGCTGAAAATGTTGTACATGTTGCTATGCCTTCAAATATGAGAGAGGGTTGCAAAAAAAAAGAGAATAATTTTCTTTAGTCTTGTGTGTGAAATTCTACTTTGCTGGCAAACAGTAGTTCTTAGATTTTTTTAGTGAGGAGACTTTCGGTCTTTTTCATTTTCATTTTGCTGTTAGAATTAAACACAAACAAAATTAAAAAACAAAGTCATATTTCTATTATTTTGACCTTAATATTGAATGTTTCATAAAATAAAACTGTTTTCATTTCAAAAAAAAAGTTGGTAAGTTCTTACTAGATTGTCTCAATGTTTCTTTGCTTGCGGATTTTTACTCTGGAGAAATATGTGTTCTCTCTCAAACACATTATTTCTTGCTTTCTCTCCCCTCGTATCTTTCTAAATATTTCAATCAAAACTATCTTGCTTCACAAAAAAAAGAGAGTAGGGAAGTAGGTATATTTTAAGCATTAAAATAATAAAAATAGAGCATAATGAAATTTTAGAGGCAACTAATTACAGCCAATGATCAAACACTATTTTTCAATCAAGACAGCCGTGACAATTGTTATTTGATAGGAAATAACCTTGTCTAATCTTATGAAAAGAGCTCTTTTCTTAATCTCAGAAACAGAATCAGGCAATCACTATTTACTGTAATCACCTTTTAAATAGTAATGTGAAAATATTTATGGGAGATTAAACTAGGCAGTTGATATCACTGTGACTAGAAATGCTTGATAACAACTCACTAATTTCTACATATGAACAAATAGAATTGAGCCAAACCATTAAAGTCTGGAATGGAAAGTAAAGGCAAAAATTCTGGTTTAATCCTGTTTATGAATTCAAAAATTAAATTCATTTATTTATTAACTTATTTTAAACAAGATGTATTAATAATTGCTATCTGTCCTGATGGGATTCTTCTCCTTCATTTCCACACCTGATTCTTCCTGCTGATAAGTGTCTGTTTTGAGCAAATAGCCTGAATCTAACTAAGATAAATAGGTGTCCTCTGGGCCTGAGAGCAAAAACACCTTTGGGAATTACTGAATAAACTCAATTAGAAAGTATTATTCTCAGGTGGTGATAGTGACAGGGAATTAAATCCTAAGAAAGTGCAGTTGAAGCATCTGAAATTTGGGTGAGCTATTTAGTTGACACCACTTGCATGGTTTGACCTGCTACTGCAGGTGAAAGGATTTGATTGCACATACATCAAAAATTTCCTTGGAGCTGAATGACCTTGTTAAGCAACTTTGCTCTGTCTTTTATGCAGTGAGTTCTGCTTAACAAAGCACAGATATTTTCCATTAACCTTTGAGGCAACAAATTTATCCATTTCCTTTTCCTGCTTACTCACCTCATTCAAATCCTTTTGGCAAAATATTCTTCATCTCTCATTGACCAACTTAGGCATTTATGTGAACCAAGTTCCAGAGTAAAACTACATCCTATCTATATCACATTTACAAGGTTATTAAAGAGGTTTTATTTGTTTGAGATTTTTTGTTTTTCTTTTTGGAGAGAAGGTATTTGGAGTGTGTTATTTACTATAGTACTAGGATCTAACTCAGGGCCTCACATATCCTTGCATTTTACACAGAGTACTTAAAATTTTGATTTCTTGAAAAAAAATGTACAGTATGTAAAGAGAAAAAAAGAAAAATCATTAACCTCCCACAGTCGTAGATGAAGACAATTTTGTCAAGATAAATAAAGGCAGTCCAAATATATTTGCTATATGTTTACATTGTCAGGCATATATAAAGTATTTGGTGAACAATGACAAATCACAATTACTTGAACAAGAAGAAAATTCAACAGATTTTGAGGTCTGTTAGACCGAGTTCATCCTTCACTTCTACTTTACTCTGTGGTTTTAATAAAACAGCTAACTTATCAGATAATCAGCTTAAACTGCCAAATGAAATCGTCATACCTAATAGAATTCATGCATGCCAAATGCCAGTAAAATGCTTTGTTGAAACTACGCAATGACTTAGGATGTCTGAATGTTAGCTATTTGTGAGCTACAATATTTTTCTTTTGTCTTGTTTTAATTTGGGCTTGGTTGATTTGATTTTTAGGAAATTACTATAAGGGGAAAGCAAATTTTATCTATAACAATAAGATAATATTTAAGTGATCTATTTCTCACTTTAGTAAATTATCATTTGTAGAAATAAACTAAACACCTTCTATTGACATTTCTAAAGTTAACTTTTCTTTGTGTACATAGATAACACAATGTCTTTCTGTACAATTTTATTCTTAAAGCAGCAAGGAAAAATATAGTTTGAAGCAGAATTGCATTATTTCCATGTTAGGAGAGATGTTCTGACTTACTGTTGCTTTCTATATAAAGCACTGAACATGTATTTTGCTGAAAGTGCTACAGAATGGTCATGCCTAAAATTATTCCCACATAAACAAATGTAACAATCATAAACATGTGGCAGGCTTTCTAGCAGAACTTGTGACATCTAAGTAGATGTTTTGAAAACACAATTATATTTATAACCATGGTTTTAGATATACATATTTATAATAAATAGCAATGATTTATAACCAATAACAATATAATTTGTTATAATTTTGTTTATAACATAGAGCAACAATTTACAAATAGCAAAGAAATTGCAGAAAAAATTTGAAATGTAAGAGATGTTGTTAAAGTTGGTCCCTAAAGTTAGTCTCATTACTCTGGGTCCACTGTTAAATGTCACATTGTTAATGTCTCAAATAAAGAAGAGTTAATATATATTTATAATTTAATTTTTTTAAATATTTCAAATGTTCTTTGCAATACTTTTTAACCAGTAGGATATCCTCAAATTCCATCATCATGGCAGAAACTGCACAAAATATCTTTTTTTTAATTTTTTTTTTAAATGTGTATTGTGACCAATATGTGACCAAAAGTCTTTCACAGTTATATTTAAGGTATATAGTGACAGTAAATTGGGGCTTTTTCCACCACTAGTATTGTCCTCCCTTCACCCCTGTTTCCAGCATGCATCCCATACCATCCATTTTGCCCCTTGGACTGCTAGTATAACAGGTCCCTTTTGTATCTAACTTGTTGTAGATTGGGTATCTTGATTTTCTTGTCTTTGACATTGGGTTTGGTATTTAGGTCTGATCATTTTTATTTCTATGCAATGTTCATATGACTGTTTGCTCCTGGTAACATCCACTTTTATTTTCCCTCAGTTTAAGAGTCAGAACAACATGATCTGTCTTTTCTTATAGCCAAGTAGTATTCATTGCATATGTATTCTATAATTTATTTATCTAATTATATGTTCATGGACATAGAGATTGTTTCCAGACTTGGGCTATTTTGAATATTTCTGCAATGAATATAGGAGCATCTTTTCTAAAATAAAAACACTGGGTCCCTTGTTTTCCAAAAAGCAGAATTTCTGAGTCTAATAAAAATCAATTCTTAGTTTTTTGAGAAGAGTCAACATTATATAGTTATTCAAAGGGAGGAAAATAGTCAACATTTCCACTTGCAATGAATGAAGATTACTTTTCCCCACATATCTTGTAGATATAAATTTCTTTTCTTTTTGATGTATGCCAGCCTCACTTGTGTGAGGTGGTATTAGATTGTATTTTTGATTTGCATTTCCCTTATATTTTTATTAATTTTTTATTTTTAATTATGAAAACAAAGATGCAAAGAAAGAGGACAAGGTAAAGTTACAGTGGAAGGACAATCACACATAAACAGAATTCTCAGTCCCATTGTTGATATCTTAACTTTGAACTTTCAGCCAAAGAACATTAAGAAAAATAAAACAGAACCCATGTACAATTACTTTGTCTCTCAAGTCTCTAGATTGTAGTACATAATATTTCTTAGCAGCACACAAAGCAATCTAAAGACATAAAACTTATGTAACTCCTTAAACATTGAAGGCAAAGTACTTTTTTTACATTTCCATGCACATGCATATTAGTTTAAGTTAACTTCAAAAGTTTAAGTGGGTCGTTTTTCTTAAGGATTAGAGTCAAAGGAGCACAGTAAAAATGGTGTTAGAGTGGCAATTATTGTTTGCATAGGCCCACCAAAATATGAGGGACATGGAAAGGAAAAGCCTTGGCCTAAATACAAGGAGACCCTACCCCTGAAGTTTGCTGGCATAAGACCAACTCTAGCTCCAGGCAAACTAGTTTGTCCAATCCAGGTCATTGTTTGTAGTGCCAATACACTTTTATTTTTCACACAGTCTCTGTTGTTGGTATCATGTTTCTGTATTAAAGATCCTGGAATCTGCATATCATATATTGCAGTCAGGATGGTGCAGAGCATCCTCTTGTTTCACCTCACAATTAAAGGGCAATGCAGAGAACCCTGTCCTGTAAGCAGGCCCTTGTTGTTGTCAAGTCTTCTTAGCGTTAAGGGAAGTCTCTTTTGAGCAGGTCGATGTCAGAGCCGTGGTAGAGTCTTCCCTTGTAGAGTATTGCTTCCAGGTGCTGTTATAAAAAAACTTGGATCTTTCATAGATAGCTTCCCTGGTTCAGGGGTGAACAGAGGATGCCCATTCTTCTGAGGCCTGTGCCAGGTCATTATATCAATGTTCAGGGTGTAAGGCCCCATTGCACTACGAGTTTTATGTGTTCCAATCTCTACTAGATAAGAACTTATTTGTATGTATAGTATTTTCCCATTTTAGTGTGCCTATGCAAACCAGGAAAAATGCCACATGGCATTATTGGCACATATGGGGGCCATAAGAACAAGTCCAACAATCCCCATGACATGGTTCAATCATAAGCATTAAACTGAGGGACTCTTCCACCAAAATTCCTTATTGAACAGCTCACAAAGAAAAGACAAGATAAAAAGTGGGTAGAATCGTTATGGTAAAAGAATATTTAGAGAGTTATAGCTGTTAAAGAAAATGCACATAAAATATGCAAAAGACATATGTGTTCATTTTATGTCTTTTGAAATAGTTGGGGGTTGTTAAAACCAATGCACGACTTTGGTCTGTGATTAGAACTGTGTAGTACTGAAGTTAAAAAGGGTAAATGTGGGGTACTGATGGTTGGGGGTGAGAGAGTTAAGGAGTAATAGTGAGCTTTGTAGGGGTGTGCAAAAGGGCAGAATCTGTTGCGGCAGGAGATCAGTCTTGGTGCCTAACAAATTAAAGAACTGAGGGTAAAGAGGGTTAATTAAGGGGAAGATAAGGATTCTGGATTGGGAGATGAGGGAGTAGAAGGGGCTCTGGTGTGGAGGAGGGGAAATATATCAGAGGGGTTATATACATTGTATAGATGAATTGTTTATGGATTATGCTTGGCAGTCAGAGAGGACCACTGTATAGGAAGTCACGTCTACATATACACTGCTCTTAGAGACCTATTTGAATATTATCCTCCAAATCTAGGGAATTCCATTTTTTTCCCTAAAAACAGTCAAGAATTAAGAATATTTTTGGGTGTTGTTAAAAAGTATATATGTCACGCAGGAGCTTTTGAAAATGAATAATAGTAAGAAGAGAACTCCTGAATGGGGTCCAGTCTGGCATGGGGGGATCTCAGTCCCCTGAACTAAGTGGTCAGCCCAGGGGGCCTATGGCTAGCTATCCTGCCCAGAGCCCCCAAGATACCAGCTGAAGAGAAACAGAAGAACTGGCATATGAAGTCTTCTGGGTGCAGCCCCTGCCTCTGTAGTTTGTGGGTGCATAGGCACATTTCCCTTATATTAAGTGGTTTATATATTTATTTTATGTAACTAATAGTCATCTGAAGTCATTATCAGAAGACATTTAAATTTCCCCATATTTCGGATTGGATTGTCTCTCTTTTTTTTTTTTTTGCTCAGTTTTACAATAACAAAGATTAATAGAAGGAATTAGAAACACATTGAGCAAAGAGAGTGTAAAAAGACTTTATATTAAATAGCCCCCACATATACTAAATGCTTGATGATTCTCTAGACCTCACTCATACTCACACTAATGTGATAAAGATATCTCTCAGAAATGATCATACCCCCATGCTATTGCTCTATAAACCAAACCAGGCGTCCTGGTCTGCACCTATCAATGGTTTCCTTGAGCACTGCCCTATAATATGCTCCTTGGTGACACAATTCTTTATTAATGTAGAAGGGAAAAAAGAATTGATCCTATTAGATGTCTAATTTTCTAGGATATTCCAAATGTAAACTATATATTCACAATAAAGGATTACACTTTATAATTTAGTTTCTATTTTTTATTCTCTCTTACCCAATCTCATAGACTTACTTGAATTTATTAAACCTCCTTGTTTTCATTCCAGCTGACTCCCAGGGATAGCTTCTGTGATTTCTCATCTTTGGTGCTTTCCTTTTCCCTTACTGACTATTTTCATGACTTTAATTAAACTCCCTTTAATGTTATGAGCTCTTTGGTACCTGATCTAAGGCCTTTCACATTTAAAAAATATCAAGTTAAAAATTGCCAGTTTAGTCATAAAAGAGATGTGGTATATGTTGAAGTTGCTATGTTAACAAAGAGATGAGCCCTAAATGATCAAGATAAATAGAGTGAATTTGGATGAAACTAGCCCTCTTTGAAAGTTTGTGGAACAAAGCATAGGTATGTTCACTCCTGAAATAGATTTTAGTTTTCATTTCTCTCCCAGTGTGACTATTTTTCAGCAGGTAAAATCTGCTTGGAACAAGTCCTCTTATGCTATTTCTGAAGTCATGTACAAGCCAAAACAAGGTTTATTTTATAAATAAAAGGCCAAACAGCCCATACTGATGGTCCATAAACACATAACAAGGACATGTATTTTAAATAGTGTTTTTTTTAATACTGATGACTTCCATTTTTTATAACTAGAGTTCTATGGTTTTGCTTCTGCTTTTTTATTTGTTAATGTTTGTTCATTTATTTATTTTCTTCTTGTTTGTTATTGTTTTTATTTGAGGGCCATATCCAGGGTTCTCAGGGCTTACTCCTGCCTCAATGCTCACTCTGGGCATTGTGCCAAAATAACTCCTGGCAATATCGATTATAAGATTTGAAAACAGTGTAAAAGATTGAAATGTAGTTGGCCATGTGTAAGGTAAACACCTTAATAGCTGTTCTTTCTCAATAGCTCTTTACTCAGTTTTTTTAATGTAATGTATTATATAATCAAATATTCAATATATTTAATATGCTGTTAAGGGTCTCTAAGGATGAATGACTTTTACTTTACTATTTATTTTGTCTTTTTTTAACCATACCTGGCTATGCTCAGGGGCTATTGCTCAGGACGCCTTCCTGGCATGCACGGGGGGCCATGTGGGATTCCGGTGACTGAACTCAGGTCAAGCACGTGCAAGGCAAGTGCCCTACCCGCTGTTCTATCACTCCGGCCCCGACTTATACTTTATTGCTCTCCACCAACATACACATAATAGCAACACTTTTGGTTAATCATTTTTTCTAGCATAAGAGAAGATAATCCTAAGTTACACTTGTTTTATCAAGTTACATTCATGATGTTGATAACACCAAATTTCCCATAGAGTATTTACAATAAAAACGATTTTCTCAAAACAAATTTTTTATTCATAGCCAAGATTTCTTTCCCTGTGCCTCACAAAAGCCATGTGGAAATTATATGGTTTTTACCTCGTCTAAAAATCTGTTCTAGACAAAAGTCCACATAGATAGATACTTGCCTAATTTTGGATATACTCACAAGCTGGAAAAAAAACATGGTCTGTATGAGTGATAGAAATCTATTTCAGGGATGGAAAAATTGCAGCTCTTAGAGCTAAAGTCTAGCATGCACTAGACCAGGTTGGGTCCCTGAGACCATGTAAGTTATCAAACCCATACAGTGTCCTGACAGTTCAAGAAACCCCTTTTACTACCTATGCCCCACATATAGAAAAGTCAATAACAGAGATAAAATCTACAAGGGGGGTGTTCATAAACAAAATTTAGAGCTTTTATAGCTTACCAACATAAAAGTCTCCACTGTCTGCATACCAGACTCAATAAGTAACTTTAAGGACTTTCTCATTCTACAAGGGGATTTAAGGAATATTGGAATGTGGCCACAATTAGTGGAGATTACATAGAGTAATTCATGTAAGAATTTCCAGAAAAATGAAGTGAGAGCCAGGAAACTCAAACGGTGGAGGAAGAGAACATAAAATGTTTCTGTAATTACTGATGTCATCTTGCACAGACTGTTGGGGAACATTGTTCAGAGTAAAATAAAATATTGCCTTATATCTATAAGAGGAGAATTTGGAGAATAAAAGTAAAAAATTTTTAAACAGAAAATTGTGGTAGTTAACAAATCCAAACAAATAAATAATAAAAATGTTTACATTGATCAGAGAGAAAATGCCTAATTTATAGAAAAGAAAAACAAGGCAATATTGTAAGAGATTTGAGGGCATATATCTTAGGATGAAGTATCAATTGTCCCCAGACCTAATTTTCTCAAAAGATTTCCAGAGTTTCTAGATTTTTTTCACAATATTCCATTAATAGAATGATTTTATTCAGTCATAATCTGTCAACTCCTACCTTGGCCTGATATAAAATCACCCATGTTTATTTATCTATAATACAGAAATTTAGGCTAAAGAAGAAACTTACATTTCAGAAAAAAAATTTTATTGCTCTATGTAGTAGATGCCTGACTAAATTTAACACAAAAGTTTCCACATGTAATACAAATTTTTTTTTCCTAATCCTTAGAAGTTTATCCAATTCTAGAAGGTAAAAATAATTTTATACTAAATACTTATAATATGAATTTTTTTTTGCTTATTAAAATAATTGCTAAAAACTATTAGACACTTGAAACTGAAGTAATTTTATAAACAACGTATTCATGCTTTAAAAATATAGCAACCAAGACCTCTCTTAAGTTTAATCATTGCAAATTACTGTGCAATGTCAGATGAGCTAATTGAACTCAATATTAAAAGTATTTCTAACAAAAAATAAAATTATGGACAGAGTTCATATATATATATTAGTATAATATATGCACAAGTATTATACTCACCAATAATTTAATGTTTTGAGACTAGAATAAAAACATATGAAAATTAAAAGTAGCCATAAATATGAATAAATCCATTACTAAATACCTATAATTATCAGTGTTGGAAAATGTCCTTCCCATTAATAATACTAATGTCACACCCAACTTTATAAAAATTTATCTCTAGCTCAGTGGTTGGCCATAAAACAAAAGAATAGACCTTCTTCACTTAACTACAATTAACTTTAGTAAACCATATAAAATGTATGTTTGCATTAAGCATTTTAGGAAGGTAATTTTCCGTGCTAATACTTCTGCACTTTCTGTCCTCTGGTTTTCTACGTTGAGTCCATATGGGAGTAAATAAAAATAAATTTATTAATAAATATAGTAATGTCCAAGGTCCAGGGAAAATGTAGTAATGTCCAAGGTCCAGGGTGGATGTTGAGTTCAAGAGAGAGGACTAATCAAAAAACTATGTCATTGAATGATTTATCCTAGAATGCACAATAAGACATATCAAGTACATCATAGACATGTATATTATACTATATATACTTATATATAAGAAAGTATATATATCCCCATACTACTTACAAGGCTCTGTAGGACCTTTATGGACCAAAATCTATAGTGAATGGGGATAATTGTTCAGCTTCAGAGTCCCAATTACCTATCACCATATCACAACCAAATTAATTACTGTTGCTTCTTCTCTTAATGTGTGTGAAGTAGAGTTATTCTAAAAATATTTTAACTCTTACTTAGCCTTTAGTATTTACATTAATACTATTTATTTCTTAATAATACTTTAGTATTTAGCCTCTATGATATCTTGAGATTTAGGAGTCACAGGTTTTACATAAATCAAAGTACATTTCAGAAAGCAAACAGAAAATATTCAAAAAGGTATTCCTTTAGGTAGAGTGTGTACCCAAAATTCTCCCCCTCCCATTTATTACACCCCAAACAAGTCTATTTTCTTACCTACACACTTAATACTAACCCTTAAAACTTAATTCTTTATTAATAAAAATTCCTATTGTAATTTATTGAAACCATAGAAACAGTAAAAATATAGAAATCAATATGTTCAACTGACATTTTATAAGAATCCAATAGGTATTACTTTTACAAAAGTAAGGATTCATCTTCTGTTTACTTACTATTGTGTTAATGTACCTATATTTTATTTTAGTGGGTTAAACTCATAGACTTAAGTAGTAGCACACTAATATAATATACTAATATAATAAACAAATGGGACTACACCAAACTAAAAAGCTTCTGCATGGCAAAAGAAACAATACTCAACACAAGAAGACAGGTAACTGAATAGAAAAAAATCTTTGCACTCAACATGTCTGATAAAGGGCTGATATCCAGAATATACAAAGCACTCAGAAAGATGAGCTACACAAAACCAAATAAAGCCATAGTAAAATGGGATGAAATGAAAAGACACTTCACCGAAGAAGATCGAAAGATGGCCAACAAACACATGAAAACATGTTCACCTTCACTCATCATTAGGAAAATCCAAATCAAGACAACAGTACCACCTTACACCAGTGAGGATGCTCACATCAAAAATAATGGAAACAATCTCTGTTGGCGGGGTTGTGGTATGAAAGGCACTCTCATCCACTGCTGGTGGGAATGCCCCTTAGTCCAACCCCTATGGAAAACAGTCTGGAGAGTGCTCAAGGAACTCAGAATTGAGCTGCCATTTGATCCAGCAATTGCTTTCCTGGGTATCTACCCCAAGCTGGAAGGACATTCATCCCAAAATATGTGTGCACCCCACTATTTATCGCAGCACTCAGTATAATAGCCAAGTCTTGGAACCAACCTCGATGCCCAACAACAGATGAGTGGATTATTAAGATGTGGTATCTATACACAATGGAATACTATGTGGCAGTAAGAAATGATTCAGTCACAGACTTTGCAGCAACATGGATGGACCTTGAACATATTATGTTAAACGAAGTAAGTCAAAAAATGAAAGATATACACAGAATGATAGCACTATTCTGAAGCATCTAGAAACTACACCATATATACAACTAATATTCAAAGATCAAATAACAGGACTTAACAGGGTAGAAACTCCAAACACTGTAATACCACACATATACTAGGCAGAAGTGCCCAAAAAACATGAAAGAGAAACATCATAAACTCTCAACCACACATTAAACCATAAAGAAACCAGCAACTGCAGAAACAGCAGCGTAGAGTGAACAGGTATGTAATCAGCCTGTTACTGCAAAGGCTCATAATATTCTCTTAGGGATCTTATACAAGGTTACAGGTAAAGAATACCATGGTAAATTACTGACTACAACCGAAGTATTTCAAAATAATAGGTGTTAATGCCTTAAGCTTAATATATTTAAAGTAACCTCTCAGCTTTTCTGTCCACAGGTGCTCTTGGATACAAAGAATGAACAACCTAAGATGGCATCTCAGAGCTAAGCCACACAAGATACCATACCCAGAGTGCATTACAAAATTGTCTGGACAAAACTTTTTAACACACCCTTTATCTCTAGGGTATACCTTCTTTTAGGACCTGAAGCATATGACCAGCCAGACCACTGAAGCAGCAACGGTGACCTGCAGATTTATATTATGGGGCTTACTCATTAAACATATTCAAGCAGAATAACATGCCCCCACTTTTTTCACCTCTCTTCTCACTACTCCCTCTTCCTTTTTTTTTCTTTTCTCCCTATTTAATCTTATTTTCCCCTTACTTCCTTTCCGCCCCTCCCAAATACTCTCCCCTATCTTCCTTCCAGGAATCTAACTACCCCTTCACCCCTCAATCCCATCCAGATTTTCCAATTTATTAAAACTCTTCACCCTCAGTCCTTAATCTATTAGGCATCAAGACTGACCTCCTACCCCAACGAACCAGTACCCAGCACCCGAGCGAAGGGACATCCACTCAAACCCACACCTCATCCCCTGCAGGAAAAGACAACCAACATCACTACTGACTCATGCTGTGTGGCTCTCCCTACCAACTTATCCTAACGTGGACTGTTGCTGTATACCAGAATTAGCCATAAAAGGACTCCCAATGCAAGAACTTTACACAAGACCCCCCCCCTCAAATCTTTTACCAATCTCAGGAAGGGCAGAGTGTGTGATAAAAAGAGGCCTGGGAACCCACACCTCACAAGAAAATCTCAAAAGACAATGGGGAAACCTATACTTCCATCATAAGTATAAGACCTGTATAACACTACCTCTTTATTTTTTATTTCATTTTACTTAAAAGCATTTTTCACTATACATATGTGAGCAAACATATTATTTTTGTTTTTTGGGTGTGTGACTTGTCTCTCTATTCTTTTCACCCCCAAATGCACCGGCAATATAATGAAGCACCATTTCTTCCTGCAAAGGCACACTAAAAAAGGGGAAATCCCACGTATATAAACAAGCTCTTATCTACTAGGGATAAGAACTCATACTTATTTACAATACAGGGGGATTTCCCACCTTGAAAATATGTCATGTGGATCCACCTTAGACGCCAGAAGATTATACACCCACCATCCAGACTTGAATCCTGAACCCCAGGCATAGAATTGACACAGTTCTTCACAACAGCTACAGGAACCAAAGCCCACCTGGGACATCCTGAATACTACTTGATCTCCAACATGTGACAGTTCTAACATGATATCCTGACAACGAGGAAATTAAGAACAAATGGACATAAGAACAGGTTATCCTACCTTACCAACCAGTGATAAAACAAAATCGGAAGACTTACCACACTATGGGCTGTGCAAAAGCCAAGAACGTGATCTACAGATGACCGGCTGATAGAGCCATGACCAGGCAGTATGTAGTCTGGGACCAACAAGAAAGCCCTATTCTAGGGTTTGGTCTACATTCTGCATAACAATCATGACCTCCAGTTCCAGAGTCCTGACTGAGGCAATTGCAACTGAACGGGTCTTCTGGAAACATAATGAAAGACGATATCCCAGGCTCCATCCGAGTCTTAGTGCAAGGGCCAAGACCACTAACCACAGAAGACAGAATAAAATGACATCGAGGAAACAGAACTTCTAAAATCACAAAGAAAGTCTTCATCATAAGTTCCACTTCTTGACCTGTGCACAGACTGAGACCTCTAGATTAGAGGTCTGTCTTTATCATCCAGATCGGAGCAGAAGTCTTCCATACGGCACAAAAACATCAAGGGGAAAGTAAATGAACGTGAAAGGAGTCTATAGATAATCCCATGACAATATATTCCAAGGGTAGAGAAACCCTGTATCTCTTAGGCCAAAGGGATTCCCGTTACGGATGACCCCAATATTTACTGTGCCTATGCAGGGGTGGGGGGGAGACAAAAAGAACACTATATAATCCTTTTTTTTCTTATTTTTATTTTATTTTATTTATTTTTATTATTTTTTATCTAGTTTTTGTCGATTTCTTTGTTTTGGGAAGATATTGAAATAGTTGTCCATTTTTTAAAATTATATATTTACTTTTTCTTTCTTCTTTTCTCTTCTTCCTCTTTGCGCCTTGTCATATTTCCTATCTCAAGACCATGGCAACTATGTGGTGCATATTTTTAGTGCTGCAGTTCTCACTGGATATCTTATTTGATTCCTCTTTTTGAACTGTTGTGTTATCTCACCTTCTTCTTTTCCCCATCATCCCTCAAACCAAGGATGAGAGCCTCTAGTCTAGAATGACTCTGCTCATAGTCGGGGTAGTCTATTTTTACCCCATTATATTACCTTTCTCTTCCTCAAACAAAACCACATAACTTGAACTTTCTAGTCCCACATCCCAATTGGAGGGGTCAGTAACGGAGGCACCAAGACCAAACAGTTATAAGACCACCAAGCAATTAACTAGACACAGAAGGGACCACGTATTCTAGCAGCCCCTGTGGGGAGAGTGGAGGATATGGGAGGCAGGATGGGAGCAGTTGTGGGAGGACAATTCAGTGGTGGGAATTCCCCTGATTCAATGTAAATATGTATCTGGAATATTACTGTGAACGATATGTAAGCCACTATAATTAAAATAAAAATCATATTAAAAAATAAAAATTAAATTATGTAAAATTTAATAAATTAAATGATAAATTTAAAAATAAATTAAATGTAGTTAATGCAATTTAAAATAAAATGTAATTTTAGTATAAAATATATATATAATTTTCTTTCTCAACTTTACACTGAAAAATATGTAATATAGTCTTATTTGTAGATAGATATTTTAAAACTAAATCTATTTCCTCAGGAAAAAATATGGACATTGGACTTGCTTTCTTTGTGAAGACTGAAAATTAGACATTAATTAGGGATATTCTCAATAATCTCCATAATTGATCTTTTTATTCATATTTTTGATCATTGCTTCATTTCCTTTCATTTAAGAACTTTAATAAATAGACTTTCTATTCTCTTTTATGCATTCAGCAAGTCCCACATTTTAGTAGATAGTATATTAACATTCATAGTCTTATTTAGGAATTTTATAGTTAAAGAAAGGACTGACTCCAGCCTTTTCTGTATCTTAGTGTTTTTTTTTATGTTGACACAGTAACAGTGCTATTATTTCCAATGAAAGTGGATTTCTATTATCCATAATTTTCTCTAGGACCATGCTGATGGAGCTGAAAACCCTATAGAGCAAGGAAACACCAAATGGACATTTTGCTCCAAACATTTTATATAAGCTTGTTTGACAGTCCATCATGATATGACCATTGCTTCAAAGAAACAGTTCCCAATACTATAGTAAACACCTTTGAGCAATGAAACTAAATTCATTAGTCAAAATATTAGCTACAGACATTATACCGGCTGCACTGTAAGCTTTGTTTAATGGAGTATGAGTCATTGGGTTTATAATTTTTTTGGATAAAAACACCTTGTTTATAGATGTTCTCTATCTCTGTACAAGTAGTTTTCTAAACTTATCAAACAGATACCTGCCTAATCAATTGCTGCTATTTAACTTTGTACAAATAACTTTCTGGAGAAAATACGGTGGATCTAGAATCATGTGATGAGGATAGGTTACCAAAACTTTATATTCTGAAGGGAAAGAATAAAAATCAGAAATCTACACCAAGTACTTTACTCATAAGGGAAAACTCCAAAGCCACAGTTACCTTATTTATTTTCTCCCTGATTGTCTTTCTATTGTTAAAGTGGGATATTTAAGATTTTTGTCATTCTTATGTTGCTAGTTTTAATTTGTTAATATTTGCTTTATATAGTTCCTCTGGATTTAGTTTATTAATAACTACAATTTTCATAACTTCTTGTTGAATTGAGGCCTTTTTCATTATATAAAGGCTTTCTGGGACTCCAGAAAAAGAGTTAATACTAGCAACTTGCCTAAAAGCTTCCCCTAAAGGCAGGTCTAGTGTGATCAAAGAAACACCATATATGGTCATTAGGGTAAAGGGAATGATAAGAGATTTGATATCCAGGTTGCTGCTTCCCACTCCAGATAGCAAATAAAGTCAAATATTTACCCCCTTGAACTCAAAGCTATGTATGCATGAGACCTTAAATTGAATCCTGACATATTCTCTAGAGGAAAAGCAGAATAGATTCCTTGAGGTCTCCAATAACCACTGGGTATGGCTATGGTACCACCAGTCCCACTGAATTCAGTCACATCCTGTCACCCTGGGCACTGAACTGCCTGGTATAGGTTGATTGATTATTACTGGGTTGAACCACACAAGTGAACTTGAAACAAGTAGATTTGCTCCTTTTTTCACACATTCCTAAAATCCTAAAAAAGAAAATAATTGGTCAAACTAAGAGCGACTTAATTTATTAGTGATAAAACAAAGCAAAAGTTAAAAAAAATCAATTCGTAAATTAAATTCCATAAGAGAATAAATGGAAAAGAAATTTCTTCAGAAAATTATCTGACTGTCAAAGAAACTAGAACTTTAAGGGGGTAACAGATGTAAAATAACTATTATAGAAGGCAGGAATATAAGAAAAAGAAATTAGTACCTCTAGCAGTGCATGCCACCCCACACTCCACCCCACACACACAGATGCCCCTGCGACAGACACCACTAGATATAGATTTTTTTGGCCTCTAAACATCCCTGGAATGCCCATAGTGCTGAGCAGGGGCAATACACTGTCATGCAGAAATGCAGAACTATCAGGTCTTTGCTGCTAAGGCAAGTATTTTCAGAAGTGATCCCTAATATAGAACTAAAAATAACTATTATGAAGAAAATCAATGAACTATATAAAATGCACACCAACACAGAATGAAATCATCAATGTAACATAAAAGAAAATGAAGAAGCAGAGGAAATTCACCACCAAAAATACCAAAGCTATTAAAAACCTTCTAGATATCCTGTATATGAAAAACACAATGAATAAAATTAAAACCTCCATGGGAAATAGTGACTCATTCCTGAAAAGGAAATAATTAGAACAACTGAACGAAGATAACCTTTTAATAGGAAATAAAAGGAAAAAGAAGAAACAAATATGATTTTGAAAAGTAAAGGCACAGAAAATATGACTTTATTAGAAGAGGTAATATCAGAATGATGGAAATATCAGGAGGTAAAGATGAAGTGAAGGAAACTTAAGTGTATTGCAAAAGAATACTTGAACCAGAGAGATTCTGTAGGGGTTATGGTATGTGGCTTGCATAAGGCCATTCTCATTTTAATATGTGGCAATAAATGGGGGTCCCTTGCACACTTCCAGGAGTCATCCATTAGTACAGAGGTAGGAGCATGCTCTGAGCATATCTCTCCTACCCCCAAATAGATATTAGTTAAAAACTTCCCAAATATTGGAAAAGAACTAACTGCAGAAGTCCAGAAGTATTAGAGAATACTGACATTTCTCAATATAAAAAACCACCAAGACATATCATTGTGAGATTATCAAACAATTATAAAAATATTAAAGACTGGGGCCAGAGCGGTTGCACTAGTGGTAAGGTGTATGCCTTACCAGAGCTAGCCTAGGGCAGATTGCAGTTCAATTTTCCTGACGTCCCATATGGTCCCCCAAGCCAGGAGCAATTTCTGAGTGCGCAGCCAGGAGTAACCCCTGAGTGTCACCGGATGTGGCCCAGAAATTAAAAAAAAAAATTAAGAACTGCTGTGAGAAAACTGTATCATAAATGAAGACGATTCAATCTACCATCTGATTTATTAAAAATAAAGCTAATATTCATGATAGTTTAATAATAATTCAAAAGGATAAAAATTTTAGTCAAGAATATGCTACAAGAAAAATTACCACTAAAAATAGGACAGAAAAATAAGGTTCTCATGAATAACACAAGTCAATGTAGTTTACTGCCATTGGTTTCTTATGATGATAAATGCTGGAAGTAGTTTTTCTGCAAGAAAATAAAATCTAAAGACATGAAACCTTCATAAAAATAACAATCCCATTCACATTAGTGCCACACAAACTCAAATACCTTGGAGTCAACTAAAGAGGTAAAGGACCTATACAAAGAAAACCAAAAAACACTGTTTCAAGAAATAAAAGAGATCACAAGAAAATGGAGACACACTTCGTACAGATTTAAGGCAATTCCTCTAAAACCACTCATGACATTCTTCAATGAAGTATATCAAACACTCTTGAAATTTATTTGAAACAAAAAACACCTACAAATAGCTAAAACAACTCATGGGAAAATGATGATGGGAGGCATCACCTTCACCAACTTTAAATTGTACTACAAATTAATAGTCATTAAAACAGCATGGTATTGGAACAAAGACAGACCCTCAGATTAATGGAATAGACTTAAGTATTCAGATAATGTTACCCAGACATACAACCAATTAATCTTTGATAAAGGGGCAGAAATACAAAATGGAAAAAGAAAAGCCTCTTCAACAAGGGGTGCTGGGATCACTGGTCAGTCACATGTAAAAAAGTAAAAGACCTCCATTTAACATCATGCACAAAAGTCAAATCAAGATGGATTAAAAACCTTGATTATTATAAGGTATATAGAGTATATATATATATGTATATTATAAGGTATATAAAACAACACATAGGTAAAACACTTTATGTCATTGAGACTAAAGGCATCTTCAAGGAGGAAACAGCATTGTCTAAACAAGTGAAAACAGAGATAAACAGATGGGACTACGTTAAGCTGAGAAGCTTCTGCACCTCAAAGGAAATAGTGACTAGGATACAAAGGCCACCCACAGAAGGGGAGAAACTGTTCACCTAGTAGCCAACAGATAAGGGGCTAATATCTAAGATATACAAGGTACTGACAGAACTCAACAAGTAAAGAACATCATTCTAGCCCCATCAAAAGATGGGGAGAAGAAATACACAGAGACAATAGAGATGAGGACTGGAAGGTCTGGCCCACGATATGAAGTTTGCCACAAAGAGTGGTGAGTTTAGTTGGAGAAATGACTACATTGACAACTACCATGACATTGGTAGTGAGTGAGAGAAATAGAATTTCTGTCTTGAAAGCAGGCAAGGGGTGGGGGAGGAGGGAGATGGAGGGCATTGGTGGTGGGAATGTTTCTCTGGTTGAAGGGGGGGTGTTCTTTTTATATATATAATTGAAACCAACTACAAACATGTCTGTTAACATCGTTCATAAACAAAAAAAAGACATTAACCCTTCAACCTTGTAACAAGTAATGCAGAATCAGAAACATAAGCATGAGTAAAACAGCAAAACAGCAAAAGGGAGGAAAATAGGATATATTCTACTTAGTTTAAAGATGATTAACTAATATCAGCATACACAAAAAATGTTTAATGTAGGAAGACTGATATAATTCTCATGGAAATGATAAAACAAAAATCTGGAGGAAAGACACCGAAGAAAATGTATTTAATCGCAAGAATCACCAGGGAAACACATTCACATCAGATGCACATAGAAACAATTGGGGAAATAAAAAAGAAAAGTATAATAATAGCCAAATTGGGGGGGGGAGAATAGAATAGCAGTAAACCCCATATACCAATCATTGCTTTTACTTAAAAAAATGGTATAAACTCTATTAAAGTACAAAGAGACTGGCTAGATAGCAAAAGGCAGAATTCAACTATATTATGCACGTTAAGAATCTCACATCAGGGGCCGGGCGGTGGTGCTGGAGGTAAGGTGCCTGCCTTACCTGCGCTAGCCTAGGAGACGGACCGCGGTTCGATCCCCCGGCGTCCCATATGGTCCCCCAAGCCAGGAGCGACTTCTGAGCGCATAGCCAGGAGTAACCCCTGAGCGTTACCGGGTGTGGCCCAAAAACCAAAAAAAAAAAAAAAAAAAAAAAGAATCTCACATCATATTAAATAACAAACAAAATCAGTGTGAATGCTGAAGAAAAGTGTGCATTCTAATTATGCAGAGAAAAAGGCCAGGTCTGCTGTAGTTTCCCTTATATGGAAAATTAATTATCAACTAAATATGGAAAAAATGCAAGATAAATATGTAGTAATCTAGGGACCAGTTCATGAAGAAAGTTAAAATGTTCAAGAACAAAAATAAAATGTTCATGTCCATGCAACACATGAACATCCAAATATAGAAAATAATTATTATAGACCTCGTGGGACATAGTACCAAGAACACAAATGACATTAAGATTCTCAAAATGCCATTTTGAGTAATGGATGGGTATGTGCACACAAAAATTAGCAAGGAAATAATGATATTAAATGAAGTATTTTATAATATTCACAATGGATAGACACAGAAATTTCCAACTCAATAGAAATAAATGTATGCTTTAAAGTGCACTTTAAGCATTCTCTATTTTTGGGGGGTGGGGACTTTATATTCTATGTCCACAAGAAACATAATGATTAACTTCAGAATTGGTCAGAAAAATTTTTGATAAACGTTAAAAATCAAAATTTTACAAATAAAAAGGGTTATTAGACAAATACAACAGAAACTAGCATTTTCTTGAAAATTTACAGAAAGTTTTCCCATTGAAAACTTAATTGGGAAAAAAGAAACAATATAGTTTATTTCTAGAATTAGGCTTCTGAATGTTGGAAAGCAAATGGACTGAACCTAGAGCAAGGATACTTTTCTGGTCACAGTAGAATAAGGCAGGAAACAAAGAATAAAAAGAATATAGCAAGGCTAAATATATGTGAAGACTAAGTAGCATATTTGTAGATAACTCTTAGATTAAAAAAAGAGAAGCGCAAAAGTAACCTAAGAACAATAAGATGAAGAAATGAGATAACATACCTGGGATTCAGATAAACATTATTAGGAGAAAAATACATAGTAACACTTAGGTCAGACTCAATAAACACAACTCTCAGGTAAACCATTAAACCTGATATTTAAAGAAACCAGAAAAGAAAGAATAATTAGAACTAAATTTCATAGAAGAGAGACTATAATAAAAAGTATAACAGCAATAAATAAAATAGAAATAATAGATGACACAAAAATAAATATAACCAAAACTTGATTCTTTGAAAAAAAATCAGAAAAATGTATAATAGTTTCACATAGGAAAAGGTAGAAAAAATATAAATTATTGAATTCTTAAATGACAAAAGAGTAGGAAAAGCATGAAACCCTAAAAGTAACAATTATGTAAACTATAGTGCCTAAAATTTGTAACTAAAGTTCATATACAATAATATATTAGTTAATTTATATTAATATATTTTTAAATTTTAATTTTATTGAAACCATTGTGATTTACAAAGTCCTTCATATTTGAGGTTCAGATATACAGTGAATCAATGTTGACATCCCACAACCAATGTTCCCCAACTGCATTGCATACCACCCTCCTTGCCCCCAACCTGCCAATATAACAGGCCTATTTTAAGTTTAGATTGTTAAAGATTGTGTCTCTTGGTTCCATTGCTGGTGAGTTTGTTTTAGATATTTAGTTCTGTCCTCTTTTTAACACTATCAATGCACCTGAGACCACTTGGTCCCTTGCCCGATCCTTTTATATTTGTGTTTCTTCTCTTCAACTCAGTTTGTTTCCTCTCCTCTCTATACTCTGGAGCCATCAGTGTTCAAGACAAATACCTTTTAAACCATAGTATTTTTTCATGCAGTTATTCTAAATACCACATGTAAGTGATATAATTCTGTGTTTATCCTTCTTCTTCTGGCTTACTTGATTTAACATCTCCCAGTTCCATCCATGTTGCTGAAAATTGCATGATGCATCCATCATTCCTTACAGCTATGTAATATTCCACTGTATATATGTACCACATATTCATGATTAACTTGTCTGTTGTTAGACATCTAAGTTGATTCCAAGTCTTATGTATTGTACTGAATGCTACAATTAATATTGGTGTGCAGGTAGACTTTTAGATGAATGTTTTCTGTCTTGAGTAGAGATACCCAAAGAGGGACTGCTGATTCATATGGCAGCTCAATTTTGAGTTTACTTAGAATCCTCCATTCTGTTTTCCATAGTGATTGGACAAGGCAACATTCCTGCCAGCAGAGAATGAGTTCCTTAATATTAAGTAATATATCAATATTAATAATTAATGAAATAAGATATAATTTTATATTGATATATAATAATAAATATAATATAAGCAAAACCCAAACAACATTACAAATTACTTTATAGTTCACGATGAATAACTTAAAAAATATAACCTGACAGAGGTAAAATTACAAATTGTACTACAGAGATACAGATGTTCATAAGAGAATTCTATGGCCATCAGTATACTAATGGGTTATACTAGAGAAAATAGGCAAACTTTCAGAGTCATAAAACAAGGCTGAACCAGAAAGAACTAGAAAGTATGAATAGACCAACCACAACTATAAAATTATATATATATATGGTTATATATATGTATACACACATAGTCAAAAAACATAGGTGCTTTTCTAAAGGAGACATACAGGTGGCCCTGAAGCACATAAATATCACTTTCTAAGGAAATGAAGACCAAAATCACAATAAAACATCATTTGATAATAGTGAGGTTGATTTGTATAAAAAAATTACAACTAGCAAGTGTTGATAAGGAGGTGTAGAAAATGAAAACTTGTGAACTGCTGTTGAGAATGTAAATCCAGTGAGCCTCCATGGAAAGCGGTTTGAAGATTATTTCACATGTAGCAAAGTAGTATCAGGCAGGAACAGAATATAGGACCCACTCTTTGAAATTTGGACTTATTCGACAAAGAATTAGAAGTGAAATCAAAGTCTTCTGAGCATCTTTGTGAGTAATCTCCAAACATATAAAATAAAAAATGTAGGATAAAATAATAAAATTTGGTCTCAGTTGACAAAGAATTAGAAGTAAAACCCAATTCTTCTGAGTATGTTTGTGGATAATACCCAAACATATAAAATTAAAAATATAATATCACATAAAATCCATCAATATCGTTTCTAGGCATTTATTCATATGACACAAATTTAAAAAGATATTTATACTCCTGTATTCATAGTAATATTCACAACATTCAAAATATAGGATCATTCTAAATATTCATAAACATTGAATAAAGAATCTGTTATATAATTTTTATATATTTGTATATATAAAACTATACGTAACTCAATACTCTGCCATTTAAAACTATGAAATCTACCTTTTGGGACAAAATAAGTAAATTTGAAATATTTATGCTAAATGGAATAAATAAAAAAGTCAAAGGTAAGTGCTAGCTGGTTTTAATTGTGTGAAATATAAATGACTAAAGCAAAGCAAGTTATTAAAAGCAACTAAATTCCTAGATAGTGTTAAACTATAGAAAATATTAGAGGAGAATAAAGAACTTTTTATTTGATTATATATTTATTGTATATTGTTTCTTGCCATTAATCTGTTTGCTTGCATTTGTTCTTACACCATCTTGTTTTAATCATTGTAGATTTTTTACATAGTTTAAAGTCACAAGTTTCTCTTCGAAAGATTGCTTTGAGTCTTTAATTCCTTTGGATCCAAGCAGTGCTCAAGACTTACTCCTGGCTCTACACTCAGAAAACACATTTCCTCAAGAGCTTAGGGGACCATATGAAATGCCAGGCTTTAAACCCAGGTCAGCAGTGTGCATAACATGCACACATACTCTCTAATGCCTCTCTGACCTCTGTGTTTTGAAAACAACATTTATTTATATTATATTTTCAAGAATGTTCCATTTTCTTGAAGAATGTCACAGAGATTTGAAAAAGAGTTGCATTGTATCTATACAATGCTTTGAACAGTGTTAGCATTGTTAGTTCTTTCAAAACCTGAGCATAGAATATTTATTTTATTTAGCCATCGTCCATTCTTTTAGAAATAATATCAATGCGGCGTTAAAAAGAGTGTAAAGAGGGCAAGGCTTTGCAAAAGCTGGCTCCCTGTATGTGACACCAGGCGGGGAAAATCCGCGAAAGTACACCGGCCCAGTGGGGCCCAACTGTGAAAAACTGTGAGTGTGACCTGTCTATGTCTGTCTACTGTCCTCTTGGATGAAACTCTTGTGAGTGGGGCAAAAAGAGGCTCCAGAAACCTCGCTCGCCCAGACGCCATTTTCAGGGAGGGACTACAGAGCATGAAAACCGGCAAGGCTTTGCAAAAGCCGGCTCCCTATGTGTGACACCAGGCGGGGAAAATCCATGAAAGTACACCAGCCCAGTGGGACCAACTGTGAAAAACTGTGAGTGTGACCTGTCTATGTCTGTCTACTGTCCTCTTGCGTGAAACTCTTGCGAGTGGGGCAAAAAGAGGCTCCAGAAACCTCGCTCGCCCAGACGCCATTTTCAGGGAGGAAATACAGAGCATGAAAACCGGCAAGGCTTTGAAAAAGCCGGCTCCCTGTGTGTGACACCAGGCGGGGAAAATCCGCGAAAGTACACCGGCCCAGTGGGGCCCAACTGTGCTACGTGGCCGGCCGTGCACTCTTTCTAAGGAAAGAACACCATTGCAACAAGAAGGAAAAATCACACTACGAACGGCGCTATATCACAGAAGCAAACATTTCTCTGCGGACTGTCTTCTCTGTTGCATGCTCGGGCCTAAGATTTGACCCAGTGTGAGGCTTTATCCACGGAGGACTCCCCTCCCTTAGAGGCAAGTCAGCCCATCCAGAAAGGGGGGAGCCAGAGGAGTGTGCTGCCTGCATCATATAGACAATGAATACCACCACAACACGTAGAAAAACCCACAATACAAGTGTGACAATGGGGAAACAATGCAGGCCAGCATCAGACATAGAGAATGAAGATGACAATTCTGAGGACCAGATAATGACCAACCAACTAATCAACCTCTCAGATAAGGACTTTAGACTAGCAATATGAAAGATGTCTAACGGACTCCAAGAAACCATGGATCGAGTTGAACAGAACACTAATAAGAACCAAGAAAATATGAAGACAGAAATCACAAAACTCCAAACTGAAATAACATGTCAACTAACAGGACTGAAAAAGTCAGTAAACAAAGTGAATGACAAAATGGATAAGCTCTGGGACAGGGTATCAGAAGCTGAGAATAGACTTGGTGCTGTGGAAGATGAGATACATAACAATTCCATACAGCAGGAGAGATTGGACAAAAACTTAAAGCAAATGAGCAGACAATGAAAAAATTAGTCAAAGAATGGGAACAGATGAAAATAGAAGTCTATGATAAGATCAACAGAAACAACTTAAGAATCATTGGAGTCCCAGAGACCCAGGAAGAAAATTTCCAGGAAGAATCAATGGTCAAGAACATCATTAAAGAGAAACTTCCAGAGCTAAAGAATAAATGTGATCAAATCCTGCATGCCCGAAGAGTACCAACCAAAAGAGACCCCAGAAAAACCACCCCAAGACACATCCTAGTCACAATGACAAATCCCACAGATAGAGACAGAATTCTGAAAACAGCAAGATCAAAAGGGGAAATCACGTTCAAGCAAGCTTCCCTGAGATTTACAGCAGACCTGTCACCAGAAACACTCAATGCCAGAAAGCAGTGGTGGGATATTGTGACAAGACTGAATGAAATGAATGCTTCACCCAGAATACTAGACCCAGCAAAACTCACTTTCTGGTTTGATGGAAAAATACATGGTTTCACAGACAAAAAACAGCTCAGAAACTTCACAGACACAAAACCAGTCTTAAGAGAAAAACTGAAAGACCTAATCTAAGACAAGACTACCCAAAAGACACACCAAATTTTGAAATAAAGATGGCGTTAAATCCCAGGACAATTCTTTCTCTCAACGTCAATGGACTAAATGCACCAGTTAAGAGACACAGAGTGGCTAAATGGATCAAAAAACTCAATCCAACCTTCTGCTGCCTACAAGAAATGCACCTGAATAGTCAGAACAAACATAGACTCAAAATAAAAGGCTGGAGAAAAATTATCCAAGCAAACAACACCCATAAAAAAGCTGGAGTGGCCATACTAATATCAGATAATGCAAACTTTATACTCACAAAGGTTGTAAGGGACAAAGACGGACATTTTCTATTAATCAAGGGGTACGTAGAGCAGGAAGAATTCACTCTCCTAAACATATATGCACCGAATGAGGGGCCAGCAAAATATTTAATACAACTGTTGACAAATCTGAAAAATAATATCAACAACAACACAATAATTGTGGGGGACCTTAACACGGCTTTGTCAACACTGGATAGGTCAACCAGACTGAAACCCAACAAGAATATACTAGACCTGAGGAGAGAAATGTAAGAAAGAGGCCTAGTGGATATACATAGGACACTCCATCCCCAGAAACCTGGATACACATTCTTCTCCAATGTACATGGGACATTCTCTAGGATAGACTACATGCTGGCACATAAAACATACCTCCATAAGATCAAGAGGATAGAAATTTTGCAGACTACCTTCGCTGACCACAAGGCTCTGAAATTATTTGTGAACTCCAAAGGGACTCAGAAGAAACACCTTAACACCTGGAAGTTAAACAGCCTCATGCTCAATAACCAGTGGGTCCAAGATGAAATCAAGGAGGAAATAAAAAGGTTCCTGTAAACAAATGACAATAAAGACACAAACTATCAGAACTTATGGGACACAGCAAAAGCAGTACTGAGAGGAAAATTTATAGCTTTCAAGCACACATCAGGAAGGAAGAAGGAGCTTACCTGAGTAGCTTAATGACACAGCTAATAGAACTAGAAAATGCTCAACAAAAAAACCCACGAATAGGAAGACAGAAGGAAATAACAAAGCTGAGAGCAGAAATCAACGAAGTGGAAACTCAAAAAACAATCCGAAAGATCAACGAAAGCAGAAGCTGGTTCTTTGAAAAAATAAACAAGATTGATAGACCACTGGCAAACCTAACAAAGAAAGACAGAGAGAAACTTGATAACTCGTATTAGGAATGAAAAAGTGGAGATCACTACTGATATGACAGAGATTCAAAGGGTAATCAGAAACTACTTTGAAAAACTCTACGCCACTAAAAATGAGAACCTGGAAGAAATGGATAAATTCTTGGACTCTTATAATCTTCCACAGTTGAAGGAAGAGGATGTAGCATATCTAAACACCCCCATCACCATTGATGAAATTAAAACAGTAATCAAATGTCTGCCGAAAAACAAAACCCAGTTCCAGATGGATTCACTAATGAAATCTATCAAACTTTCCAAGAGGAACTACTGCCAATCTTGGCAAGACTCTTTCATGAAATTGAACAAACAGAAACACTTCCAAATAGCTTTTATGAAGCCAACATCACCTTGATACCTAAATCAGACAGAGACGCTACCAAAAAAGAAAATTACAGACCAATATCACTGATGAATGCAGATGCAAAGATCCTCAACAAAATCCTGGCAAATAGGATTCAATGCCTCGTTAAGAAGATCATCCACTACGATCAAGTAGGTTTCATCCCAGGAATGCAAGGCTGGTTTAACATCCGTAAATCTATCAACATAATACACAACATCAATAACAAGAAAAATAAAAACCACATGACCATATCAATAGATGCAGAGAAAGCATTTGATAAGGACCAACACCCATTCTTGAACAAAACTCTCAGCAAGATGGGAATGGAGGGAACCTTTCTCAATATAGTGAAGGCCATCTACCACGAGCCAGTGGCAAATATTATCCTCAATGGAGAAAAACTAAAAGCCTTCCCTCTAAATTCTGGCACAAGACAAGGCTGTCCTCTCTTACCACTCCTATTCAATATAGCACTGGAAGTACTTGCTATAGCGATTAGGCAAGAAAAGGATATCAAGGGAATCCAGATAGGAAAGGAAGAAGTCAAGCTCTCACTGTTTGCAGATGACATGATACTCTACTTAGAAAACCCTAAAGACTCTATCAAAAAGCTTCTAGAAACAATAGACTCATATAGCAAGGTGGCAGGCTACAAAATTAACACACAAAAATCAATGGCCTTTCTATACACCAATAGTAATAAGGATGAAATGGACATTAAGAAAACAACCCCATTCACAATAGTGCCACACAAACTCAAATATCTTGGAATCAACTTGACTAAATATGTGAAGGACCTATACAAGGAAAACTATAAAACTCTGCTCCAAGAAATAAGAGAGGACACACGGAAATGGAAACACATACCCTGCTCATGGATTGGCAGGATTAACATCATCAAAATGGCAATAATCCCCAAGGCATTATACGGATTTAATGCCATCCCTCTAAAGATACCCATGGCATTCTTCAAATAAGTGGATCAGACACTTCTGAAATTCATTTGGAACAATAAACACCCTCGAATAGCTAAAGCAATCATTGGGAAAAAGAATATGGGAGGAATTACTTTCCCCAACTTTAAACTGTACTACAAAGCAATAGTTATCAAAACAGCATGGTATTGGAATAAGGACAGGTCCTCAGATCAGTGGAATAGGCTTGAATACTCAGAAAATGTTCCCCAGACATACAACCACCTAATTTTTGATAAAGGAGCAGGAAATCCTAAATGGAGCAGGGAAAGCCTCTTCAACAAGTGGTGTTGGCACAATTGGATAGCCACTTGCAAAAAATTGAACTTAGACCCCCAGCTAACATCATGTACGAAGGTAAAATCCAAATGGATTAAAGACCTCGATATCAGCCCCAAAACCATAAGATATATAGAACAGCACATAGTCAAAACACTCCAGGACATTACAGGCATCTTCAAGGAGGAAACTGCACTCTCCAAGCAAGTGAAAGCAGAGATTAACAGATGGGAATATATTAAGCTGAGAAGCTTCTGCACCTCAAAGGAAATAGTGCCCAGGATACAAGAGCCACCCACTGAGTGGGAGAAACTATTCACCCAATACCCATCAGATAAGGGGCTAATATCCAAAATATACAAGGCACTGACAGAACTTTACAAGAAAAAAACATCTAACCCCATCAAAAAATGGGGAGAAGAAATGAACAGACACTTTGACAAAGAAGAAATACACATGGCCAAAAGACACATGAAAATATGTTCCACATCACTAATCATCAGGGAGATGCAAATCAAAACAACGATGAGATACCATCTCACACCCCAGAGAATGGCACACATCACAGAGAATGAGAATAAACAGTGTTGGCGGGGATGTGGAGAGAAAGGAACTCTTATCCACTGCTGGTGGGAATGCCGTCTAGTTCAACCTTTATGGAAAGCGATATGGAGATTCCTCCAAAAACTGGAAATCGAGCTCCCATACGATCCAGCTATACCACTCCTAGGAATATACCCTAGGAACACAAAAATACAATACAAAAACCCCTTCCTTACACCTATATTCATTGCAGCACTATTTACCATAGCAAGACTCTGGAAACAACCAAGATGCCCTTCAACAGACGAATGGCTAAAGAAACTGTGGTACATATACACAATGGAATATTATGCAGCTGTCAGGAGAGATGAAGTCATGAAATTTTCCTATACATGGATGTACACGGAATCTATTGTGCTGAGTGAAATAAGTCAGAGAGAGAGAGAAAAACGCAGAATGGTCTCACTCATCTATGGGTTTTAAGAAAAATGAAAGTCACCCTTGTAATAATAATTTTCAGACACAAAAGAGAAAAGAGCTGGAAGTTCCAGCTCACCTCAGGAAGCTCACCACAAAGAGTGATGAGTTTAGTTAGGGAAATAACTACATTTTGAACTGTCCTAATAACGAGAAAGTATGAGGAAAATGGATAGCCTGTCTAGAGTACAGGCGGGGGTCGGGTGTGGCGAAGGGAGACTTGGGACATTGGTGATGGGAATGTTGCACTGGTGATGGGTGGTGTTCTTTGCATGACTGAAACCCAAACACAATCATGTATGTAATTAAGGTGTTTAAATAAATTTAAAAAATTATTTACAGTTACATTATAGTTCAATGATAATTTGTTTTGTTTTTTACTGGGACCTTATCCTAAAGTTATTGTATTTGCTTCACAGAAGCAATACAGGACCCTGTGCTATAGGGACACTTCACATTTACAAATTTTAGCCTATTATTTTCTTTATTCCTACTTCAGGTCATCTTCTCATACTCCTCTAAGATTTAATCAACAGCAACAACAAAAAATTGTTGTTCCTCCTCTACTTCCTTCAAGCTATAATTTTAGTTTCTTTATTATCTGTAGAGTTTAACTTCCCTAACCTGTCAAATTTGGTCAAAATTATTTTTCTTTTTAAAGAAGCTACACATTTCCTTTGTAATCTTGTCCATGTTTAAAATCATGGAAAATTTTATTATGTTGTAATGTCCCAGAAACACATTTTATTTCCATTTCTCTCAGGCCATGCATTTCTTATGGGGTCATTTTATTTCTCCATATATGTTGTACTGGTAGGGTTTGTACTGAGTAAGGAGACTTGTTTACAAAATATAGTCCCTCAAATATTGGATCTTTATAATTTCTGGAAGCTTCTTGGACTTGGGGTTGCAAAATTCAAGCACAGTAAAATCCTTCACAGAACTCAATAATCATACTTACAAATTATCAAAGATCCTATATATGTCACTATTTCTAATTTTTTACACAAATTATATCTATTATCATCTTTTAAGACAACTTATTTTAAAGAAAGACCTAAGATCCAGAAATTTTAATCATTTGCTCTTTGGCAATTAAATGACCTATATAATCTAGTCTAATTCTGCTTTGTTTTACTATAAAACAAATTTCACTACCATACCATTCTAAGTGTCTAACAATAATAAATAGTCCCAGGTGATTTCACAAATAATGTCAGTTTACACAGGAACTCTGAGACCACAATGAAAAACATTTTGTAGGAAAATATTTGGGGTTTTGTTTTATGCTTTTTTGAGTTTTTCTAAAACAATTTCTAAAGCATAGAAAGCCCTGACAATTTATATATATACATTAAATATATATTAGATATATGTATGTATGTGTACATATATAAGCACATATATCATATATATATATCCCAAGCTCCAGTACACTTGGTATTGCACTATATGCAGTCTTAGAACTGAACATGGTTTTTAATAGCTATTAAGGAATCCAATTTAATAAGTATATCCATTGATCTGACCATTTTAATTTTAAATCAATGAAGCATCAAAATTAAATTTAGCAATTTAAATTAAAGAAAACAATTTAATCTATATATTTAGAAAGACATGTTATACTCAAAGAAAGGTAAGCTCTCAACTCTTCGCAGGTATTTAAGATAGCCCTACTAAACTTAGTCCTAGAGTAAGTTCCTCCCCCAAATGGGATTTCTTTTTCCTTTCTCTTCTACGTTCCAGTAAACTTTTTTACTTTCTTAAAAAAATAACAACAGGGGCCAGAGTGGCACTAATCTAGGATGGACCTCAGTTTGATTCCCCAGGGTCCCATATGGTCCCCCAAGCCAGGAGCAATTTCTGAATGCATAGCCAGGAGTAACCCCTGAGCGTCACTGGGTGTGGTCCAAAAACCAAAAAGAAAACAAAAAACATAAATTAGTTCTACTTTTATAATATGAAAGAAAAATTTTATATGCCTGCCAACGAAGTCTGCAGTGTGATGGGAGGGAACCTGGGTACTTTGGTGATGGGACTGGCATTGCAGCATTGTACACCTGAAACAGCTCTATTATAAATGACTTCATAAATCCTGGTGTCTTATCAATTAAAACATTTAAATAAAAAGTATTTACCTTTAATATTTCTAAAGAATGTGAATAAGTACATATGGAAGAAATTAATAGTCATAAATTACAAATGTAGTTGAATCCAAACCTATAAATAGTAACTAATTATTGCTATGGCTTCTTCATAATTAATAATGCAAATAATAATGTGATTTGTTCTTTCTCAAATAAAACCAAGATGCATTTTATTTTTTTAATCTTTGACAAAAATACTTAATTACTCTTTTTTTGCAAAGTCATTCCCTTTCAGTTAGGTTTTTAGGTAGATGTAAAGAAACTGATGGACAGTGGCAGATAGCAGCCAACTTAACAAACTATTCACATAAGGATATACTTATAGATATTGACATCCTAAAAGACATTGGTGGCATCACTGACCTATAGATTGCACATGGTAGTAGTAATTGGCTAGGTAATGAAACACAAGCTCATCAGAGGCTAGTCTGAGAGGCCTTCAATGGGAAAGAAAGTTAAAATAGATGAAGAAAGGACCTTTTCTTTAAATTGAATAGATGAGTGCAAAATAGAAGAGATGAAGAGAAAAACTTTTTAGAAACACAAGCTTAAGGTTTAATAAGAAGAAAATTACAAAGCAAATCTAAAGGACTGTGATCTATTTTTCTTTTAATTCAAATTGCATTTGTCAGCCATAAAAATGTGTTAATTTAATGTTGTCACCTGTTGAAAAGACTCTGTAAGCCACAGCTTGTAAGCCACAGCTTACATATGATCCCCAAATGATGATCTGAGCACCTCCAAGCGTAGAGCCAGAAGTATATCCTAAATAAATCACTGAGTATGGTTAAAAGAAAAGTATTTAAAATGTATTCAGTGTCATGAATCAAGCCCAGAACCTCACACATGCAGAGGAAGTACTCCACCATTGATCTGTATCACCTGTTCCTCTTGAAAACAGTCTACTTTTTTTTTCTTGTTTACTTGTTTTGCCACACCAGGTGATGCTCAGAGGCTATTCTTACTCAGGAACTCAGAGAAGGATATGAGGTGCTTGAAATTGAACTGGAGCTAGCTAAACAAAAAGCAAGAACTGCTTTACCACCTATGCTATCTCTCTAACCTGTTTAACATGTTTTAAGGTGAAGAATTTCACTTCTTACTATGAAGAACATTTTAAATTTATAAACCTACTAAACTGTTCTCACTCTTGGTAATATCTACTCACTACTGAGATAGTGACATATGGAAAGACCACAGACAAGAACAAACAGACATTCGACCCACTGACCCTTTGAATATTTAAGAGGAAAAAAAATCTTAATGAGATCTTACTTTAGACCAAGATTAGGGAATTTCCAGCTGGTGGACTGCAAAAACATATGAAATCATCACACAACCTGGTCCTGGAATATGACAGGACAGAAGCATACACTTTTGCTGGCTGCCTGTGGTCAATCTACCTGTACTGATGACCTTCAAATGATATTTATATATTTAAATGGTTGTTAGCATATATAAAGCCTTTCCAACCCTGCTCTAGGAGGAAGATTAAATGTATAATTTGCTTTTTGGGTTTTTTTGGGGGGGGGCACACCCTATATTGCTCACAGGTTACTCCTGACTGCACTCAGGTATCAATCTTGGTGGGCTGCTGGGACCATGTGGAATACTGGGGATTAAAACCAAGTCTGCTACATGCAAGGCAAGTCCTATAACCACTATTCTATCTCTGACTCTCAAATTAATATTTTTGTATCCTTAGGATCGATACCCAGGAGAGAAATAAGAAGGTCATGTGAAAGTCTAATCATAATACTTTGAGAATACTTCCAACCATTTTCCAAAGAGACTGAAGCACATTAAGTGTCACACAAATAGAAAATGAGTATTTCTTTTACACCACAGTCTGGTCAGCAACTTATTTTTCCAGACATTTTTATGTAAGTGATTATCAATGGTGAGCTTAATATTTCAGTATCTCTTATTTTAATCTCCCTGATAATATGATAAGATGCAAGCTTTTTTGTATGACTGTTGGCTATCTTTACATAATGGTAATCTTTGAGAAGTTATCTGAACATCTCTTCTCCCCACCTTTTAATTGTTCTGTTGTTGTTGTTGTTGTTGTTGTTAAACATTGAGGGCACTTTATGTATCATAGATATTAACTTCATGTCTGATGTATGATGTGCAAGTCATTTTTATGTTTGGTTGAGGTTCTATGTTAAGACTCATTTCTTTTGAAGTATGAAGCTTTTATAATTTGAAGTAGTTTCATTTACTTCGTTCTGCATTTAGCAGAGGAGTTATCTTGTCGAATACTCTGCTGAGGTAATTACAATAGAATTCTCTCAAGTTATTTAATAGATGCTGGTTTGATATTTTGACTTTGAATTTATTTTTTAATTAACCTGTGTACAGTCTGAAATAAGGCTCTACTTTCTATATTTTTTGCATGTAGCTATCTAATTTTCTCAGCACCATTTTAAAAGAGCCTCTTGCTCCAATTTATGCACCTACCCCCTTTGTGATAGACTAAATAACCATGCATCTGAGAATTCACCTCTGAATTCCTAGTCAATTTCATTGATTTCAACATCTATCTTTGTCCCAGTAACATGCAATTTTGAGTCTATAGATTTGTGGTATACTTTAAAATCTGAGAATCTGATGCTGCTCATCTCTTTTTTTTTTTTTTTATTGGAATTGCTTTGTCTATTCTTGGAGTTTTATGGTGCTATAACAATTTGGGGATAATTGTTCTTGTCCCTGAAAAACTGCTGTGGAAAATTTTCATAGAAATTTTGCTGCATCTGCAAATTATTTTAACTAAAATAATCATTTTCACAATATTGATTTTATTCATTTCATGAAAAAATATTTACTTTTACACCCTTTCATGGAAATTTTATTAATTCTTATTATTTTAATTATAACTCTTAGGCTACTTAATTATAATTTTTTTCTATTTCCAAATACCACTTTCCTAACACTTCAAACCTGTTTATTGAATAGCATTATCATGGTGCAGAGGCTCTTTCAAATTAATAAGCCTAAAACAAATAAAAACTTCTCTTCAAGTAATTTTATCACTTAGTAATTAAAAACCACCACTTATGATATCACCATCCAATTAGCCATATAGATTAGAAATCAATAACTATATTTTATAATTAATTTTATCTTTTTTTCTTTAAATTTTATTAGTCATAAATATAGTGGATCCTATTGGCTCTTTTGGTCTTGTATTTATGCTTATTTCTGAAGTCATCCTTATACAGTCTAATTCAGACTTTTTTATCTCTTGTCTAAGCTCTTTTTTTTTTTTTTTTTTTTTTTTTTTGCTCACACCCATCAGCACAGGAGTTACTCCTGGCTCTATGCTCAGAAATCACCACTGGCAGGCACGGGGGACCATATGGGATGCCAGGATTCGAACCACCATCCTTCTGCATGCCTTACATCCATGCTATCTCTCCGGCCCTTGTCTAAACTCTTAAATGTTGTTGTTATATAATTTCAGTAGTTCTAGTCATCTTTCATATTATGATTTTGATAAACAAAAAAATTAAATCAGGTCATTCATTCCACTACTTAAAAGTCTTTACCTATTTCTTATGGCCTGTAATATAGAATTCAAATTTATTTTTATAAATAAAAGCATTTTCACAATCTGCTGCTCTACTGATTTCTTTTTTACCTATCAGTCTACCCCACACCTCAGAGACATGTGCAGCATTAATTGCTTCACCTGACTTCATATTCTTGTGCTTGGTTGGATAAATGATTTTTTGCTGAAAATTTATTTCAAATTTTACTATACCCATGAAAGCATATTCTGAGTAACTAATACATTTGTCTTTACCCTTTTATATGCTTACTTATTGTAATCACATCATATTATAATATTTGCCTATTTAGGTGCATGCCCTATGAAATTCTAAAGTTTAAGGGGAATTTTTTTAAATTTAACATTCTCTTAATATCTGCCTCTATTGTGTAATAATTTACAGTCAAATAGTAATTCAACAAATATTAATAAACAATGTGAGGAGAAAATATGACTTCCTGATGGAAGAGAAAAAAAGGGATCTCTCACACACACACAAAACATGCATTCATGCACACACACACATGTAAATACACACATACCAGCCCATTTTCATCCTGTTTGATACACTCTTTTGTGAAGAAGTGGTGCCTGAAGCTATTTAGAGGCCAAAAATTTCACAGAGAGTTGAGAAATGAATATCTGGTCTTCCAGTGCATCACTAATCTACTGAACCACACTGGATTTCATAAGTTCCTGCCTCTGGTTTCATTAAAGTGACTTCATCACTAAACTACAGACTTGAACTGAATCAGCTGTGCATTTCCCTAGCTTATGAAGACCCAAAGTTGAATCCCTGGCACTTCCTGGACCTTCAAGCACTGACAGATGCAGACTCTGGAGGCTGAGGAGAAATACCTTGCCTGACCTGGGCTTTGAACTGTTGGCTACAGAGACACAACCTGGTGTGGCTGCTGAATCCACTGCTTAATAGCCCCCCCCCCAAAAAAAAGTCCATAATTATCTTATTGTTCTGGACCCCAGACTCAGCATGACCTCACTGGCTATAATCAAGATGTCAGCAGTGCTGTGTTCTTCTCTGCAGTCATACATGGAAGTCAGCCTTGTCTTTCAGTTCCTGCAGAGTCTCTATTGTTACTTCTGCCTAGTTTAATACTATCACACTTCTTTTTCTCTGATAAAGATCCTAGAGATTGTATTGTTATTTTGTAATCCAGAACAATCTGCCCATCTCCAAGTCCTTATGTGAATCAAATATGCAAGTGTCCCTTTGCTATTTAAGGTCAAATTTATAGCAATACTGGGATTAAGAAATAGTCATTTCCAGAAATTCATCATTTGGTCTACTAAAGAAATGTAAATCAGAGAAAGCAAGGTACTAAAAAGTTAAGTAAAACCCACTAAATATTTTGAACCCTCTGGATCAAGATAAAACTGAAACTTGTTACTTAAATTTTCAGTTGTATGATGATCATCAAATCTTCCGATCTTCCGGGGGCCGGAGAGATAGCATGGAGGTAAAGCGTTTGCCTTTCATGCAGAAGGTCATCTGTTCAAATCCCCTGGCATTCCATATGGTCCCCCATGCTTGCCAGGAGCGATTTCTGAGCATAGAGTCAGGAGTAACACCTGAGCACTGCCAGATGTAACCAAAAACAAAACAAAACAAAAAATCTTCCTCTCCTCCTAAAAAATAGAATAATAAGCAATGTGCTTACTAAAATATATCCACTTAAAATTAATCTATTTGTAATATAAAAAGCCTATAAAATATGAATATATTCTATCCATGATTATTCATGCATATTCTATTCCTGCATATTCAATCCCAGATTATATGAAAAGGATAGCAATACAAATTTCTCATACTAATAATTTTGGGTTTTAATAAATATTGTCTTCAGACCTGACAAACATTTTTGTTTATTAATAAAAGCTAAAACACCCATTACTCATCTTGTGATAAAAAAAGTAAAGAATAAGAGTATAAAGGAAAAAGAAAAAAATAAAGTAATGGTCAAAAAGGCTGAAAATGGAAGAAATAGTAAATTATTAAGTCATGAAAGCCTTGAAGATGGGCACTAGGTGCATATTTCTGAATACATAAATGAACAAAAGAGTTGTTTAAGATAGAAATAGAACAGGGGAAATAAAAGTCTGAAAGTACAAAATTATAAATAAAAGTCTGAAAATAAGAAAGTAAGAAATCATGTTATTTTGTTCCAAAGTACCATTTGTGTGTGATTAACTTGCCACTGATGGCTCTTCCTTTTCAGTCTGATTAACTTCATTTTAAGGCAACAGAAGTGAAACTTAATGTTCAAATCTATGTACTATATGATGGAAGGGTAGCAGTTGATTTTTAAGAAGTTTGGGAAATCTAACATTTTGTGACAATAAATATTCTAATGGTGATTGATCCCACCATATATTTATAATATCAAATATATATGAACTGATATCTTTGTTTAGCAGTCCCTCTAGGTTCCAGGGGCTAATTTATACTCCCATACTCATGACATTTTCAAGCTTCTACCTTATCTTCAATCTTTATCTTATTAAATTTTTTTTTTTGGTTTTTGGGTCATACCCGGCTTATGAATTACTCCTGGTTCTATGCTCAGAAATCACTCCTGGCAGGCTCAGGGGATCATTTGGGATGCCGGGATTCAAACCACCATCCTCCTTTATGCAAGGCAAATGCCCTACCTTCATGCTATCTCTCTGGCCCCTTTTTCATCTTTTCACTGTTAACCTCTACCTCTATTTTAAAGTACTTCTGCAATTTATTTTCTACAGCACAAAATTCTTATCTTAAATTTGTTTTCCAATTATTCTGATACTATACTTCTGTATTTTTTATAAATTTATGAACTTTAGTCAATTATGAGAAAAAATTTAAATATTGGCGTGAAGCCCCATTTTTCTTCTCACATATTTTTCTTAAGTAATCGTACCTGTAATTGTGGTATCAAAATGTAACTACAAAATGTAAATAATGGTGATGTGTCCATAAAATTGAAATTTATTAAGTCAGATATTTAAAAGTAATGGACTTGTGATGCTAAGTTAAAGAAGCCAGAAACAAAAGATTAATTTTTTTTTTGGGCCACACCCGTTTGATGCTCAGGGGTTACTCCTGGCTATGTGCTCAGAAATCGCCCCTGGCTTGGGGGGACCATATGGGATGCCGGGGGATCGAACCGCGGTCCTTCCTTGGCTAGCGCTTGCAAGGCAGACACCTTACCTCCAGCGCCACCTACCCGGCCCCACAAAAGATTAATTTTATCAGCATTTCTGTATCATTACATTATAATTTTATTCTTGAGTCTATGATAGAATAGGGAAATCTACTGGAACAGGAGATTAGTTTTTGCACAGTACTTGAAGTTAGGAAGACCAGAGTGATAAGTGAATTATACAGGATTTTGGGGGGGATGACAATATTATTCTAAAAACAGATCACAGTGCTGTTTAAACATATACATGCTTTATATTAAAAACACATTTTAAGTTGGAAAGATTGCATACTATTTCCTCATGAATCTATTTCTTTAAGTTAGCAGCAACAGAGTCATATAAATGATCTGAGTTTAAGTTCAACTTCAGCATCTTCTTAAAATTCAACTCATAACCAAGTTCTACATGTATTATTTAAATACAATTCTTGATCACTATAGCTGACCTTTTTAAGTATAATGGATATAACTTTCATCCTGTTAAACAAGCCTCAAATATATCTGTCAGACCTGGGTTTGATTCCCAGCATCCCATATGGTCCCCCAAGCCAGGAGCAATTTCTGAGTGCATAGCCAGGAGTAACCCCTGAGCATCATTGGGTGTGGCCCCAAAACAAAACTAATATACCTTCTCACACATCAGAGATTGGCTCATATCAAAAAGAATACAAACAGTGGCTTGCATTGTCGACCGGCTGAGAGGAGTAAGGGATAACTTTGAGAACTCTTCCAAAACCTTTTCGTATTACATGAAAGCAGGATGGAGGGTGATAGGAAAATTGAGGGAATATGCACTGGTGAAGGGCAATGTACACTTTATGACTGAAATTCAATCATGAAAAAGTTTGTAAACATGGTGCTTCAATAAAGTAATTATTATTTGAAAAATAATGTATGAGAATAATACCCAAAAACCAAAATATGTATGGGGGTGAAGTTAGGACAGAGATGGGAGACCTATGACAATGATAGTTAAAAATTATCACTTGGGATAAGAACTGGGTGCTAAAAGAAAGTAAAGTGATATTCATGGTAGTCATATTGTCAGTAAGAGTATTGAAAGCCATGATACCTAAAAGAAAAAGGAGGGAGAGAGGTAGAGGAAGTGAGGGACAGAGAGAGGTATGCATTTTTTATTTTCATGATACTTAGAATGGAATCCTACAGATTTGTTTGGATGTTTAGTTCCTCTATATTATTCTGTATTGGTATTGTGATATCCATAAGTGAGCTATTTCAAATGAAGTGGCTTGGCTTGATAATGTAAAAAACATTACTTTCTCCATGATTAGTAGGCATTTTCAAGAATGTTTCTAAGCCTTATTTAACTTGTTTTTGGTTATATTCCTACAGAATTAAGTGATTATGAGCTACAAGTAGGTGACATCTCTAAGTCGGCATTAATGTAGAATGAAGTTTAAGTATGTGCAATGAATATTAGACTGCTTTTAATTCAGGTTAACAAAACTGAATAAATTATCTCAAGAAATAGAGCATTTTGGAAGGATAAATGGACAGAAAAATCATATTTGCTTACTGTATACTGAAGTCAATACACAATTTGGTTTCATGAATACATGAATCTCAGAACCTGCTGAAAAGGTAGAAATGTGACACTTTCGTGCAGCATTTGTGATGGCTTCTGTGATTTTTTTAGCAGAAAAACTATTTTTATTGGTTATTTCTCATGGTAGTATTGCAAGGTAAGTCAATCTTATCTTGACAGTATGTTTCAAACCAAGAAAAAAACTGCAAGGTGAAGTCAATGGTTAGTATTGCTGGTAAGTGAACAAGATCACTAGAATCAGCACTTTTATATCAGGGTTACCAGACAGTCTTAATTTATGTTCAGTTTTATCACATAGATTTCACAGGTCACAGGAATGTGTCCCAGTGAAGACTGACAAAATTAAAGACACATTTGATTCCTTCACTGGGAAAGATCATGCTGAGCATTTGTCAGTGATAACTTAATCTTGTATTTAAATCTTTAAGGTAAAAAAGGGCTTCCTATTTTACCAATAAGAAAAATAGAACCCAGAGAAATAACGATATTCAAGAAGTGCCCCTGATAGATCTTTGGTTATAATCTCACTATTCAGTTTTCAGAATGACATATTTTAGATTAAAAATAATAATAAACACTGTAGCTTACAAGGTTGTTCACCGTACAGTTATTTTTTCACAGTTAACAAAATGATTCGTGATGGAGTATCATACAATGTACAATACCTTTTACCAGTGCACATTTCCTTGCCACCGATGTTCCAGGTTCCCTCCTACCATCTCCCCTTCCAGCCTTTGTAGCAGATACTTTTCTTTTCTTTTTTTTTTCTTTTCTTTTTTTTTGGGGGGGGGTGTTGGGTTTTGGGTTTTGGGTCACACCCGGCAGTGCTCAAGGGTTACTCCTGGCTCTACGCTCAGAAATTGCTCCCGGCAGGCTCGGGGGTCCATTTGGGATGCCAGGATTCGAATCACCATCCTTCTGCGTCTAAGGCAAATGCCTTACCGCTGTGCTATTTCTCCGGCCCTGATACTTGTCTTTCTCTGCCACATTCCCACTCAGGAGAAGAACACACCAAATAGTGTAGTGTCCTCCTGAAAAGGAATTAATTGCCAAAAAGGCCCGCTTAGAGTAGTCAAAATCACTTGACCCTTTGCATGGAGGGTTTGGCAATAATTCTAAATATGTGGCTGTAACTATCTCTCTCTTTATTTTAAACCTTTATTAGAAATCAGGCCTTAGTAATTTCTTCCTACAACAAAGGACAGTACTAATCCCGCCAAAAAATCTCCCACTTAATAGCTCCCTGTAATTTTTCCTACCTTGGCGCCTAAATTCAGGTTTTTCCATTACTTAGCTCAAAATAAAGTAATTTTCACTTTCCCCCCCGAAACTCTGATACATTCCTCACAATTACTTTTTCCTTCTGTTTTACCCAAAGCAAAGCGAACCCAAAACAAGCTGTCTTTTTCACCTTCAGTATTCAGCTCTTTAATATGCTAATCTAGCCAGGGTCTTTCCATTCTTCTCCCAGCCTCTTTGATGCCTAGAATTTACATCTGCCTTCCTGCCTCTACCTTTTAAAAGCTGCCAGCTTAAAAAATAAATTTGTCTTCGTTCTTGGAATGGAGTCCCCATACTATCTGTGTGGTTTCATTTCATTTCTACAATATATTTTCCGTCATTAGCCATTCCGCGTGCCCACCTTTTCCCGTGGAATTTTTCCCGAACTCCACGAAGGATTTGTTTGCAGGTGCTGTAGACTGCAAACAAAATTTGGCTCACAGCAATTGGCACTTCAACGAGGGGCCATATCGGAAAAGGTAAGCTATCTCTCTGTCTTTCCTTCTATCCTTTCTTTTCCTTCTCTTTTTCATTTCCAGGCCACGGAATTGGACCTCGCCGGTTGCCTAGGAACCCCTGGAAAAGTACCAGGTTTTAAGGCGAGAAGGTATACGGGAACATGGGTCAAAATTATTCTAAGCAACAAATTCTTTCTGATACTATAAAGTATATTCTAAGAGCTAAGAGTTATGCCATATCTCCACAGCAAATACAGCAATTTATTCTATTTTTAGAAACTTATAGCCTCTGGTTTATTGAGAGGGGTACTCTATGTTTGGAGGATTGGCTACAAGTACAGCAGGATATCAAAAATGTATATGAAACATATGGTCCTGATGCCCATCTAAATCTTATCCATACAATTTGAACAGAGGTTATGGAGGTAATTGATGATAAAAAAGAATCAGTACAAGCTACCAGGGCAGAAATGGAATATAGTCATGGTCAGCAGTCCAGGCAGAATACCAATATAAATTTTAAAGGAAAAACTAGCGATCAGTGGTTTGATAGAGCAAAGGACGGCTCAAAACCTTTAACAGCTGATATGCCGGTTCCTTCTATAGCATCTCTAAACTTAAAAACAAAAGAATCCCCCAAAAAACACCAAGTTATAGATGAATCAAAATTAGCTTTGGCTACTGTTTCTCCTGTGCAAAAAGTTAAAAAGTTTTTAGAACAAAACAATCTGTATGCTGCGTCTTCTCATGCTACTGAGTCTTGTTCTCCTGTAATGTTTGAAAAATATAAAAACACCTCAGAACCACTTGTAACATCTATAAAAATTCAGAACAAAGATATTTTAGGCCACGTGGATACCGAAGCAGACTTTTCCTGCATCGCTGGAAAAAACTGGCCCCACTCTTGGGCAGTGGAACATGTTCCATTCCCTTTGAGGGGTCTAGAATTGCCTAAAAGTGTTCTAAAAAGAGCTGATATCCTAACTTGAAAAAATGGTGTAAGCGAAGGAAATTTCCAGCCCTATATTCTACCTCATTCATCGTATACTATATGGGAAAGAGATGTACTTAAAACTGTCTATAAATCATGATTAATAACATTTTTGCATATCTAATGCATAAATTTTTTCATAAGTCTCTGCTCAAATGTTTTCTTTAAATAATAATAAATATGTGTGTATCTGTAAAAGTTGCAAATCATATCTAATGCAACAAAAGTAGAAATTCGCCAATTAAAAATTTATAAAGGTAAACAAATGCACTTAATTTTTTCTATTTTTCTTCAAAAACCTCCCTTTTTAACTGAGTCAACTCTTCTATTTTCTTCTAAAAAGGCCTTATCTTATCTTTTCCTAAAACAATTTTTTATTAATAGCCAGCAAAAATCTGGCGAGAAAAATTTGGAGACGTCCAAAAATTTCCCACAATTTTTCTCATCTCATCTTTTTCCTGCAATTCACCTTTATTTTTGTCAATTTATGTGCTGTGTGAATCTAAAAGTTTGTCTAAGTGTGCATTGAAATTGTGTGTCTAAAAACAATGTGTGTTACTTTAATATAACTAAGCATATTACAAATGTGCAATTTTAAAAAAAACAGCTTTTTCCTAGGTCAAAACCTCGCCTCAGAGAAAAGCAAAGAAAAAAAAATCTGTTTGAGCTTTGAATTCAAGCGGCTTCTAGGCCCTGAGGGGAAGAAAACCTCCCCCCCAGAGAGCTCATTGTGGTCATCAGAATGAGGTCTAAATTTCTCAAGGTTTCCAAATTTCTCTTTCTAAAAGGTTTTTAATAAATCAAAATTGTCTAATGATATTGCAGTTAATTAAAATTTAACCATAGTATTAATTTTGTGTATGCATAATATTTTTACAACTTAATTTTAAGAAAAAATATTTTTTTGGTCACATAAATTTATTACTGTGTAATATTATCATTGGTCATAATTATATTAAAACTGGTATCAAATTGTGTTAATTCCTTATTGTTATCTAAAATAATATACATCTAAAAACTAATTTTCAATCATCTTTAATATCATCAAGCATTTTATTTACTTATATTTTAATTAAGGGTAATTTTCATTATTTCCATCTTTAAGCCTTGATAAAAGTTTTCTAATGTTAACAAATAGCTGGCATATACCACCTGTCAGCACTGGTTTTAATTTAGGTAAGGTGTATTTCATCTACAAAAAATACCCTCAAATTTTCAACAAATTTTAGTACCTTTAATTGGTAAAAGGGAACTTATCCCCAAAAGTCTACAACTTTAACAATTAATCAGGCCATTTTATTTGTCAGTCTATTAATGCCAAATTATTTTCAAAACACAAATCTAATGCTTTATATAGTATAATTCTAGTAATAAAGCATGTTTTTTAACCTCATGTTACAGTAATCATAAAATCAAAGCTACATAACTTATTGCAATTTTAAAAATTTACTTGTTGCAGGCGCCCCGAGAAAACTCTCTAACATACACTTTATCTCTAGGTTATACCTTCTTTTAGGGATTGAAGCACGTGACCAGACAGACCACCGAAGCAGTATCAGCGACGTACAGACACAAACTACATGCCCTATTCAACGAACACATTCAAGCAAACTGGCATCCCCTTGCTATTCTCTCCTCTCTTCTCACCACTTCTTTTTTTATTTTATTTTATTCATTTATTTATTTATTTTTATTTTTTTTCCTTTTTTTATTCTTTTCTTTACTTTTTCTCCTTTCTCTTCTCCCTTTCTTCCCAAGGTAGTTTCTCTTTTCTCCCTTCCTCCCCCTCGCATATGCCTTCTCCTTTCCCCCCTCTGGAAATCCAACTATCCCTCCACCCTCCACTCCCATCCAGACCTCCCACCATATTAAAACTCTTCACCCTCAGTCCTTAATCTATTAGGCAACAAGATTGACCTCCTACCCCAACGACCCAGTACCCAGCACCCAAGCGAAGTAACACCCAGTCAATCCCACACCTCGCCTCCTGCAAGAAAAGGCAGCCAACTCCCCTGTGGACTCATGCTGCGAGGCCCTCCCTATCAACTCCCCCTAATGTGGACTGCTACTTGAAACTGGTCTTACTCCCAAAAGTAGCCCCAAGGCAAGATCTCCTCCAGGACCTCCCTGCCGCAAACCATTTGCCAATCTGAAGAAGGTCAGGGGGCGTGATGGAAAAGTGCCAGAGAACCCACACACCACAAGAAAAACCCAAAAGACATTGAGAAAAACTGTACTCCCAACATAAGCACTAGACCTGTATTACAGCACCCCTTTACTTGCTTGTCCTCAAATGTAAAGTAGTCTATTGCATCACTTTGGTCCTTTAAATACTTCCTTATTTCGTTGTTTTCTTGGTTTTGTTTTGATTTTTTTTTGGTGTGTGTGTGTTTTTGTGTTTTTTTTTAACTATATTTTTTTTACTATATTTTTTAAATGTGTCGGTCCTACACATACATACGAGAACACATATATGCTTACTCCTTGACATATATATATATATATATATATATATATTCTTATTATTTTTTCTTCTTTTTTTTTTTTACCTTCTCTGGGTATGTGACCTGTTTTTGTTTTCCCCTTTGTCCACCCCCAAAGACACCAACAATATAATGAATGTAGCGCCATTTCCCCCTGCAAAGGCACAGTAAAAAAAAAGGGGGAAATCTTACATACAAAAAAGAACTCCTATCTACTAGAGATGGGAACTCATAGTTGTTTACAATACAGGGATATCTCCTACCTGGAAAAAACGTCATGTGGAATCAACTTAAACCTCAGATGATTAGATACCATCCGTCCAGTCTTGAACCCTGGGTCCAAGACATAGAAACGGCACAGTCCTCCATGACAACTACAAGAAACAAATCCCAGCCAGGACAGCCTTAATACGACAGGGTCACCATCAAGTCCCAGCTCCAGTACGACATGCTGACAACGAGGAAAATGGGAACAACTTGATCTAAGAGCAGGTTACCCTACCTTACCAGCTAACAATAAGACAAAATCAGAAGACCTGTCACCCTTTGGTAGATCCAAAAGCCAAGATCGAGATTTACAGATGACTGGCTGCTAGAACCATAACCAGATGGTATACACCGTGGGACCAATAAAAAAGCCCTAATCTAGGGTTTGAACTACGACCTGCACAACAACCATGAACCCCACTTCCAAAGGTCTAGCAGAGACAATCGTAAAGGAATCTGGCTTCTGGAAGCACATAGAAAGATGCTATCCTAAGTGCCATCCTAGGCACAGTGCAAAGATCAAGACCACCAACCACAGAAGATGGATTAAAATGACAATGAGGGAACAGAACTACTCCTGATCCACAAAGACTGACGTCATCGTAAATCCCAGTCCTGAACTTGTGCAGATACTGAGATCTCAGGACACAGAGGTTTGTTTGTACCACCCAGAACAGAACGGAAGTCTCCCAAACACGACAAAAGACCACCGGGAGAGTAAATGATCCTGAACAGAGTCTATAGTTGATCCCATGACAATATATTCCAAGGGCGGAGAAACCCATAACTCTTAGGCCAAGTGAATTCCTTTTCGAATGACCCCAACATTTACTGTGCCAGGGCAGGAAGAAAAAAAAAAAAGCGCAAAGCATTGTTTACTTATTATATACTATTTTGTACCTCCATTTATTATTATTACTATTATTTTTACTTACATAACTATTTTTTTGATCGATTTCTCTTTGTAGGTGTGGTTATTGAAGCTGTTGTCCCCAGATATTCCTAGTTTTTTCTCCCCTTTTCTTTTCTTTCTTTTGGGCTAAGCCATGTTTCTTATACCAGGACCATGGCGGTTTTTTCTTTTTTTTGTGTGTGTGTGTTTGTTTGTGTTGTTTTGCTTTGTTTTATTTGTTTGTTTGTTTTTTGTTTTTGTTTTTGTTTTGTGCATGTGTGGTGCTTACCATTATTGTTGGAGTCCTCACTGGATAATGGACACTTTTGTTTTGTTTTGTTTTGTACTGATGGAATGTTTCATTTTTTTTTTCTCCAACGCCCCCCAAATCGATGATGAGAACCTCTAGAAGGACTCTGCCCACTTTTGGAGTATTAGACTTTTACCCCAGTTTACTACTTTTCTTCAGACCAAACCACGCAAACTTAATTAGCTAGGCCTACCTCCCAGTTAGAGGGGGAAAATAGGGAGACACCTAGACCAATCAGATGCAAGACTACTAGGTGGTAGGATAGGTACATAGGGGACCACATATTCTAGCAGCCCTGGGGGTGAAGGAAGTGGATATGGGAGATACGACATAAACAGAGGTGAAGGGAAGACAATATGGTGATGGGACTCCCCCCTGATGTCATGTAAATATTTAACTAAAATATTATTGTCAACATGTAAACCACTATGATCAAAATAAAAAATTATATAAAAAAATTTACTTGTTGCTCTGTGCTTTCAGCCTCTTAAAATCTTTAAATTTATCTTTTGTTATACTCAATGGCCACCTTAATTTGCATATGTATAAACAAGAATGCCTTCTCTGCAAACCACATTTGCAGACAGCCTTCAGTGGCTGCCCCCAAAAAAAATTTTCTCCAATCTTAAAAATATATATGTTTAAAAATATAATTTTAATTTTCTACTATCTAAAATAAAAATTTTTAGTTAACTTGTATTTGTTAACTACTTTCTGTATTTGTTTTTATGTATTTAAAAAAATATTTAAATAAAAGTTACTTAATAACTACAACAAACTGGTCATTAGTAACAAATTTTATTCATGTACTAATTACTCTACCTTATCACGGTAACTCTTACCCAAAAATTTATAGTAAACAAATTAACAGTAATATTCAGCTGTGTTTTTCTCCCAAAAAATCATTCAAGTTTTCTTCCTAATAACAAAAGGTGTGCCTTCACACAAATGCCAATAACAAATAAGTTACATCAATTTTTTGTCTTGTTTGCTGCTTAACTTTTCATTTACATAACTCCAATATATTTTTCCCTCTATTCTTTCTATAAATTTTTCTATAAATTTGTTTTCTTCTATTTCAATATGTATACAGTATAATCAGGTCAATTATTGCGATTTTCTTAACAAACATTTTATCTTCTTTTTAAGTATAAAAATCATTACTTTATAATCTTATTGCTACTATGTTAAAAGTTTTGCTTCTTTTATTTTTCCTTATATTTCTAGCCTCTAAATATACCTACCACCACTACCTTATCTACTTGCTTATAAAATGCATTTAAATATTATAACCTTACCTTGCTTTATAACCAATCTGTACTAATTAATAATTGTAATTGCTTTTACTTAATTTTTGTATTTCATTGCAAATTAATTTTTATCCTCCCACAAAAAACAAAAACACGTGCACCTCTAAAACAATCTTAAAGTTTTTAAATCTAATCTGCTCAAATCCCACTAATCAATTTAATCCTTTCCAGGAATTAAAACTACAAAATTATACCAGTCAATTGCATTCCCTTGCAATCAAAGTAACAAAAAATCTTTCTTCCTTTCTTATAGGCGAAAAATACAGCTCCTTTAACATCCTAAAAACTAATAATGCAAATTCTCTGCCCTCACCTTTTTCTCATAACAATCTTTGTTTTATAGAACTTCTACAACATAAAGTCCAAAAGGGAAGCATATAGCTCCTCCAAAGCATAATTAAAAGCTATTTAATTTTTCCACAGGTCTAAAAAGTTTCTCTGGAACCCAGTCAAAGTAAAACAATTACCATGCCCCCACTAATTTTTTCACTTAAGTTTTTCAGTTTCTTCAAAAAAATTCACAAAAACTACTAACGCTATCTGCCTAAGAAAATCAGTCTCCCTCCTGCAGAAACTAACAAGCAGTCTCCCTCCTGCAAAAAGCTGACAAGCTCACACTCAGCACCCCTGCTGATTTCACCTAACAACTCCAGCTGCATTTTCAACCCCCAGTCCTGTAACTTCTGCAAAAACGCCAGCCATCACTACTAACCCCTAAAGGCTGCCTGGTAACAGATGACGTCACACCCGTAGCTGAATTTACGAACTCTTTAAAATTTAAAAACTGAACTTATGAACTCTTCAACAAAATACCATCTTTTATTCTTCTAGTATATGTTTCCTGTTTAGCCTACCTTCTTCAAAGCAGCAACAAAACTTTTATTATCATTGTAATTTGTAACAAAAAAAATTTTTGTATATGTGTTTATAATTTGCAAACCAGCAATTCCCCTTCCAAATATCTCCCAGCAAAAATTGTTTCATATATGCCATGTTATTACTATTGCTTAAATTGTCCTCTAATTTCCAACTTTTCTATGCTTCTTCTTTATTTCTAACTTTTCTTAATAATGTAGTATTACTCAATCTTCTCCTTACAATTCTCTCACTTATAGTATCTTACTTATTTGTTTTTTATTCCTCAGTGCCAGTGCACATTCTCAATTTTTTATTGTTACTATAACCTGCCTATATTTTAATTTTCATATAATAGTATATACTTTATACCCTATTTAGCTAAGTATATCATACTCCTAATCCCACCTTGCATAAAATACTTAAAACTTTTGGCTCTTTTGGTACTGTCCCTATTCCTTCTAATTAAACTTATTACAAAAAATAGCATACGTAAGGCATTTTGCCTCGCATGCAAACAGTAATTCAAACTCCTTTTTGGTCCCTAGTGTGCAAAAGGCTATTCTGAGCCCACAGCCATAAAAGCCTAATATTGCCACCAGGTGCCCACAAAAAAAAAAAAAAAAAAAAAAAGAGTAAAATGCCACATTCCCACTCAGGAGAAGAACACACCAAATAGTGTAGTGTCCTCCTGAAAAGGAATTAATTGCCAAAAAGGCCCGCTTAGAGTAGTCAAAATCACTCGACCCTTTGCATGGAGGGTTTGGCAATAATTCTAAATATGTGGCTGTAACTATCTCTCTCTTTATTTTAAACCTTTATTAGAAATCAGGCCTTAGTAATTTCTTCCTACAACAAAGGACAGTACTAACCCCGCCAAAAAATCTCCCACTTAATAGCTCCCTGTAATTTTTCCTACCTTGGCGCCTAAATTCAGGTTTTTCCATTACTTAGCTCAAAATAAAGTAATTTTCACTTTCCCCCCTGAAACTCTGATACATTCCTCACAATTACTTTTTCCTTCTGTTTTACCCAAAGCAAAGCGAACCCAAAACAAGCTGTCTTTTTCACCTTCAGTATTCAGCTCTTTAATATGCTAATCTAGCCAGGGTCTTTCCATTCTTCTCCCAGCCTCTTTGATGCCTAGAATTTACATCTGCCTTCCTGCCTCTACCTTTTAAAAGCTGCCAGCTTAAAAAATAAATTTGTCTTCGTTCTTGGAATGGAGTCCCCATACTATCTGTGTGGTTTCATTTCATTTCTACAATATATTTTCCGTCATTAGCCATTCCGCGTGCCCACCTTTTCCCGTGAAATTTTTCCCGAACTCCACAAAGAATTTGTTTGCAGGTGCTGTAGACTGCAAACAAAATTTGGCTCACAGCATTTCTCTCCTCCTTTTTTCTCATTTTTAGACACTGTGGTTTACAATACTGTTACTGAAGGGTTATCATACATATAAGTTTTCCCCCTTTTGGTGCCCAGTTCTTGTCAAGAGTATCATTTCCAACTATCAGTTTCATAGTTCATTCTCTGTCCTAATTTTATTCCTTACTATTTCTGACAGGTTTCCTAGCCCTCCTTACTTCTTTATATTTAAATCTTATTATAATACTAACTTTTATTACAATTTCACAAATTAGTAAATATTTTATGTCTATTCCTTTCCCCTTACTCATTTCTCTCATTATAATACTCTCTATAATCTATCTACGTATATACCAAATTCATTAGTTCATTTTTCTTAAAGACTGCAGAGTATTCCATTGTGCAGATGGACCATATTAATATTCTAGCTTGCCACTTTTCTTTTATATATGTTATAATGTATACTGATTAATGTATACTTCTAAAGACATAGAAGAACTGAATAGAATGTCATGCATAGGAATGGAAGTAGAAATTTGACTTTTTTTATACAGTAAATAAATTAAATTCGAATGTCTGGTCCTGCTTAAACATTTTCCTCATTCACAGATAGTATCCACTTTTTTATAATACAATTGCAAAATAAAAACAAAATTATTACAAACCATAATAACTGTTTCCAGTAAAAAATAATGTATAATGGAAGCAAAAAAGTAAAACCTACTTATATTGTTTTTTAAAACAGTATAGTAAAGAATCAACCATTAAAGTTTTATATGTCAGTATCTCTAGCTATATATTAAATGAGCTTGCTTATTGTTTTGAATTTTTAGAGTCAAAAAGATAAAAGACAAAAAAAAATACTTAGTAAAATACATATGTTCTCAAACATAGACTAAAGCATCACAGCACAAAATTAAAAGAAACTTTGGAAAACATTAAGTAGCCTAGAGCAGAAGACATTTGCCAAGAAATTCAAAAAATATGTTTCAACAAATACTTAGTACAATAGCATAACTATTTTAAACATACCAAATGCTTGCACATTTTAATTTGGAAGAAAATGCTATAAATGGTGGGAATTATGAGAGAAAATAATCAATATTTCTTTTTTCTTTTAATTAAAAATTAGTCTGCATATGATTATATATTCTTATAGACAAAGTAACTATCTTTTCCTTTAAATATATTCATTTAGCTACCTTTTTCCTAGCAATGAATTTAGGAGTAGTTGAAGATTTCCATCAAATTGTTTTCAAAGTTTTTGTCTCTATTACAATGAAAAAAATGTCAGTAAAATGTGTAGTTTTTGACACAGAAAATGTTGTACAGTTATCACCCATCCAAATAGATGCCAGCAAAATCGCTTAAAGGAACTGGAGTTACTTTTGGGGTAAAGCAGAGTGACAGCTTATATAAATAGATTTTTTTATTTACATATGTCATCTATACTGCTCTAGAAGTGAACAAGGAAGAATTTCATGGTGTTTTGTTTGCTTGTTTTAACCTCCATTAGAGACTTTTCAACAGCAATGTTTAGGTCTTTCATCTTAAGAATGAATGCACATCACAAATCTATTAGGTAAATCTTCAGCTATATAATTGAAGCAACAACTCAGACTTTGATTAGGAACAATGTTAGCAGGTCAATAACAGCAAAGCAGAATCTTATCACAGTTCCTGAGACAGAGAATGTTTAAAGAAAATGTAACTGTACATAAATTCAGTAGCTAGAATGACAGAGGTAGAAAAGTTATGATAGAATAGTTCAGAAGAAATAAAGTTAATTGGAATAAGAAGAAAAAATTAAATAAAGTAGGATTGTGAGGAAACCAATGTTCTAAGTAGAAAACTAAACAATATTATTGCTCTTCTCTTTACATTGAGAGCTACAAAAATATTTTCTTGAATTAATCTGTTCCTATAAACTTTTAATGTGTGAATTGTAAGTAAGAATGATGTCCTACAAGACTGACATACAAAGAGCAAGCTTTGTGTTGAGAGATTTTCATTAAGGAGGTTAACTCTTAGTAAACAAAATTACCATCAAGTTCAGTCTCTATCATTTACAAAATGCTGAGTAGGAGGCTTTCACCCCCATTGCCATTGAGGAGCATCTAGGCACACCTGCCTAGAGAGTGCCTCCCGTGGGGAGCTCAGAGACTGACGTGTCTTGGACCTGCCCGACCAGTGTGAGTGCAGGCCTCCACCACCATCGCTTTTGAGGGGCACCTGGGTGTGCCCTCCTGGAGAGTGCCCCCTATGGGAAGCTCAGAGACTGAGGTGTCTTGGACTTGCCTGACCAGAGTGGGGCCAGAGGTGCTCGGCAATTCCACTTAGCTTTGCGGCCACGCACTCTTTCTAACTAATGAACCCAACCATAACACTCAGAAAAAAAAAATCACAGTACAAGCATGACAATAGGGAAACCTCGTAGGCAAACACCATGCACAGAGAATGAAGATGATAGCTCTGATGATCAAAAAAATACCAACTATCTGATTAATCTCTCAGATAAGGAGTTTAGAATAGAAATATGGAGGGTCCTCATAGAAAGCAAAGAAAACATTGCTGAAGCTGAACAGAACACAAAGATAGAAATCAGAAAACTCCAAACTGAAATAACAGGTCTGAAAAACACAGTAGCTGAAATGAAAACTTGAATGGAAAGCCTCTCCACAGGGTAACAACAGCCGAGGACAGAATCAGTGAACTGGAAGATAAATGCAGAGCAACTCTGTACAGCAGAAGAGATGGGAAAAGAAACTTAAGGCAAATGATCAGACAATGGAAAAAGTACTAAAAGAATGTGAACATATAAAAAATAGAAGTCTTTGATAAGCTCAACAGAAACAATATACGAATCATTGGAGTCCCAGAGGCCAACGAGGCGATCCCCAGGAAGAGTCAACAGTCAGACATCATCACAGAGAAACTCCTAAAGCGAAAGACTGCATGCAATCGAATCCCGCATGCCCGAAGAGTACCAGCTAAAAGAGACCTGAAGAAAAGAACCCCAAGACACATCCTAGTCACATTGATGAATCCCATAGATAGAGATAGCATACATAAAGCAGCAAGATTAAAAAGAGAAATTACATTCAAAGAAGCATCCTTAAGATTTATTCACACCCTACACACAAAAAAAAAAAAAACAAACTCAAAATGGATTAAAGATCTTGAAATCGGACCCGAATCTATAAAATTCACTGAGGAAAATATAGGAAGAAAGCTTCTAGACTTATACCTCAAAATAGTCTTTGATGATGAAATGCCAATGGCAAAAGTATTAGTATCAAACCTAATTAAATAAGACTACATCAAACTAAAAATTTTCTGCATGGCAAAAGAAACACTGGCTAAAACAAGAAGACAGCTAACAGAATGGGAAAAATTTTTCACACTTGACACATCAGAAAAAGGGTTAATATCTAAGATATACAGAGCATTCACAAAGATGAGCTCCACAAAACCTAATAATGCCATAGAAAAATGGAGAGAAGAACTGAATAGATACTTTTCCAAGGAAGACTGACAGATGGCCAAGAGACACATGAAAACATGTTCACCAGCACTCATCATTAGGGAAATCCAAGTCAAGACTACAATGACCAGACTCCATCTCTTCCTTTGACTCTTTAAACAAATCCAGCTCCTGGACAACAGTACTTAAAACTTAATAGATTACCTGATATATGGCAGCCTTACTAGCTTCATTGAAACTCCTGATTCTTCTATATTAAATTATCTAATGGGGCATTATTCCCACTGCATACTATTTCCACATCAATTGAGCTGGTTAAGAATTATAAAGTATGGGGGCTGGAGAGATAGCATAGAGGTAAGGTGTTTGCCTCTCATGCAGAAGGTCATTGGTTGGAATTCCGGCATACCATATGGTCCCCGGGGCCTGCCAGGAGCGATTTCTGAGATTAGAGCCAGGAGTAACCCCTGAGCAATGCTGGGTGTAACCCAAAAACCAAAAACCAATATATATATATACTTAATGATTTTCTATTTTCATATTTAATTATAAATACTTCTTGGGAATATAGGAATATACTCAGTGAATGTGTATCAGGTAAGTTGAGAGCCTTAATTATTTATCAGGTAATTCAATTGCCTCTCTCAAGTATCTATCTCTATCCTGTAACATTCCACAATTTTATATTTAGCTATTGTGGATAGGACCTTCTTTAAAAGATTGAATAAATCTGTGAAAAAAAGCAGGTATTCCAATATTTATGTATATGAAGAAAAGTTCTAGTATATTTCTTGTACTTTAACTAGTATAATAGATATTTGTAAATGAACCTCATATTTATGCATTTAAAAAAGTAGAAACTTTAGTCTATAAAGCAAACATTATCAATAAGAAATTTTAAAATGTAAAATCTATTGACTAAATGGCAAATTTTTTTTTTTGGATTCACAATAAAAGGAAATTTTTTCAATACTGTTTATCATAAGTAAGTTTGTGGCCTGCTAATTAATTTAGTCTTTCTTTTAAGAGAAAGGTTATATTTTCAAACAAAACCAAAAACTGAGATTTACTATCCTTTGGGAGCAGAAATAAGTGGGGCAAGCCAAGACAAATGAACAGAATTGACCTGTGGTGGCCAAATCTATACCAAAACCTGGATTAAATGTAGAATCCTGTTTGAGATCCTATTACATGGAGGGATATTTGCAATATTCTCCCAGAAGAGAGACTCAAGTCTTTCTGTTTGAGCAGCAATTATTAGCTCTGAAAGCTTGCTAAAATCCACAGCCTCACTCTAGAAAATAGAAGCAGTTGGAAACAATGGCCAGCACACAGGAAGATATAGTTAAGGGGAGGAACACTAAACTCTTTACACTAGAAAAAAATAAGGGATTAAGCTTAATCCCCAGAACTCCAACTCTAAAATTTTATTCTAAGAGCACTGAATGGAAAGTCAACATAAAAATATAAAGGAGGGCTGGAGAGATAGTAATGCTTCCTAAGCACACTGCTGGCCCAGGTTCGATCTCCAGTACCTTTCACCCGGATACTAAGAGTGATTCCTGAGCACAGAACTAGGAATAACTCTTTAGCATTGCTAGTTGTGCTAAACAAACAAAAAAAAAAAACAGAAAAAAGGGGGTTTAAATAATTAGTAATTTAATAATAAATTATTATAATAATAATAATAATAATAAATTATTGACCTCCACTTTAAACAGTGCAAGAAGACACACATTTTTTTTGGTCTTGATTTGCTTTTGTTGTTGTTGCTATCATTGCTGTTGTTTATTTTGTTTTTATATTCAACAAAAATTTTATATACTCACTTAAAGTTGAGTAACTAATATTTCCCATGTTTTTTTCCTCTAGGATTTATCTGGCTATTGAGGTATATGTGGGGAAAAAGGAGTGTCATTATTCTTCGTGCATTTCAGAAATATTTGATTTTTTTTTTTTTTTTTTCAAAAAATGTCACAGGGATGGCATTAAATTTGTATGATGTCTGAGGCGTATTGCCATGTTGACAATGCTAATCCTCCTAAAACTTTAACAGTTTATGTGCTACCATTTTTTTGTTTTCTCTTTTATTTCAGTAGTGTTTTGTTATTTTCTTTGTATGATCTTTTACCTCTTTCGTTAAATTGAATCCAAGGTTACTGATTTTGTGGGGCACATATTGACAATGGGATTTTTTTTTAATTTATCTCTCTTCTAGTTCATTGTTGACATATAGAAAAGTCATGAATTGTTGCTTGTTGATTTTGAGACCCACCATGTTAGTACACAAGTCTAATGTATCTGGGAGCATTTTTGTATACTTTTGTATAATCTGTAAGGATTTCTATGCATATTATTATATCACTCACAAATAGTATGAGCTTGACTTTTTGCCTATCTGGATGCTATTAATATCTCTTTATTGCCTATTTACTGTGTCAAGGAATTTAAATAACATACTGAATAGTAGTGGTGAGAGTGGGCAGCCTTGTTTTGTGGGGAAGGATTACAGTTTTCACCATTGAGAATATTTCCTCTGGGTGTAGTATATTGTTGAATGGTGGGTTGTCGTTCCACAATCCTCAGAGAGGAAAAGGGATTCTCAAGCCCCCTATCCGGGTAGGACAAGAGACACAGGTGGCAATTCTGGCACAGGAAATAATCCAGACACAGTTAGGAAGGTATAGTAGACCACTGCCCCTCCAGGCCACCTGAGTAGTCTTTATTGGGATAAACAAAGCCCACTTCTAAGAGGAGGGGTAAAAGCCAGGTGAGGAGGCAATGAGGAAACATCTTTTTTTTAATATAATTTTTATTTTGAACATAGTGGCTTACATATTGTTGACAATAATATTTTAGGTACATATTTACATAAAATCAGCGGGATTCCCATCACCGATTTGTCCTCCCTATACCTCCATTTTCGTCCTACCTCCCAAATCCTCCTCCCTCACCCCCAGGGCTGCTAGAAAATGTGGTCCCCTCTATACCTAGTTTACTACTTAGTAGTCTTGCACCTGTTTGGTTTTGGTGCCTCCCTTATTTCCCCCTCTAACTGGGAGGCAGGACTAGTTAGTTCAAGTTATGTGGTTTTGTTTGAAGAAGAGAAAAGTAATAAAATAGGGTAAAAGTCTAATACGCCGAAAATGGGCGGGATCCTTCTAGAGGCTCTCATAATCGGTTTGAGAGACAAAGGAGAAAAATAAGGTGTAACACCCAACAGTACAAAAAGTAGTATCAAATATCCAGTGAGCACTCCAACAATAACAATGATAAGCACCACAAAAATAGCCATGGTCTTGAGATAAAAAAAACATGGCAGGGCATATAAAGAAAGAAAAGAAAAGAAGGAAAAAACATAAATGTAAATGAGGACAACTTTAATAACCACACCAAAACAAGGAAATCGACAAGAAGTAGATAGGTAAATAAAAATAAAAGAAATAATAATAAATATTTAAAAATAATATATATATAAATATAAAAAACGTTTTGTGCTTTTTGCCTTTTTTCCTTCCTTCAATGTCACAGTAAATATTGGGGTCATTTGAAAAGGAATTCACTTGGCCTAAGAGATATGGGGTTTCTCCACCCTTGGAGTATATTGTCATGGGATTAACTATAGACTTCGTTCAGGTTCATTTACTCTCCCCTTGGTGCTTTTGTGGTGTTTGGAAGGCTTCTGCTCCTTCCTGGGTGATAAAATCAGACCTCTGTATCTAGAGATCTCAGTATCTGCACAGGTCCAGGAGTGGGATTTATGATGAAGTCTTTCTTTGTCGTTCTAGAAGTTCTATTCCCTCAGTGTCATTTTAATCCATCTTCAGTGGTTGGTGGTCTTGGTCTTTGCACTGATCCTAGGATGGAACCTAGGATAGTGTCTTTCATTGTGTTTCCAGAAGTCCCATTCCGTTGCAATTGTCTCAGCCAGACCTTTGGAACTGGGGATCATGGTTGTTGTGCAGGTCGTAATTCAAACCCTAGACTGGGGCTTTTTTATTGGTCCCAAGATATATACAGTCCAGTCATGGTTCTAGTAGCCAGTCATCTGTAAATCGCGATCTTGGCTTTTGAACCAACCAAAGGGTGACAAGTTTTCTTATTTGTCTTATTGTTAGCTGGTGAGGTAGGATAACCTGCTCTTAGGTCAAGTTGTTCCCATTTTCCTCATTGTCAGGATATCATATTAGAGCTGGCATTTGTTGGTGGCCCAGCAGTATTAAGGATGTCCCGGATGGGATTTGTTTTCTGTAGCTGTTGTGAAGAACTGTGTCGTTTCTATGTCTGGGATCCAGGGTTCAAGGCTGGACGGATGGTGTCTAATCACCTGTGGTCTAAGTTGGGCCCGCATCACATATTTCAAGATGGGAGATATCCCTGTATTGTAAACAAGTATGAGTTTTTATCCCTAGTAGATAAGAGCTCATTTTTATATGTAGGATTCCCCCTTTTATTAGTGTGCCTTTGCAGGGAGGAATGGTGCTACATTATATTGTCGCTGCATTTGGGGGTGGACAGAGAAGAAAACAGAAACAGGTCACACACCCAAAAAAGATAAAAATAGGAATAAAAACATATGTGCTCATCTATGTATATGTAGAACAAACATTTTTTTAAAATTAATTAAAGTAATTAAAGGAACAAAGTGATACAAGAGACTACTTTACTTTTGGGGATAAGCAGGTAAGGAGGTGGTGTAATACAGGTCTTATACTTATATTGAAAGTTTAGGTTTCCCCATTGTCTTTTGGGATTTTCTTGTGGTGTGTGGATTCCCAGGCACCTTTCCATCACAGCCCCTGACCTTCTTGAGATTGGTAAAGATTTGCGGCAGGGAGGTCTTGGAAGAGCTCTTGCTTTGGGGATATTTTTAGAGCTAAGTTCGGTTTCAAGTAACAGTCCACGTTAGGGGGAGTTGGTAGGGAGGGCCACGCAGCCTGAGTCCGCAGAGGAGTTGGTTGCCTTTTCTTGCAGGGGACGAAGAGTGGGTTTGACTGGGTGTTCCTTGGCTTGGGTGCTGGGTACTGGTTCATTGGGGTAGGAGGTCAGTCTTGATGCCTAATGGATTAAGAACTGAGGGTGAAGAGTTTTAATGCGGTGGGAGGTCTGGATGGGATTGAAGGGTGAAGGGATAGTTGGATTTCCAAAGGGAGGAAAGGGGAAAGTATATGGAAGGGGTAGAAAGGAAGAAAAGAGGAAATACATTAGAAAGAAAGGGAGAAGAGGAAAGAAAAAAGGAAAAGAGAAAAAGGTATATAAAAGAAAAAATAAAAAAGAAAGTAGAGAGAAGAGAGGAGAGAATAGCAAGGGAATGCTAGTTTGCTTGAATGTGTTCGATGAGTAGGGCCTGTAGTATAAGTTTGTTGCTTCGATTGTCTGACTGGTCACATTCTTTAAATCCTAAAAGAAGATATAACCTAGAGATAAAGTGTATGTTAAAGAGTTTTCTCGGTGGGCCGGAGAGATAGCATGGAGGTAAGGCATTTGCCTTTCATGCAGGAGGTCATCGGTTGGAATCCCAGCGCCCCATATGGCCCATTCTGCCTGCCAGAAGCAATTTCTGAGCTTGGAGTCAGGAATAACCCCTGAGCACTGCCGGGTGTGACCCAAAAACAAAAACAAAAACAAAAACAAAAAAAGAGTTTTCTCGGGACATTCTCGTAGTGCAAGCTGGGTATGGTGTGTGACTGGGCCCCAGGATGCCATCTTAGTTTGTCCACCCTTTGTATACAAAAACGCCTGTGGATAGAAAAGCTGAGAGGTTATTTTAAATATAGTAAGATTAAGGCATTAAAACATAGTGTTATGAGAGAGGAAACATCTTTTTAACAAGAAAATCGAAAGAACCAATTGAGAGACATCTAATTAGAAGGCAATATAAGGACCAATCCAAAGGCCTCTTCCAACAATATATACCGGTATCTTTGATTATGTTAAGAAAAGTTCCTTTAACTCTCATTTTATTAAGAGATTTTAATCACAAATGAGTTTTGAATCTTGTCAAAAATTTATTCTTATATATTGATATAATTATATGATGTTTATTTTTCCACATATTGGTATTTATTATTTGATTTGTGTCTGTTAAGCTTTGTATCTCCTGAATGAATCCTACCTGGTCATGAGTATAATCTTTTTGATATACTGCTGTATTTTATTTGTTAGTATTTTGTTGAGAATCATTGGATCAATGTTTGTAAGAAATATACAACTGTACTTTTCCTATGTTGTGTTGTTCTGTCTGTTTTTTATAACAAAAATTTGCCTCATAGAAACTGAGATACTTTTTGTTTTATTGGCTTTATTTAAAAAAAAGAAACAGGTTGGCAGCAAATCTTTAAAGGTTTGGGAGATCTTACTGACCCATATGGGCCTACAATTTTTGTTTTGGGGAAAATTTTTTCTTACCATTTTGATTTTCTTGACAGTAATTGGTCCTTTCAGTTGTTTCATATCTTCTTGATTCAACATGGCATAAAATTTTCCAAAGGTATTTTCTTATGATTCTTTGAATTCTGTGCTATCTGTTGTGACATGGGAGATACTTTTTGATTTATCTTTGAAACAGTATTATCCTGAAAGAAATTTCTGAGATGATGTCCAGCTATCTCAAGCAAGAAGCAGAGAAACAGGGGACTTTATTTTGTTTGTGCCTGAGTAAACTTTATACTTTATAATATATAAAATAATACTTTTTTATAATATAAACATTATACTTTATAATACTCTAAAGTATTAGTGAAAGGACATCTTTTTATTTTAATTATAAGAATAATCAGAGGATCAGAAATGTAGTGCAGAGAGTATGAAGCTTGCCTTGCACACTGCAGACCTGAGTTTCATCCCTGGCATCCCATATGATCCCCCTACGATGCCAGGAAAAATAACTGAGTGCAGATCCAGGAATAACCCCTGAGCCAAGTGTAACCCCAACAAAATAAATAAATAAATAAATAAATAAATAAATAAAGATCAAGATATGTCTTAATTGATTTAAGATATTAAAGAAAATAACTCAAACTTTGTGTAATGACTACTATACTAGATGCAGTATATAATATTCCATTCAGTCTTTCTGTATCTGCCCTTTAATTGATGAATAAAACTAGAATCTAAAAGGTCAAGCCAAATGTCTGAGGTCATATAGACTGTTGGGTGTCCATCTACCTCAGTTATACAAAGGTTTCCTTAAGTGTGTGCATACATGCAAATATGTGTGTGCATTGTATGAGGATAATTTTGGCCACAATCATTGATACTTAGGCACTGCACACAGTGTTCACTTTTGACATGTCTTGAGGGAATTATAAATTGTGAGTGAAATCTGACCCATGATGGCCTCATGCAAAGCCGGTCCCCAACTCACTGTACTAACTCTCCTCACTAGAAAGATCTCTTTTTACTCATGTACCCAATTATTTGTAGATTTGGAACCTCTACACCACACTGGGTGGTAACAGAAAGAAACAACCTCATATATATTTTCATATATTTAAAACTGAGGATAATGGTATGTAGATTTTTAAATATAATTTTATTTGAAAGAAATATATAAAAATTAATTATGAAATATTTTGAGTTTTTGATGAGAAGGATCAAAATGATGTAAGGGTAGTATAAATTATTAAAAGTTTCATATTTCTTAAAAAGTCATCCATCAGAATATCTGAACCTTTACCTATTTCAGTTGAAAAGGTCATATTTCTATTTTACTATCCTCTTAGTGGAATCAATGGACTCATTTTCCTCATTTTTAATTAAATTTTACCTCACTAATCGTCCACTTCTGACAAAATGTGTATAATTTATTGTGTTATAAGGAAGAATAAAATATGCAAGCTTGCCTTTTCTGACATATATTCTAGTTAGTGTTTGGGTATTATCTCATTTTTTTCCGTAAGAATTTCTCACCAAAAAAAAAGAATTTCTCACAGACATTTAGAGCCTAATTCACTAAGAAACTCAGCTGTGAAGGAAATGTCAGATTTTTATTCTCGAAGGTCTTCCTGGCTTATACATTGAATATATTAGCTTATTTTCTAGCTATTTTTATGATAGTCTTGGAACATTTTAACTTATTCTAAAAATAAAGAATATTAAAGGAGATGACCAATATAGGTCCAAAAAATAGTCTAAAACTTGCTGTCTCTGTTTCTTAGGAGTCTCTTTTATTAGATGGCATATTTCTTTTGTCTTTGATCCTTGCTCTCTAAATTGTTATTGTCTTTTTGTACTTTTTGAAAATGTTACTCTTAATTTTATTCTTTTGTAGTAACTGAATTATATTTAATAAATCTAATATTTAGTAATCTAATTATAATATAATAATATAATAAATCTAGTCATTTAATAAATATATAACTGATTTTGCTTATCTCTGGAATGTTTTGTTATTTTGCCAGAGAAAGAAGATTTTAAATTTAATGGACACTATAGACATATCAAAAACATGGTATTTCTAGTAAAGACAACCTGATACAATATTTGTGATGTAAAGAATGTAAGAAACAGAAGAAAAATGTTTCTTTATTTAGGGTATAATGACTTTTCAAGTAATGCAGTATATAATACAGACTTGCCAGGGACCAACCCCTTGTGATTGAGCCTGAAGCAGGGATGCTACAAGAATTAAGAGAACAAGATTGGGGCCGGGAAGGTGGCGCTAGAGGTAAGGTGTCTGCCTTGCAAGCGCTAGCATAGGATGGACCGCAGTTCGATCCCCTGGCATCCCATATGGTCCCCCCAACCCAGAGGCGATTTCTGAGCACATAGCCAGGAATAACCCCTAAGCATCAAACGGGTGTGGCCCAAAAACAAAACAAAACAAAACAAAACAAAAAAAACAAGACAGACATTAAAATAAAAAAAGCATTGGGTCAGGGACCACCCTGACTATAAATATCTATAGTATATATTGATTTGAACCTGTAGCCACAGGAAAATGGGAAAATATTGACAAATATTGACATGAAGTACCCTATCTATGCTAATCTAACCTAGCTAGGCCTTCAGATATCAAGAGACTGGAGTGGCTAATGCAAAAGTAAAGTCTCTGGTCTTTCTTCTGGTAATGTGTGCAGCTAAAAGACTGAATATAGGATCCTCACCATTAGCGTACTTTCTAAGGGTGCTGGTCTTGTAATTAGTAATTAAAGGTCCCTAAATTACCTTTCTAGCCCTCTTCTCAGACTATCTAGCATCATTTTAGCTAAACTTATTTATTTTCGGAATGTCTATGTAGCCAACATATAGTTAAACTTGATGCAAAAAAAAAAAAAAGTACTTTAAGAATTTTTTTTCTCTACTCTAGGGATTTTGGAATTTTTTTTTTTACTTTTGCTTTTCCACAGGGAGCTTACGAAAATAGGTAGCAGTGCTCAGGCTTTGCTTCCAACTCTATGATAGGAAGTATCTTTTGATGGTGCTTGGGGATACCATTATGTCTATATGTGGTACCAAGAAACAAATGAGATTCTGCATACAGAGGAAGCATCTTGATCACTATATTATCTACCAGGTCCATGTACTGTGTCTTAAAAAAAGTTCCATGTATAACATATCATACCATGTAATAATAATGGCTGAACAAATTTTTGTTCACATGTATGAGAACAAAGTTCAATGACTGATTTTATTAGTCACCACAATAGTCAAACAGTACTACAATGTTTAAATATGGCACATTAGTACAACTGATACTTTTTCCACATGAAATCCACAATATTTAATAAATGTCAGTTTTATATTCAAATACTTTAATGTATTTTCATTTCAGTAGAATAAATTCCAAAATCTTCACTAAGGCCTGTTGAATTACTGGTCCTACCCTAATCCACCCTAGGGTGTGATCTAGTGATGGGATTATTGGATTATCCCCTACTTTTTATTTCTCTCCCATCCTAGACTGTGGCCTGGTTCTTGTCAATAAAAGCAGGGGTCTGGTAAAGGCAGGTGCTCATTCTTTGGTCTTTCTCCATTAAACTTCATTCCTTCTTAGGAGCAGAAAGCTTGTGTTGTTGTACTCCATGCTTGAGTGCTGGATTTCCTGACGCCATTCTTATACCTTTTCACTGTGTTAAATATTTCCTGCATCAATGTTTGCTGCCAGACTTGTGTCTCACCAGATCCTCGTTTTGGAGACCTCGGTTCCACTTGCAAGACCTATAGGCCATGTTCTGTTACTGTGAAATCTCTGATGTCATATGAAGCCACTGTTACTAGTCTTTTCATTTCAAAATCACATGGGTCTCCTTGTTGCATTATCTCCATCTCAAGATCACATGGACTTAGAAATCAGCCCTCAGTACTCAAGTAAATTGTTTCATATTTAATTCATTGTCGATGCTAAAATAATAGCTCTCCAGTCACAATCTCCTTCTCTTCTTTCTCCTCCACTTCCTCATCCTCCATTGCCCTCTCCTCCTATCCGCTTATTTTATTTTCTTGTCTTCTTTTTCTTAATCATCCTCCCCTTTATTCTGCCAAGGAAAGACATGTGCACCACCTCTGAGTTTTATCTTTGTCTTCTTTGATACTGCTTTTCTTCTCCAAGATAAACAATGGATATAACTGCTCATTCAGGGGAGGGAGATACAGTTCTACACTGGAGTGTAAACTTCATTTAAAAAAATGAAGTTTTTGTTTTTTGTTTAAAGATGTGTACCCAGAAACTAGAAGAGTATTGAATAAAGATAGTAGTATCTCAATAAATATTACATATTGAAAAGTTCAAGTCCAGGAGCCAAAGTAATAGCACAGTAAATAGGATGTTTTCATTGCACATGGTTGACGTGGGTTTGATTCTTGACATCCCATAAAGTCCCCAGAGGCAGTCAAGAGTAGTTTCTAAACACAGAACAAGGAGCAACCTATAAATGCTGCTAGGTATGGCACAAAAACCAAAGGGGAAACAGCGCAGGACCAGAATGTTAGTATGGTGCAATGAGCACTTGAGTTGTATATAGCCAGAGGGTGTAACCCCTCCTTTCCATATTTCTTCCTGAAGCCCACAAAAAGTAATTCCTGAGTACAGAATCAAGAGTAATTACTCCTGCATTTCACCCAGTGTGGCCCCAAACCTTAGTGCAAATCTCAGTTTCAAGGTGGTGAGGTGAAGTAACTTTGTACACTTAAGATTATAGATATTAAAGCATTATAACTGCATGTTTACAATAGTATCTAAAAATAAATGCAAAAATTTAATACTTAGCTTACATGCACTATTCAGATAATACTTGTCTCCTTATTTAATAAAGTTTAAATTGATGATGTGATAATTATATAAAATTAGTGGTTCCCAAACAGAAATGAATAATTTACCTCAGGTTACACTAGTATCCCTAATTGTTATCTCGAATAAAGTTACTCACAAGAATATTGGAGTGAATTGGAATGGAAATATATTGGTAAGTATAATAATAGTAAAGGTAAAAGGCATAAAAAATTAGGACACTCAGTATAAATGTGGCTAAGTTTTGTTCAATTTTTGGCTTTGCAGTAGCTTAAATCTTTACTCTTGACATTGTGCTTAAAGTTCATTCCCGACTGCTCAAAGGACTATCCAGTGGTGGGCAACCTTTTTTTTTATTTTCAACTGAGCCAAATCTCGCCAAAACTACGATTGAAATTTATTTTGATAGCCACATTTTTTGTCCCCCAATTCACAATACAGACCAGGCAAAGGGCCTGGATTGAGATGTATATGGGGTGCATTTACTGTACCTCCTCTTTCTTTTTTTTTTTAATTTTTATTGTGACCAAAGTGCATTACAAATCTTTCACTGCATCATTTATGGTACATAGTGACAATGAATGAGGGGCATTCCCACCACCAGTGCTGTCCTCCCTCTGCCCCTGTTCCCAGTATGCATCGCATATCTCCCTCCTCTACCCCCCTGTATGCTAGTGCATCTAGTCTCCACTTTACAGCTTGTTGTAGATTGAGCATCCACCGTCATTGGAGATAAAAAAAAGATAAGAATAAGGGGAGAAAAAAATTTGGTGACAACTACCAAAAAAAGAAAGAAGAGAGAGAGAAAAAAAGAAAAGAAAAAATGAAAGAAAAAAGAAAAAAATGGACCCGGCAAATAAAAATAAGAATAAATCTCTAAATAATAATAACCACAAGAGTGAAAAAGAATGAGAAAAGTGGAAGAAAAAAAGAGAAGAAAAATAAAGTCAAAAACTAACAAATCAAAACAAAACAAGAAAAAGTATAGGTGCTGGAGTGGTTGGGTTTAGCGTCCCCCCCCCTTTTTTTTTTTGCATAGGCACAGTAAGCATTGGGGAAGAAAGGAAATTTCTGTGGCCTAAGAGATTCAGAGTTTCTCCATCCTTGAAGCATACCATCATGGGATCAACCCCTGGCTCCATATATTCTCATTACCCCATTCCAAAGGCTTTTTTGTGATGCCAGGAAAGGTTCCTCTCAGTTGTGTGTGAGAAAATCAAGCCATTGTAGCTAGCCATCTTGGTATTTGCGCAGGTTATAGGTCAGGGTCTAGAATAGAGTCGCTAGGCTCTAGAGGTTCCTATCCATCGTTGTTGTGGTGTTCAGTCTTCTGTAACACTTGCTCCCTATTTTCGTTCAGTCCCTAAGCCGAAGCCTAGGATATTATGGATCCAAAGGTTCTCCTCAGTCTCTGTTGTCCAAGTTGGACCTCTGCAATAAGACATCTTGTTGTTGTTGTTGTGTTTTATGTATCCTGGACTACAGCCTAGGGTAGGGTTTTCCTTATAAGTCCCAAGGTAGGCTCTGTTCAGTCATGGTTGTCAAAGTCAGTTTTCTGTTGTTGGTGCTCTTATTTTTCACAGTTCAAAGGACAATATCTCTTTTGATTTCCATTTAGTGTTAGGTGATGTGATAGGACAGCCTGGTCTTAGGTCAAGTTTTCCTTTCCTCGTTGTCATATCAAAACTGGCACAAGTTGGTGCCAGAGTACTGTTATAAATCTCCCAATGGAGCTTAGTTCCTGGTGGTGTTGCCGGGAGCTGTATCATTTCTACGTTGGGGATCTGGGGTTTCGGATTGGACTAATACTGTCCAATCTCCTGAGGACTGGTTGTATCCACATGACACATGTTCAGGATGGGAGGCACCGTTCTGCTATAAAAAGTGAGTTCTTATCCCTAGAAGATAAAATCTTGTTTCTGTGTCTATGGTTTCCCCTTTTTTTACTGTGCCCATACAAAAACGTATGGTGTAATACTGTGTTGCTGATGTTATTCTGGGTAAGGATGACAGGCTGCACACACAGGTTCTGTCGTCTGGTTTTGTTCTGAGCTTTTTTCCCATTCAAGGCTTTTTGTACCAAGCAGCACCAAAAATGGTAAGGATAGAGAAAAAATGTATATATTTAAATAGAACAAATAAATAAAACTGAGTTAAAAAGAAAAGCTATTCGAATAAAACAAGTGGTGGAGAAGGCTACTTGTATATTTAGGAATACACATCTTAAGATATATTTTTATACAGGTACTGAGCTTCCATAGGCAATATAAGACTCCCAATTAAGTCTTTTGATATATTCTTGTGGGGAGTAAAAGCCAAGGTACTTTTAGATTCACAGGCCTTGGAATTGAGTTTGAGAGATGCTTTGCTGCATTACGAAACCATATAGTTTCTTTGAGCTGGGAGTTTTGCTGAAGCCAGTTCCTGTATCGTGCAACAGTCCACAATTTGGTGGGGGTGAGAGGGACCATTAAGCATGAGTCAGCAGGCGTGCTAGTTGTGCTGGTTGTAGTTCTTTGCCGATGCATGAGAACCAGGACCCAGAGGGTGTCTTTCACTGAGGAGCTGGAAGGTGGTCTGTTGGGGCAGGAGGTCAATCTTGGTACCTACCGAGTTAGGAACTGAGGGTAAAGAGGGTTAAATTAGGGGAAGAAAACGGATAAGGATTGAAAAATGAGGGGATAGAGGAGACACAGGGGTAGGGGAGAGGCAATACATGACAGGGGCTATATACAATATATATATGAATTGTATGTGATTTCAGCTTGGAGTCAGTATGGAAAGTCAAATCCATAAGACTGACTTTAAATATGTATTTGAGTGTTATCATCCAAATCTTTGATATTCCGTTTCCTTTCCTAGGAACCGTCTAGATTGAAGAACATTTTTAGATAATACTTAAAAAGTATATTTATCGAGCGGGCGCAAATGTGCCCACGCAGTTATAAAAATGAGTATTAGTAAGAAAAGACACCGCTGAAGGAGGTCCAGTATGAATACGGGAGGAGTTTCCTGGACTAAGTGGTCAGCCCAGGAGGCCATTGGCCAGCTGTCTGCCCAGATCCCCATCCACACCCGTAGGAGAGGAGCAGTAATCCTGGCATGTGGGATCTTCTGGGTACAGCTGCAGCCTCCCTCTCCAGTATGAAAAAGCATGGGAGAGGAGTTTGCCTCCTCCCCATCCCCCCAGATCTCAGATGCCAGACCTGGCCTTGAAAGCCAGCTTGGCTTGGGGGCTCTCGGTCTCCAGGACTAACTGGTCTGTCCTGAAGGCCTTTGGCCAGCTGTCTGTCCAGATTCCCAGCCATGCCAGTAGAAGAGGAGCAGTAACCCTGGCATGTGGGATCTTCTGGGTCCACATGCCTTCCTCTCCAGTTTGAAAAAGCATGGGATTGGAGTTTCCCTCCTCCCCCCTACCCCCAGAGCCCAGTTGCCAATGTACCTCCTCTTTTTTATAGTCAGTATAAAGAACACAGCCTGTGGTAAGAACTGGGAGGCCTTATCTTGTCTGTTTTTTATTATTATTTTAATATATATAAAATCCTTCACCAGTGCAACATTCCCATGACCACATTTTTTTTTTTTTTTTGGTTTTTGCGTCACACCCGGCAGTGCTCAGGGGTTATTTCTGGCTCCAGGCTCAGAAATTGCTCCTGGCAAGCACCGGGGACCATATGGAGTGCCAGGATTTGAACCAATGACCTCTTGCATGAAAGGCAAACGCCTTACCTCCATGCTATCTCTCCGGCCCCCCATGACCACATTTTTAAAACCAAAAAGTCACGCCCCCCCATAGCACATGACCCAACTGATTCTGTGTGGAGCAGGCCACCGGGGCTGCACACAGGGCGCACACTAACAGAGCCTAGGAGCAGATTCCTGACTCCTGGAGCAGCTGCCCGGCACACAGAAGAGCCTCATTAAAAAGTGTAAAGAGCAACATGTGGCTCTCAAGCTGTGGCTTGCTGACCACTGGACTATACCAATGTTGGCCAAGTTCAAGACACATACCATACCCTGTACTATCTCTCTAACCCCAGACCTCCTACAATTTTTGTTTTGTTTTGGTTTGGTTTTGGGGCTACACCCGGTGACGCTCAGAGGTTACTCCTGGATATGTGATCAGAAATCGCTCCTGGCTTGGGGGACCATATGGGATTACAGGGGATCTAACCACGATCCCTCCTAGGTCAGCTGCGCACAAGGCAAATGCCTTACCACTGGGCCATGGCTCCAACCCAGCCTCCTACAAGTTTTAAACTGCATATCACATACTATATTCCAAAACTCACAAAAGCAAAAATAAAAATTATGTCTATCCACTGCAATTCAATTCAGGCCAACAAATTTTAGCTCCTTTTATTTTTATTTTTATTTTTTTTAATATGGAACGCTTCACGAATTTGTGTGTCATCCTTGCGCAGGGGTCATGCTAATCTTCTCTGTATCGTTCCAATTTTAGTATATGTGCTGCCGAAGCGAGTACTCCTTTTATTTTTTTAAATTTAAATCTGCAGCACCTACTGATAATGTGAAAACACTAATTTGAATAACTATATATTTCCTGTGTTCATTGGAAAAAATGAAAATAACTTATTATATAACTGGACAAGTAAAAGGAAGATATATGGGTAAATTGGATAAGGGAGGTGATTGTATAGTAGCAGGTAGAAATTAGTATTTTGAGGAATGCACACAATGCAATGTATGCATTGTTGACTTGCAACAATGCTCACATAAAATATACAACTGTTCACATAGAACATTTCAATTTAAAAATTCATACTTTTATCAGAAAATTTAGTGAACCAAAGAAAAAACTAAATTTATGAAAAATAATTTTATTAGACATCATCTGTAATATAATTATTTAAAGCTAAAATAATCATACTTTGATAGACAATATCTTAATGAAAACATTTAATAGAATTAAATATTTTAAAAATTGAAGCAGCATAAAGCCAAATAGCTTCTTTCATTTTTGCTTTTATTGCTGTTGAACTGCACTTATGAACATGAATATGGGAAAAGTTGAGTATATGGCATTATGTCACCAGCTAGCAAAATATTGGTCTGGATTCAATAACAAATATGAAAGAAAAGCAACATAACTAAAAAAAGCTATTAACTTATAACAACAGTCAAAATGAATTGCCTTTGTGTATGATGTGGGGATATACTAATATTTATATCTATTTTCAAAATAACTCAGATGCTTATACAAGTTTGCTTCAAGTCCCCTGAAACCGTCATACCAGATGATGGAAGCAACTTCTCTGCAACAACCCTGCTCCGTCAGCAAGGCACAACCAGGGTCACTCTTCAAAATGGAATTTCATTATAAATTTTTTAAAAAGCAGCATCATATGATTTTAAGATTACTCAAACGAGGGTTATCAGTCAAAATAAGTACTACAGCTTTTTATTTCCAAACTTACTGCATGTTTAGTTTTTGCCAGAGTCTTCTTACAAACCTGATACCAGGTCCAACCCTTCTAACAGATTCTTTTTCAATGTTGTAGCTTCAACATAAAAGATGATATATTTCAAAGTTACCTTGAGCAATTCCTATGTGCTCCAAAACTATAATGTGGAGTGATTTATATGCTCTCATAAAGTTATGCAGAAGAAAAATTTCCAATGTAAACAAAAAGAAGTCTTTCACCAAATCAATCAGATAAAAAACAACCAATAGTTTGTATAGTCTGGGAAAACAAAATAACAATAGCAGCAACTATATTTCTTTTAATTTTGCTCCTGCCATTCTTTAAATAACTATAAGAAGGAACTTATTTTATAGTCCATTCTACTGTACTCTTGTAATTAAGGAGAAACCCACTGCATTATGCTTGCCCAGTTTTTTCTATCAAGACTGTATAATAAATGAGCTATTGGATTACATGAATGTATGCTTTTCAAATAGATTGAAAATACAGGTAAATAACTTTGTCTCCTGAGCTTAGGTAGCACGCAAAGTTGTTTTAAGGATGAACATAATAATGCAAAATTTATGAAAACTTATTTACTATAATAGCTACTCAGAGTCACAATGACGAATTGAGGATACATATGGGAAACAATTTCTGTATGAGATTAACTTATGTGTTCAAAATTTTTAAAGAAGCAAAGTGCTCTGTTAACTTCAGTAGCACAAGTTTTATGTCATGACTTTCCCTTAAGTTGCCAATTGAAATGCCAGTCTCTCCTTAGGGCTGAAGAACACTGTGTTTTTGACACATGGCACTTTGTAGAAGTCTCAGTATTGTGAGCAGTCCCCAGTGGTAGTGGAAAGGTTTTCCAGTGTCACATTCCATTAGGACATGCATCATTCCACATCAATTGAACAAATACTGATTCTGCAAACAAAATAAGTAATGTTAGTAAAAGTCAAACCAATGTATAGAAGTAAAATACTTTGTTGAAAGACTAGTACTCAGTCTTTTTAGAGAGTAACTTGAATAGGACCATCAAAACTTTTGCTGCATATACACTTTCATTACCAAAACACTGACAATAGCTAATCAATTTAAGTTGCATATACAAAGTTGTTTACAACAACATTATTTGTAATTAAAATCCTTTAAATGTTTTAAAATTTTATCTAGTCAGGCTATGTTAAACCATTTTTATAAAAATGAAAGAAGCAATATCCATTTTATACTTTAATAAAATATTAAGATGCAATAAATATATAATTAAATTACAATTATAATTTAATAGATTATTATGTCTATCATAATATCATATCTTAAAAGTGTTAATACTAAATGTCATTTGCACTTGATAATAATTACATTGGACTATTACAAATGAGCGATAAAGAAAACTTGGATGCTTACACTTGAACTGTTGTGCAGTTTTTATATTTTACTATTTTAACATATTGTTTGGGAATAAAATTAAAATGAATATATTTGATAGTATCCAGAGTCTAAGAGTATATAATTTTTATGCACTGTTTGAGGTAGTGTTAACTGGTAATATTTACATGGATGAAAACTTAGCAGTATACTTCAAAATGAAAATGCATATTTTATTTGATTTAAAAATTTCTTTCATAGAGCTTTACCTTACAATTATAGAGTGGAAAAAATATTACAAGATAGATAAAAATCAATATATTTATCTGTCAATAATGAAATAATATTTAACTAAAATTAATAATTGTAGATAAAAGTATATGAGCATACAGACCTCTGTATGCTATAATAAAATACTCACCAGAATATATTGTTAAAAAAAAACTGAATAGTGGAATTTTATCATTTTGTTTTTTAAAAAAGGTTATAAATGTATAGCTTATCCTTGAAAATAAGTGCTTTAATAGTAGTAATTAGCATTTTCTTAGGAAATATCTAAATAAAGAATGTAAATTTTAATTTTAATGTATTATTTTTCATCTTCCAAACAATGTGCCATGTGTCCTATTAAGAAAATGGTAAGACGGGCCGGGCGGTGGCGCTGGAGGTAAGGTGCCTGCCTTACCTGCGCTAGCCTAGGAGACGGACCGCGGTTCGATCCCCCGGCGTCCCATATGGTCCCCCAAGCCAGGAGCGACTTCTGAGCGCATAGCCAGGAGTAACCCCTGAGCGTTACCGGGTGTGGCCCAAAAACCAAAAAAAAAAAAAAAAAAAAAAAAAGAAAATGGTAAGACGATTTTCAGGGAGGGACTACAGAGCATGAAAACCAGCAAGGCTTTGCAAAAGCCAGCTCCCTGTGTGTGACACCAGGCGGGGAAAATCCGCGAAAGTACACCGGCCCAGTGGGGCCCAACTGTGAAAAACTGTGAGTGTGACCTGTCTATGTCTGTCTATTGTCCTCTTGCGTGAAACGCTTGTGAGTGGGGCAAAAAGAGGCTCCAGCGGAGCCTATAAATATCCAAAAGGCCTCTTTCTTCCATTTCTCTCCTCAGGTCTAGTATATTCTTGTTGGGTTTCAGTCTGGTTGACCTATCCAGTGTTGACAAAGCCGTGTTAAGGTCCCCCACAATTATTGTGTTGATATTATTTTTCAGATTTGTCAACAGTTGTATTAAATATTTTGCTGGCCCCTCATTCGGTGCATATATGTTTAGGAGAGTGAATTCTTCCTGCTCTACGTACCCCTTGATTAATAGAAAATGTCCGTCTTTGTCCCTTACAACCTTCCTGAGTATAAAGTTTGCATTATCTGATATTAGTATGGCCACTCCAGCTTTTTTATGGGTGTTGTTTGCTTGGATAATTTTTCTCCAGCCTTTTATTTTGAGTCTATGTTTGTTCTGACTATTCAGGTGCGTTTCTTGTAGGCAGCAGAAGGTTGGATTGAGTTTTTTGATCCATTTAGCCACTCTGTGTCTCTTAACTGGTGCATTTAGTCCATTGACGTTGAGAGAAAGAATTGTCCTGGGATTTAACGCCATCTTTATTTCAAAATTTGGTGTGTCTTTTGGGTAGTCTTGTCTTAGATTAGGTCTTTCAGTTTTTCTCTTAAGACTGGTTTTGTGTCTGTAAAGTTTCTGAGCTGTTTTTTGTCTGTGAAACCATGTATTCTTCCGTCAAAACGGAAAGTGAGTTTTGCTGGGTATAGTATTCTGGGTGAAGCATTCATTTCATTCAGTCTTGTCACAATATCCCACCACTGCTTTCTGGCATTGAGTGTTTCTGGTGACAGGTCTGCTGTAAATCTCAGGGAAGCTTGCTTGAACGTGATTTCCCCTTTTGATCTTGCTGTTTTCAGAATTCTGTCTCTATCTGTGGGATTTGTCATTGTGACTAGGATGTGTCTTGGGGTGGTTTTTCTGGGGTCTCTTTAGGTTGGTACTCTTCGGGCATGCAGTTTTTGATCACATATATTCTTTAGCTCTGGAAGTTTCTCTTTAATGATGTTCTTGACCTTTGATTCTTCCTGGAAATTTTCTTCCTGGGTCTCTGGGACTCCAATGATTCTTAAGTTGTTTCTGTTGATCTTATCATAGACTTCTATTTTCATCTGTTCCCATTTTTTGACTAATTTTTCCATTGTCTGTTCATTTGCTTTAAGTTTTTTGTCCAATCTCTCCTGCTGTATGGAATTGTTATGTATCTCATCTTCCACAGCACCAAGTCTATTCTCAGCTTCTGATACCCTGTCCCAGAGCTTATCCATTTTGTCATTCACTTCGTTTACTGACTTTTTCAGTCCTGTTAGTTGACATGTTATTTCAGTTTGGAGTTTTGTGATTTCTGTCTTCATATTTTCTTGGTTCTTATTAGTGTTCTGTTCAACTCGATCCATGGTTTCTTGGAGGTCTTTGAGCATCTTCCACATTGCTAGTCTAAAGTCCTTATCTGAGAGGTTGATTAGCTGTTTGGTCATTATCTGGTCCTCAGAATTGTCATCTTCATTCTCTATGTCTGATGCTGGCCTGCATTGTTTCCCCATTGTCACACTTGTATTGTGGGTTTTTCTATGTGATGTGGTGGTATTCATTGTCTATATGATGCAGGCAGCACACTCCTCTGGCTCCCCCCTTTCTGGATGGGCTGACTTGCCTCTAAGGGAGGGGAGTCCTCCGTGGATGAAGCCTCACACTGAGTCAAATCTTAGGCCCGAGCATGCAACAGAGAAGACAGTCCGGAGAGAAATGTTTGCTTCTGTGATATAGCGCCGTTCGTAGTGTGATTTTTCCTTCTTGTTGCAATGGTGTTCTTTCCTTAGAAAAATACACATTCTTCTCCAATGTACATGGGACATTCTCCAGGATAGACTACATGCTGGCACATAAAACATACCTCCATAAGTTCAAGAGGATAGAAATTTTGCAGACTACCTTCGCTGACCACAAGGCTCTGAAATTATTTGTGAACTCCAAAGGGACTCAGAAGAAACACTTTAACACCTGGAAGTTAAACAGCCTCATGCTCAATAACCAGTGGGTCCGAGATGAAATCAAGGAGGAAATCAAAAGATTCCTGGAAACAAATGACAATAAAGACACAAACTATCAGAACTTATGGGACACAGAAAAAGCAGTACAGAGAGGAAAATTTATAGCTTTGCAAGCACACATCAGGAAGGAAGAAGGAGCTTACCTGAGTAGCTTAATGACACAGCTAATAGAACTAGAAAATGCTCAACAAAAGGACCCAAGAATAGGAAGACAGAAGGAAATAACAAAGCTGAGAGCAGAAATCAACGAAGTGGAAACTCAAAAAATAATCCGAAAGATCAACGAAAGCAGAAGTTGGTTATTTGAAAAAATAAACAAGATTGATAGACCACTGGCAAACCTAACAAAGAAAGAGAGAGAGAGAAACTTGATAACTCGTATCAGAAATGAAAAAGGAGAGATCACTACTGATATGACAGAGATTCAAAGGGTAATCAGAAACTACTTTGAAAAACTCTATGCCACTAAAAATGAGAACCTGGAAGAAATGGATAAATTCTTGGACTGTTATAATCTTCCACAGTTGAAGGAAGAGGATGTAGCATATCTAAACACCCCCATCACCATTGATGAAATTAAAACAGTAATCAAATGTCTGCCGAAAAACAAAAGCCCAGGTCCAGATGGATTCACTAATGAATTCTATCAAACTTTCCAAGAGGAACTACTGTCAATCTTGGCAAGACTCTTTCATGAAATTGAACAAACAGAAACACTTCCAAATAGCTTTTATGAAGCCAACATCACCTTGATACCTAAATCAAACAGAGACGCTACCAAAAAAGAAAATTACAGACCAATATCACTGATGAATGCAGATGCAAAGATCCTCAACAAAATCCTGGCAAATAGGATTCAATGCCTCGTTAAAAAGATCATCCACTACGATCAAGTAGGTTTCATCCCAGGAATGCAAGGCTGGTTTAACATCCGTAAATCTATCAACATAATACACAACATCAATAACAAGAAAAATAAAAACCACATGATCATATCAATAGATGCAGAGAAAGCATTTGATAAGGTCCAACACCCATTCTTGATCAAAACTCTCAGCAAGATGGGAATGGAGGGAACCTTTCTCAATATAGTGAAGGCCATCTACCACAAGCCAGTGGCAAATATTATCCTCAATGGAGAAAAACTAAACGCCTTCCCTCTAAATTCTGGCACAAGACAAGGCTGTCCTCTCTCACCACTCCTATTCAACATAGCACTGGAAGTACTTGCTATAGCGATTAGGCAAGAAAAGTATATCAAGGGAATCCAGATAGGAAAGGAAGAAGTCAAGCTCTCACTGATTGCAGATGACATGATACTTTACTTAGAAAACCCTAAAGACTATATCACAAAGCTTCTAGAAACAATAGACTCATATAGCAAGGTGGCAGGCTACAAAATTAACACACAAAAAATCAATGGCCTTTCTATACACCAATAGTAATAAGGATGAAATGGACATTAAGAAAACAACCCCATTCACAATAGTGCCACACAAACTCAAATATCTTGGAATCAACTTGACTAAATATGTGAAGGACCTATACAAGGAAAACTATAAAACTCTGCTCCAAGAAATAAGAGAGGACACACGGAAATGGAAACACATACCCTGCTCATGGATTGGCAGGATTAACATCATCAAAATGGCAATAATCCCCAAGGCATTATATGGATTTAATGCCATCCCTCTAAAGATACCCATGGCATTCTTCAAATAAGTGGATCAGACACTTCTGAAATTCATTTGGAACAATAAACACCCTCGAATAGCTAAAGCAATCATTGGGAAAAAGAATATGGGAGGAATTACTTTCCCCAACTTTAAACTGTACTACAAAGCAATAGTTATCAAAACAGCATGGTATTGGAATAAGCACAGGTCCTCAGATCAGTGGAATAGGCTTGAATACTCAGAAAATGTTCCCCAGACATACAACCACCTAATTTTTGATAAAGGAGCAGGAAATCCTAAATGGAGCAGGGAAAGCCTCTTCAACAAGTGGTGTTGGCACAATTGGATAGCCACTTGCAAAAAATTGAACTTAGACCCCCAGCTAACATCATGTACAAAGGTAAAATCCAAATGAATTAAAGACCTCGATATCAGCCCCAAAACCATAAGATATATAGAACAGCACATAGGCAAAACACTGCAGGACATTACAGGCATCTTCAAGGAGGAAACTGCACTCTCCAAGCAAGTGAAAGCAGAGATTAACAGATGGGAATATATTAAGCTGAGAAGCTTCTGCACCTCAAAGGAAATAGTGCCCAGGATACAAGAGCCACCCACTGAGTGGGAGAAACTATTCACCCAATACCCATCAGATAAGAGGCTAATCTCCAAAATATACAAGGCACTGACAGAACTTTACAAGAAAAAAACATCTAACTCCATCAAAAAATGGGGAGAAGAAATGAACAGACACTTTGACAAAGAAGAAATACACATGGCCAAAAGACACATGAAAATATGTTCCACATCACTAATCATCAGGGAGATGCAAATCAAAACAACGATGAGATACCACCTCACACCCCAGAGAATGGCACACATCACAAAGAATGAGAATAAACAGTGTTGGCGGGGATGTGGAGAGAAAGGAACTCTTATCCACTGCTGGTGGGAATGCCGTCTAGTTCAACCTTTATGGAAAGCGATATGGAGATTCCTCCAAAAACTGGAAATCGAGCTCCCATACGATCCAGCTATACCACTCCTAGGAATATACCCTAGGAACACAAAAATACAATACAAAAACCCCTTCCTTACACCTATATTCATTGCAGCACTATTTACCATAGCAAGACTCTGGAAACAACCAAGATGCCCTTCAACAGACGAATGGCTAAAGAAACTGTGGTACATATACACAATGGAATATTATGCAGTTGTCAGGAGAGATGAAGTCATGAAATTTTCCTATACATGAATGTACACGGAATCTATTATGCTGAGTGAAATAAGTCAGAGAGAGAGAAAAAAACGCAGAATGGTCTCACTCATCTATGGGTTTTAAGAAAAATGAAAGACACCCTTGTAATAATAATTTTCAGACACAAAAGAGAAAAGAGCTGGAAGTTCCAGCTCACCTCAGGAAGCTCACCACAAAGAGTGATGAGTTTAGTTAGGGAAATAACTACATTTTGAACTGTCCTAATAACGAGAATGTATGAGGAAAATGGAGAGCCTGTCTAGCGTACAGGCAGGGGTCGGGTGGGGAGAAGGGAAACTTGGGACATTGGTGATGGGAATGTTGCACTGGTGATGGGTGGTGTTCTTTACATGACTGAAACCCAAAGACAATCATGTATGTAATTAAGGTGTTTATATAAATTAAAAAAAATGGTAAGACGAAATCAGATGATACTCTGTTCTTTGATCTGTGCAAAAACCAAGATCACTACAGAAAATCGACTTTGACAACCGCAACTGAGCAGAACTTGTCCTGGGATCAAAAAGAAAGACCCTAGCCTAGGCTTCATCCTAGGATTTGTACAGTAACCAAGATCTCTAATTCCAGAGGTCTGACTTTGACAACTGAGACTGAGCAGAACTTCTGGAATGGTAAGTTCCAGAAGACTATTCTAGGCTTTGTCGTAGTATCTGTGCAAAAATAATTATGATTAATTACAGAAGACTGACTACAACAGCTGTGATGGAGCAGATCTTCTGGAACAATAAAGAAAGACTATCTTGGGGCCGGATTGGTAGCATTGATAGAGCACTTGTTTTTCAGGGGCTGACCCAGGACACCCTCCGTTCCATCATTGCATTTCATATGGTTCCCCAAGCTAGGAGCAATTTCTGAGTGCAGACTTAGGAATAATCCTTGAGTGACTTGTGTGGCCCAAAAACCAAAGAGAGTGAGAGGGGGGGGGGGAGAGAGAGAGGGAGAGAGAGAGAGGGAGAGAGAGAGAGAGAGAGAGAGAGAGAGAGAGAGAGAGAGAGAGAGACTATCCTAGACTTTGTCCTATGACCTATGCAAATACCAAGATCCCTAATTATAGAGGACTGATTTTGACAACCACAACTGAACAGAACATTTCCTGGCACCATAAAAAGACCTCGGAGTTTGACAATGTGCATGTCCAGAGCCTGTAGTTGTTCCCATGACAGTATGCTTCAATGGTGGAAAAACCCTGTATCTCTTAGGCCAAGGGAATTCCCTTTTTAATTTCCCCATATTTGCTGTGCCTATGAAAAAAAACAAACATACTAAAAAACCACACAAAATTTTGCCACAACAACCCCCTCCCTTTTTATCTTTATCATTGTTATTGTTTTGTTGTTGGTGTTGTATTTTTTTTTTTTGGTTGTTGCTTGTTTGGTTTGAGTTTCTCTCTCGCTCTCTATTTCTCTCTCTCTGTTTTTTGGGCCACATTTGGTGACGCTCAGGGGTTACTTCTGCCTTTGCACTCAGAAATCGCTCCTGGCTTGAGAGACCATATGGGACACCGGGGGATCAAACTGTGGTCCATCCTAGGTTAGCACTGCAAGGCTGACTTCACCGCTCCAGCCCCATTTTTTTCTCTCTTCTTTTAAATTTATATTTGTAGCTTCTAGATGGGCTGCTCCAGCTTTCTTTTTTTTTTTTTCCAACAGAACCACAGAACTTGAATCATATTTTTCTGCCTCATAAATTGAGGAGGGGGGCTGGAGTGGATAGTGCCAGGAGCAAATAGTTACATGAGTGGACTGTTTTTTATCCACATTGAGTGAATAAAAAAAGATCATACCTAAATACCAAACCCAAAGTCAGCGACAACAGAATCAAGATACCCAATCTACAACAAGCTATATACAAAGGGGACTTGTTACACTAGCAGTCCAGGGGACCAAGGGAGGAGTTATGGGATGCATGCTGGCTGGGTGCAGGGGTGGAGGGAGGACAACACTGGTGGTAGGAATGGCCCTAATTCACTGTCACTATGTACCTTAAATATAACTATGAAAGACTTGTAAAAAAAGGGGCCGGGCGGTGGCGCTAAAGGTAAGGTGCCTGCCTTGCCTGTGCTAGCCTTGGACGGACCGCGGTTCGATCCTCCGGTGTCCCATATGGTCCCCCAAGCCAGGAGCAACTTCTGAGCACATAGCCAGGAGTAACCCCTGAGCATTACTGGGTGTGGCCCAAAAAAACAAAAACAAAAAAAAAAAAACAGAAGAAGAAACACTATATTGAAGCACTGCATGCACAAAACCTTATCATTAACAGTACTGTAGGGGCCGGGAAGGTGGCGCTAGAGATAAGGTGTCTGCCTTGTAAGCGCTACCAAGGAACAGACCGCGGTTCGATCCCCCGGTGTCCCATATGGTCCCCCCAAGCCAGGGGCGATTTCTGAGCACATAGCCAGGAGTAACCCCTGAGCGTCAAACGGGTGTGGCCCAAAAACCAAAAAAAAAAAAAAAAAACAGTACTGTAAGTCATGATACCTAAAATGTGATAATTAGTTAATTTAAAGTAAATAAATAAAATAATTAAACTTAAAATATTGTTCATTTATTTAATAAGAAAATTTTAGATAGTAAATGTTGATTCCCATTATATTCATATAACAAGATAAACTTACTCTTTCAGGGATCAGAAAGATAACAATGAATACTCGCCTTGAACATAGCTGACACAAGATTTGATTTTCAGCATTACTATATGGTTTCTGGAGCACTTCTGGAGTAACTCCTGAGCACAAATCCAGGAGTCATCCCTGAGCATCACTGGGTAAGGCCCCCAAAAACAAACCAAAAAGCATTATTCTTTCTTTCAACAGGCATTTAAGCATTTATTGAAAACTTTTTATGTATAGGTATAGTTCCAGGTCCTTTAGATATATAAGGTATTAAAACAAGTTTTCTGTCTTTATGAAGCTCATATTTAGCAAGGCTGGAGCAGATACAGGGCAGACATTAACTATATATATATATATATATATACATATGTATACATATATATAATCTGGTATTGTATGGCATAGTATAGCTGAAGGAGGTCAGAACCATTGTATAGTGACTAAATTAGAACCAGGGATACAGGATATACAGGGGTGGAGACTGGACACCAGGTTACAAGAATAAAAAAGAGAGCAAGAGGAGTTTCACTGAGAAGCTGATATTAGAGCAAAAGTCTGAAAAAGGTAAACAGGAATTTTGTACATCTGTCTGAAACACAATTTAAGCAAAAAAAGATTAAGTCAAGATTTTGAGATCAAAAAGTAGTTGGTATGTCTAGGAAGCAAGATTCCAGTTAGGTTGGTATAGAATGATATAAAGAAGAATAAACAAGGGGCTGGAGCGGTGGTGCAAGTGGTAAGGTGTCTGCCTTGCCCAAGCTAGCCTAGGACTGACAGCAGTTCGATCCCCCCGTCGTCCCATATGGTCCCCCAAGCAAGAGTGATTTCTGAGCACAGAGCCAGGAGTAACTTTTGAGCGTCACCGATGTGGGCAAAAACAATACAAAGAAGAAACGATAAAAGCAGAGAAATAACTAAGATAATACATGAAACACAAGCACTGTATACTTTAAACAGAGGAGTGACATGACATGCTTTACTTATCCACATATCACATCAAGCGTACTAAAGTCTGTTAAAGAGTATATGAAAAATGTTAAGAAAGAGACACCTGAAAAGGAGTTACTTGCAAACCATGGTAAGATATACCAGAATGGTGATGCCCCACAACCAGCAGCAGCTGAGTGTGTAAGGATCAGACACTTCTCCCAAACATTGACAGAGTAAGGATAGTAGAACTCTCCAAAACAAGTATGTGGATCTACTGACCACAGAGAAGAAGGGGTAAAGAGAGCAGACCCACCTCTGCTGAGAGGTAGAGGCTAGCAGAGAGAATAAAAATCAGAACTATTCACACCAAATCACTGTTTGAGGAGTACTTGCTGGTGCAGAACAGTATTCCAGAGCTTAGCTGCCTTGTTAGCTTGGGAGCTTTTCTATCTTTAAAGATGAGAAGCTATAGCTTATCTCGCCTGTTCAGATAAAACTCTCTCTTTCTATCCCTCTCTTTATCTCTCACTCTATCTCTCTCTCACACACATTACAGAAAGAATTTGTAGATGATAAAGATTTATATGTGAAATAGTTAAGAATGAACCAAGGTAGTTTGGGTGGGGGTTTTGTGTGGTTTTAGTTTTGTTTTGTTTGGAAGTGTTTATTCAAAATCAATTTGGCTCCAAAATTCCTGTCTGACTTTCGTCTTTTCTTGCAATATTACACACACTGCTTTTTGTTCCTTTTCATCAGCTAAAACATCTAGGGGGTGGGGACTCAGTGTGACTGACAACGTGCAAAATTTATTCCTCCTTTTTTCTATAGTTTAGATTCTGTTTCATGCAACTTAGTGTTTTGCCTAAGAATTTGTATAACTGTTCATGGTTTGAAGTCAATTTTTTTAAAAACAAAAAGCACACATAGAAAAAAAAAACTGCCTATCAAACCTGACAAGGGTTGACTAAAATTTTAAGAAAGAGTAAGAGACAGAGACAGAGAACAGTACATAAGACAAAGTGCTTGCCTTGAACTGCAGCCTACCTGGGTTTGTTCCTCCTTGCCACATATGTTTGCCTGAGCCCCACTAGAAGTAATGCCTGAGTAAAGTCAGATGTGGCACAATACAAACAAGATAAACAAACAAAACTATTTACATCTTTGAACTTAATTATTACTTATATAGTAAAGTATTTTGGTTTTGATTTACAACAGCAGCAATAACAATGATGGAGGCACTTCCAATAGTATTAAGATGCTAGTGGGGAGACATCAGATTTGAGTTTGGCCAAAGATTTTCTAGTAGAGTGGTTGGGATGTGAAAAGGAAAGAAGTCAAGGATGATTCCAAAGCACATCCAGTCCTTGAGCTTTTCTTTGATAGTTTCTCACGCACCATTTTTATTAGGTCATTACAAAATTAATACATAAGAATAATAATGGAGACACAATGCTTACACTGTAAAAAAAAAAAGATTGATAATGGATTGTTTGTTGCAGAAAATGAAAAATTGTGCTCCTACTTATTTAGTATTACTCTAAAATTTGTGATGTTTATATAAAGTTACTGTCAAGAATTTTCTAAAATGCTCATTTCTTCACTAGTCATTCATTTTATTCAAAATAGTCACAATTATTTTGCAATGGATTTTTGGTTAAAAAATATCCTATGTGAAAAATAATTTGTCTAAAAGATCTTGTGAGATGAATCTGTAGAGATATCTCTTTATGTCCTTTACAAATTGAGTAGGGAGCTTTTGTTTGCTTTCTGCCTACTTGTATTCAAGCATTTTCCATAGCAAAAGAACCATTACCCTCATTAAGGCAAAAACACTAAAAAAGTTACTAAAAGACTGTTGAAGATCTTAGACTTGGAGTGAAACTCAGCTCTAGAGCACTTGTCTTAAATCTTTAATGACCCTGAGTTTAGTTTTTTCCAGAAACACACACACAATTTTAGACGAATTGTGCAGTTTTCTGTTTTCCAATAATTCTTCACAGTAACCACTTTAAAAGTAAAAATAAAAACAGCTTCCAAAACCAGTAGCCTAAAATTTAAAAATTGCTCTGCTCTTGCATCATAGCAAATGATTCTTCACACCTGCAGGGATAAATGATCAAAGACTCACATTCTCATTTGCCATTATCCTGAATCAGAGATCCTTGCAGGTTATGCCATTTTCACCAGGAACAGAAAGTCACAGGTTATCATATTCCAGAGCTTTCCCTTTGGTAAGTACTTAAAATATGCATGAGGTTGCTTTATTCTGAAGAATGGAGCCTTTAGAATTTCATGCTTTGAAAATAAGATTTCATAAAAGCAAGCTCTATAAACAACTGATAAAGTGTGGACATTGAACTAAAAAGATATGACATAAGGAGAAAAACTACTGAATTCAATATATCCATCAACAAAATAAAATGTTAGTTGAATATTATCTATTTTTATATTGAGCTCTGTCAAATGGACTCATTTTCTAAATAACTATGGCTTTGTTAGCATGGTATTTTTGTTAACCAGATAATAAAGAAGTTGATATTAGTTATGACAAAAAATGAGAAACCTCAAATACTTTATCAATATAAAATTAATTTTAGAAAAAGCCTAACATGGCCTCTTCTAACATGAACACTACTTTTATACAAGAAAAATAGATACATTTATTAAAACAACTAAACTTATAAAAAGCAAATGGCCCAGAGGAATAACATAATAAATAAGAACAGTTTTTAACCACCAATCCAGGGACTGGTGTCAGTCTACAGGTATTTAGAGATTTAAAACCAATGGCTGATAACATTGATTATTATTGCTGGTCTATTTGCAATACTAAAGCAAGTTCTCAGGTGTAAAATAAATGAAAGCTACTTACTTAGAGTACTTGCCTAATAAGTATATTTTACATTATGAATTGTATGGTCATGAGTCCAATTCTAGTGCCCCACGTAAAACCAATATGTTCCTTGCAGCTCTGCTCTTTTATCTTGGTGTTTTGTTTTCATTTTCATTTTCAGGGTCTCACCAAATAGGGCTCAGCGGTTACTCCTGGCTACATGCTCAGAAATCACTCCTAGTTTGGGGGGGACCATATGGGTTGCCGGGAATTGACCCCAAATCTGTCCTCGTGCAAGGTAAACGCCCTACTACTGTGCTATCACTTCGGCCCTATTATCATGGTAGTTCTGAAATTTACAATACCTGATGCTACAAATGAATTTCAGTCAAACAATAGAGAATTGTCCATAAGTGTAACAAAAGAATGCAATCTAGGGCTGGAGCAATAGTACAATGGGGAGGATATTTGCTTTACATTCAGCTGACCCAGGTTTGATTCCTAGAATCCCAAGTGGTCACTAGAGCACTGCCAGGAGAAGTGCCTGAGCTGAGAACACAGAGTAATCTTTCAATTTAGCTAGGCCTGACCCAAACCTTAATAAAGTAAAATAAAACAAAATGAAACAAAATAAAATAATAAAATAAAAAATATGACTCTCATGAGCACCATAACTTAAGAAGATGTGCAAGTGCCATAGACAGGAAGCGTGGCTACTGGTGAATGCAAGTTTTATTGACTATGTAGCTCACTGAAGATGGTGACCCTCAGTGAGCACATATGCCAGCATAGCCAATAATGGAGTGTCAACTTTACTGAGTAGCTCTGAGAAGATTGTAAGCACCGGATTTGTGACTCCTGGCAAGCACCACACCACAGCTAAAATACATAAGCACAACAATAAGGTATGTGTGCATCTCTAAAACAATAATAAAGGAAAGGGGAGATCTTAAAAGGGTAACTGTGTGTAATGTCTAGTTCCACTTCCACTTGTTTGGAGAGTGATGTTTCTTCTCCTTGAAGATACTTTTGGTCTCAATGTCATGGAGTGTTTAGCTACATGTTCTCCTATACACCTTATGTTTCAGTATTTGATTACAAGGTCTTTAATTTATTTGCACTTGATCTTTGTGCATGGTGTTAGATGGAGGTCCAAGTTTGATTTTTTTGCATGTGGCTGACCAGTTGTCCCAACACTACTTGATGAAGAGTTTTTCCTTGCTCCATTTTGTGTTTCTTGCCCTTTTATCAAAGATCAATTGATTGTATGTCTGGGAAACATTCTCTGAATACTCAAGTCTATTTCACTGACCTGAGGGTCTGTCTTTATTCCAATACCATGCTGTTTTAATGACTATTGCTTTGTAGTATAATTTAAAGTTGGGTAAAGTGATGCCTCCCAGCTTCTTTTTCCTTGAGGTTGCTTTAGCTATTCGTGAGTGGTTATTGTCCCAAACTAATTTCAGGAGTGTTTGATCCACTTCTTTGAAGAATGTCACGGGTATCCTTAGAGGAATTGCATTAAATCTGTACAAAGATTTGGGGGATTATTGTCATTTTAATGATGTTAATCCTCCCAATAATCTGAAAAACTTCTGCACCTCAAAGAAAATAGTGACTAGAACACAAGGCCATTGACAGAATGGGAGAAACTATTCACCCAATACACATCAAATAAGGAGCTAATATCTAAGATATACAAGGTACTAACAGAACTTAACAAGAAAAATACACCTAACCCCATCAGAAAGTGAGGAGAAGAAATGAATAGACAATTCCTCAAAGGAGAAATACAAATGGCCAAAAGGCACTGAAAAAATGTTCCACATCACTAATCATCAGGAAAATGTGAATCAAATAACAATGAGGTACCATCTCATGCCACAGAGACTGGCACACATTACAAAGAATAAGAACAATCAGTGCTGGTGGGGATGTGGGGATAAAGGAACTCTCATTCAGTGCTAGTGGGAATTCCATCTTGTTCAGCCTTTATGGAAAACAATATGGAGATTCATGAAAAAACTAGAAATTGAATTTCCATATGATCCATTCCTAGAGTTATAACTTAGGAACACAAAAAGACATTACAAAAATGTCCTCTGTCTATGTTCATTGCAGCACTATTTACATTAGTCAGAATATGGAAACAACCCAGGTACCTGACAACAGATGAGTGGCTAAAGAAACTCTGGTACATCCACACAATAAAATACTACGTATATCTTAGGAAAAAAAGAAGTCATGAAATTGTCCTATACATGGATAGACATAGAGACTGTTATGCTGAGTAAAAAGAGTCAGAGGAAGAGAGATAGGCAAAGAGTAGCCTCACTCATATGTGAGATTTAAGAAAAATAAAAGACATTATTGCAATAATACCCAGGGACAATAGAGATGAGGGCTGGCAGAACCGGCCCATGGTATGAAGCTTTCTACAAAGAGCAGTGAGTTCAGTTAGAGAAATAACTAAACTGATAACTATCACCACAATGGTGGTGAGTGTAGTGAGTAATAGAAATAGAATGCTTGTCTCAAAGACAGGTAGGGGGTGGGGAAGGAGGAAGAAAGGGGACACTGGTGGTGGAAATGTTGCATTGGTGAAGGGGGGTTGTTCATATTTATAACTGAAACCCAATTGCATACATGTTTGTAATCATGGTGCTTAAATAAAGATATTAATTTTAAAAATTCAGTAGAGAGAACTAGCATCAAATAGAACATCATATATAACAAAAAAATAGTACAGAAATATGATGTATTTGGTAAATTAAATCTTAATGATTTTATGTTATAATCAAAATAGTAGAGTTACAACAATCAAAGTAAAATGTGAGCTCATCTGAAACATTTAAGTAGTTCAAGGACTAATGTATTATAAAAATTAATTTTAAATGTATTATGAAATTAGAATATTAACATTATCTGATGTTTTTTGCCCATGTCAGATATCTTTTCTCTCTAGTTTATTTTGTTATAAAAGCTACTGTAAATATTATTATTTGACTTTGATAAATTTAAAAAAATAAATTTAATTTTATAAAGACTATAAATGTCAATACCATTACACACAAATTAGTGATAATAAATTAAAAATATAAAGCAGATAGAAATCATATTTTCCAAGACTAGAGAATTTACAGCTGTTAGGGAATATACCTAGAATGCATCAGTTCCCAGCATCAGATGGTCCCCTGAGCATCACCAGGTGTAGCCAGAGATCTGTGAGCATGTTGTATTCAACCAGAGCACTGCTGTGTGATCCGAGTAATCCTGGTTTGACTAAAATCACTGGGCATATTTGGGAGGTCCATCACCCAAAAATAACATTTCTCATTTACATATAAAAAAGCCATACTAAATGTTTACTATTCAGTTACATATAAATCAAAAATGTTAAGTTTATAACATTGGGTAAGTTTCTTAACTTCTGCATCTCAGGTTTGTGTTATGTAGAAGAGGACAAAACTATACTTAATCAGTGATTTTTTTTTGTTTATAATTTTTATTTAATTTATCAGGGCCACCAGTATTTAAATTTCTTTTTTTAATATAATTTTTTGTTTGAATTGTAGTGGGTTACATATCGTTCACAGTAATATTTTAGGTACATATTAACATTGAATCAGGAGAATTCCCACCACTGAATTGTCCTTCCTCCACCTCTGTTCCCATCCTGCCTCCCATATCCTCCAGCCTCACCCCCCGGGCTGCTAGAATGAGTGGTCCCCTCTGTGCCTAGCTTACTACTTATGGATCTTACAACTGTTTGGTAATGGTACCTCCATTATATCCCCCTCTAATTGGGAGGCGGAACTAGATAGTTCAACTTTTGTGGTTTTGTGTGAAGAAGAGAAAAGTAATAAAATGGGGTAAAAATCAAATACGCTGAAAATGGGCTGAGTCCTTCTAGAGGCTCTCATCCTCGGTTTGAGAGACAAAGAGGAAAAAGAGGGCGAAACACCACAACAGTATAAAAAGAAGTATCAAATAAAATATCCAGTGAGCACTACAGCAATAAAAATAGGCATCACATAACAGCCATGGTCTTGAAATAAAAAACATGACAGAGCACAAAATGGAAGAAGAAAAAAGAAGAAAGAAAATAAATAAATAAAAATGGAGACAACAAGTTCAATATCCACACCAAATCAAAGAAATCGACAAAACTAGATAGATAAATATAAAAAAATGATTATTCTGTGCTTTTTGTCTTTTTTTCCCTCCTGCGTAGGCACAGTAAACATTGGGGTCATTCGAACAGAAATTTCCTTGGCTTAAGAGATACAAGGTTTCTCCACCCTTGAAGTATATTGTCATGAGATTATAGACTCTTTTCAAGTTAATTTACTCAGTGATATTTTAAGATCATTTAATAAATGATTAGTAAATCTTCAGTGATTTTGAGCATAATTCTGAGAGCAAGGTTTTTTAAGAACATAGATGAGACTATAAATTATGTTCATAAAAATGCAAATTCAAACTGTGTGAAACATGTTATTCCACATGATTAAGTAATTGGTACGCAATGTGCTTCTCAAAGTAAGCAACTATAAAACTGAATAAAATATTTAAAAGCGGATATTTTTGGTAACAAAACACAGGACAAGATTGTCTTCCCAGAAAGAAACAAACCTTATAAATTGAGTTCTATATATCACTTTTCTGTCTGGGTCCCATTGTCCAACCCCAGCATGCAGAACAGTAGATGTAGTAAAGACAGCTTCTTCCTTCAAATGTGTGCAATCTATTATGAAAAATATAAATTCTGAAGGCAATTTATAGACCAAAATGCAAAGAACAGCTGAGGAACTATTCAACTGTAGGAAACATCATCTATTTTCAAGTTTTGTCAACATCGAAGTTACTATGGTCCTAAAACAGTAGTACAACAGGTACATTTGTTTTGCACTTGCTCAAAGATTTGATCCTTGGCACCATATATATTTCCCCAACCCCAATCAGGAGCAAGCCCTGAGTACTTCCTAAACAAAAAAAATTAAAAAGATAACATTTTATATGTCTTTGATTTATCTTCATAAGGAAGAAATCAAAGGTTAGTAAGTCAGACATCATAGAGTACTGGTATAAAGAATTTAAGACTTAAGAAATTTAAGAATAAAATAGTAAGTGAGAGTGAATATCTCTTAACTCAGATTCTTGTAAATGCCTAATCATTAGATCCTAGAAGTGTTTTTGACTACGAAAAACAAACATTATATCTATATCATTTTTACATTATTTGCTATTGACTCAGTGTTTGTGGATCTTCTTTTGGAAGAACAAGTGTGAAGTTATATAAGTTACCTTCTTTCTTTCCTTATTTGTCTCCTAAATGCCAGTAGCTGAAAGAAAATTTATAAAATATTCTTTGCAGAAAATGTTCACCCGTGGTGAAGTAATTGCTAGTGACCTACACCTCCCCAAGGAAATGTAAACCAGTAAAAAACAGATGTAGCCATTGCATTCCCCCAATGTATAAAATTCACAAGATAGGACCCACTATTGCACTCACCTCATGCCTAGGAATTACTTCCCCTAACAACACAAAGAATTGGCATCCAAGGAGAGAATGACATGCCTTCTAAACCAAGGAGGCAGATAACAGAATTTAGAGTGAAATTACTATACTGTGCAGAGCAAAGCATTTAACAGGAGAGACGTGCATGGAAAAGACTGAGGAAGTAAGTCCACAATCTTTGGCTAATGTCCCATAAACTATTCACTGTGATCTGGGTTATGTGTGCAGAGCTCCCCCACATGGAATTATTTATTTGTGTTTCAAAGTAGAAAAGTTACTAGGCATGAAGTAATGCTGCAGAAAGAATGACTTTATGGAATTATTCAAGTATGCTCTCAACAGTATATAGAATATATGCAGACAAAAACCCGCTATGTAGTTAAGACATTAAAAACACCACACCTAGAAAATAAAGTACCGTATATCTTCGAGTGTAACGCACATTTTTTTTTTTTTTTTTTTTTTTTTTTACCAAAAAGAGAAATCAAAGTTTGGGTGTGCATTATAAAAGAGGGCTGGGGTGGGGTGGCAGTGGCGGCTGGTCCAATGAGGGCGCAGGCGAATTGTGAGTTTGCACTGGGCCTTTTCTGCTGTACGAAGGCGAAGGAAAAAAAAAAAAAAAAAAAACTTCAGAAACCTGGCCCATCTCTCATGACATCCTGGGTTGAAAGATCATAGGAAGACATACCAAAAGAAATGATCATCAAGAGTTTTTTGAAGAAGAGTTTTTTGAAGACAGGCATCAACAATAAAATGGACTGCATAGAAAAAGACCTGCTGTGGAATTCACACTCAGAAGAAAGCAAAGAAACTGGAGAAACAGATGTTCCTGCCAAATGGGACACTGATGAAAAATTAACTCGAGAAGAATGGAAACAACTCTTTAGTGTATCTGATGATGGATCTGACTTGGAAGCATTTTAAATAAATATTGTCACCGGTCATTTTATTTCGGTATTGTGTTTATGCCAGTTTACGTTGTCAATAAATGATTTTTATCATGGCCGCACGTGTTCAACAACGTTTTAGGTCAATTACAATGCTTGGTGTGAAACAAAATTTTATACCGATTTTTAATCGAAAATTAGGGGTGCACGTTATACATGTGTTCTCGTTATACTCGAATAAATACGGTAAAACTTACTGTAAATACAAATATTAAAGAAAACTAAAATTAAATTACAATAAATCTTCAGAAGAGATATACCAGAAGTGAATCCTTCAAACTTATATTAAGCTTTCCAAAAACTGTGATTAAAATATGTATATAAACCTTGAAGAATTCAAGATACTTAACAAATGTACTAGAGTCTTAAAAATATCAATGTATTTAAAGGCTTTAAAAGAACTCAAAATCTTAAATATAGTGTTATCAAATAAATCACAATATATATAAAAGAAAATGTGTTTCTTAAAAAAAATTTAAAACAGATTTCAATAACTCTCACAAAACTATTAATAATTAATAATTATATGTGACTATAGGCATATTTTTGTTCATGCACCAGAAAATTTTGATCTATTGTTTTTGTTTGAGATACAATTTAAGAAACCCATAAATTGTAAGTCGTATCAAGTACATATAAGGAGACTTAAGAAATTATAGGCTCAATATATGCCATAAAAACTGTAAGAAATTAATAGAAAGGGGCTAGAGTACTGCCTTGCACTTGGCTAACTTAGGTTAATCTTTAGTAGTCCCCTGAGATTGACTAGTAGCACTCCCTGAGACCCACTAGGAGTGCTTCCTGATTGCAGAGCCAGGAGTTAGCCTTGAACACCACCAAGTATGGTTATTAGAATAAAAAAAGAAAAAATAATTTTAAAAGAGAGAAAGGACATAGAAAATGTACAAATATCTTATTATCATCCAGTTTTCAGACTGGATGAATCAATATTGTCGATGAACTGATATTATCATCCTAATAAAATCACTATATAGAGATTCAATATCATCCAATTCAATTACGATGACATACTCCAAGGACATTTAACAGTCAATAATTAGGTTTTGTAGAACTATAAAACACCCTAAATAGTCAAAGCCATCTGAGAAATAAGAAATTGGGAGGTATTTCATTACTGAAATTGTACTATAATGCTATAGAGATCAAAACAACATGCTACTGGAATAAGGATAGATTTCTGCATCAATAAATTAGAATTGAATTTCCAAAGAAAAGTCCCAATATCTATGGTCAAACAATTTTTGACAAAAAAAGCTAGGTATGTGAAGTGAAGTGATGATAACCTCTTCAACCACTCGTGTTGGGGAAATAGAATGACTACATTGAAAATGAAACTAGACTAATAACTCACATCTTACACAAAAGTCAATTCTAAAACGATCAAACAAAAATCCCAAAGAGGTTCAGAACAAACCTCTTGAGACATATCACTTTGTTACATGGATTATTTTGAGCTCACCAAATAAGAAAAAAACTGTTATCACTTTAATAACTATTTAGAATAAGGAAAATCAAGAATATGATTCCTAATTTAGATTTTTATGCAAACATATTTGTAGGAGAACAAATCTTACCGGAAAACATCTAATACTTGTTGAGGAAATCAGGTTTTCCCTGTCAAGGGAGAACTCCAGGGAACCCAGAGTTACCTTTGTAGCACAGAAAACTACCTTCAATTTGCCCTTTTATCTCAGAGTATATGTCCACATGCATTCTCCATATATATATTTAAAATTATTTTTTCATCCTACTAATCAATTTAATGTTCATTTGCTCAGCCAACTAGACAAGTAATAAAAGGACAGAGGGGGATTTTTTCTTTCCCTAAGGATCTTCTTTAGTTGTTTTTTTTTGTTTGTTTGTTTGTTTGTTTTGGTTTTTGGGCCACACCCAGTGGTGCTCAGGGGTTACTCCTGGCTGTCTGCTCAGAAATAGCTCCTGGCAGGCACGGGGGACCATATGGGACACCGGGATTCGAACCAACCACCTTTGGTCCTGCATCAGCTGCTTGCAAGGCAAACACCGCTGTGCTATCTCTCCGGGCCCCATTTTTTAAAAGAAGTTGATTCTACTCATTTAATATTCAAATATATAGAACCAGTGAAATATTGAATTGAATTTCTATCCCTGAGATCTTTATGGCAAGCCCTTACCAAGATTTACATGAAGGATACTTCACAAATTCTCATAGTCATAGCTGGATGTGACAGGTTGTGGTCACAGTACAGTATTAATTAAAAAATAAGCCACCGGCCCTCATTAGAGAACATTAAAGACACTTGCAAATAGACTGTACATATTTCAATAGGATTATCCCAATATAAAGTGTATGCCTTTTACCTTGCTTAAATAGTGAAAATTTAAAATTCCTTGAAAGGGGCCAGAGAAATAGCACAATGGTAAAGCATTTCCCTTGCATACAGTCAACCCAGGCAAGACCCAATTCGATTCCTGGCATCCCAGATAGTCTCCCAGTCTGTAAGAGGCAATTTCTGAGTACACAGCCAGAAGTAACCTCTGAGCATCACCGGGTGTGGCCCAAAAACCAATAAATAAATAAAATAATAAATAAATAAAGTTTAAAAACTAAATAAAATAAAATACCTTGAAAGATTCTTTTATCACAGGAAGGAAGCTGGAATGTTTGTAAAAGTAATATGTGATAAAGAACAATTCTCAAAGCAATGTTTTTATTATTTAAAAATAGTTTAAGTATTATTTTAAATACTTTAATATTGCAAGAAAAAAAATTACTACATATGATGTAATCAATACAACAAAAGCAAGCTTGAACTATGGATAAGAAACTTATTGAGGAAATTATATATGTGATTACAAACTTCAGATCCGTTGCACATAGCCTTACCATTTGATCCCTGTCACTCCAGATGGTCCCTCAAGCACCACCAGGATTTATCGCTAAATACAGACTCAGGAAAAGGCCCTGATAACTGTAGGGTTTGGCCAAAAACTAAACCAAAAGCAACCTAGAAAAAAATAATAAACAAAACCAAAATAACCCAGAGATAATCCATAACTTCAGTTATAGCTTCCCAACAAAAATCCATTGCCAACTTTATTACTAATTCCAAAAAAGTTTTTGACATAATTAACACCAAAAATAGGTGGTTGGTGTGAATAAGTATAGTATATATTTGGAGCAATAAAAATGTGCAAAAAATTTAATTTACTAAATTATTTATGCAAGGATGTACAAATAAAAATTCCTACCTAGAACAATATAACCTATGCCAATTTGGGGAATATTCAAATCTTTCTTCCTATGGGGTTTGGAGGTTTGAAATAGGGCTGGAGATGTGATTTGTGGTAATGTGCATGGCTTGCATGTAGGAGATCTAAGATGGATCCCTAGATTCACAAAAGCAAATCCAAACCCATTGCCTTTGGTAAGTTCTCTTTCTATTTCTTACACTGACTCTCTCAACACTTTGGGCAGGATTGCTTCTATTCACTTCAGCAATATTTTCTCAGACTGTTTGATAGATGCCACTGAATTCTTCTGGCAAATTATCTGAAATAGTTGGGATTTTTTTGTTTGGGTTTTTTTGTTTGTTTGTTTGCTTGCTTGCTTGCTTGTTTTAGTATTAAAAGTGAAAAGCATGTTCTCTCAAAGAATTGTTTTACATTCAACTTGATATATGAATGGTAATAAAATATTTCTACTTTTTCCCTCTATTTCTCTCTCTCTCTCTCTCTACACACACACACACACACACAAACACACACACACACAAACACACACACCTACAATTCCCACAAACTTCATCTTTCAGAATATCACATGTACAAAGAGAAACCAGCAAATCTGTCTCACAGCTCTCCCACCATGCTGTGTCCTCTCCTCTAGTGACAGCAGGTGGCCAAGTCCAGAACAAATTTGTGTGATATTTACTGTTCAATTTTCAAGTAAAAATAGATTCTTGTGATACCTTTTTTTTCCCCAAAATAAGCATAGCTTTTGTGGAACTGGAGAAATAGTACACCAGGAGTAATCCCTGAGTTCAAAATTAGAGTAAACTTTGAGCTCAGTGTAGTATAGTGCAAACAAAAATAGCCCCAGGGCCTGAGCTATGACACAACAGGTTTTTCTTGCAGGAAGTAGACGGGGTGGGATCCCTGCATACTATTTGATACCCTTAGTCTGCCAGGAGTAATCCTAAGAAATGTCAGTTGTGCCCCCCAAACCTAAAAATATGTGGGTAGGTAGAGAGCTACTAAGATAGAGAGATAGAACGAGAGACAGAGATAGAGAGATAGGATGGACAAAAAAGAAAGTGTTGATTTAGCAGTATAAGAAGTGTGAAAGTGACCATTAAATAATTGCATTTCAGTTATATACTGACATTTATATCATGTAAGTGACTATAAGTTAGTCCAGGGCATTGTTTTTAATCTTACTCTATGCTCCTCAAGGTCTCCACATAATTTTATAGAGCAAAAACGGTGTAAATAAATAGTTAAGATTAAGATCAAAGAAAGGAAAAAGTAACTTGAGTTAATACAATTATAATGACTGACTGAAAATGCCATTAAGAATAATATAGATTGGAGTCTTGTGTTCATATAAAAATCAACACTATTAGAATGTGATTACCATTCACTGATGAGAAACTAATTCAGTTAATGCCTATCCTTTCCTAACAGAATTGATCGTTATTAAAATTTCACATACGTCATTATATTATAGCATGAAGATAAAGTCTGCCTTGCTAATAATCACAGTATTAAATTGTTCTCTAGATAAATGTGATATTCATTTGATTACATAAAACAAATATAATATTGAACTCTGGTCATATTGACATACTATATGTGCTTTATAAAAGCCACAGGGAAATCATTTTCCATACAGAATTTCTATATAGCTAAACTATTGTTGTTCTGATTGTCAAACCCACAAGAATTTTTTTTGGGGGGCCACACCCGGTGAGACTCAGGGGTTATTCTTGGCTATGCGCTCAGAAATCGCTCCTGGCTGGGGAGCCATATGGAAAATCAGGGATAAAACCGCGGTCCATCCTAGACTAGCGCAGGCAAGACAGATGACTTACTGCTCCACACCACCGCTCCTGCTCCAAACCCACAAGATTTTAAGGTTCCAGATAAGATTAATTCAGATTATACAAATTAGAATAAATAGGGGAGGGGGGGAAAAGAATAAATAAAAACATACTTTTATTTAGACAGGTTACTTTCCTACATATAAACTGTTACCTTTTCAGAGAATAATAAAACTATATAAAAATGATAATACTTTTGTTCAGTTAACCACCTGAGATAAGAAAATATAAATTTATGATAAACAATAACAGATTTTGATCATCTGAACCTGAATACTTCAGTAGTTCAATAGCAGACCTGCTTTCTATCAATTTGTATTAAAAATGTAGATAAGATAAAAATCTTACAATCCTATCTTCCAGTTCTTAGAATATATAATTTATTAGAAGCATATAGAATCTGTGAATTCGTCAATAAATACAATGGATCTGCCTCATTTTTATAATTATAGTTTACGTAATTATAATTACATATAAATTACATCTAGAAATTCTGAATTCTTTGTTTATATTATTATTACATATTTTGATAGGTAGAAAACCTCACTTTTATTTGATTATTCATGCTTTAATGAATATTTCTTAATACCAGGAATATATATATATTATTCAATAACAACTTTTATTTATTTATTTATTTTTTATTTATTTATTTATTTTTTTTTGGTTTTTGGGTCACACCCGGCGGTGCTCAGGGTTTACTCCTGGCTGTCTGCTCAGAAATAGCTCCTGGCAGGCACGGGGGACCATATGGGACACCGGGATTCGAACCAACCACCTTAGGTTCTGGATCGGCTACTTGCAAGGCAAGCACCGCTGTGCTATCTCTCCGGGCCCAACAACTTTTGATAAACTACAAATAAATTTTGGAGAACCAATAAAACTGGATGGATTCATTGAAACCTTTATATTCCTTTTAGATACTCTGATCATAGAAAAATCTTAACTATTCTATACCTCATTATTTTTCTTTAAAAGTGAGAAAGTACAGATGATTATATATCCATAACATTATGTGGGGACAACTGCTCCTATCATGGTTACTGTCTTTTTAAATATAGAATAAATTTTCCCTCTAAGGAAATGTAGGTTGTACTAACTGAAGAGTTTTCTGGTTTGATAGGAGATGAAAATTTTTCTCTATTCTCAGTTTCAGCCTAAATTGAAAGTCTTTTTAGCTGTACTATCTATGAAGATATGAGTTTTCTTCTTTGATATTGGCAAAATAACATTTATTTTTCAACATCAGTGACCTTAAAGTATAAGAGGTCTGAATTTGTATTTTATTTTTCTATATGCAGACCAAGTGTTATTAGCTTCCATATATCTAAAATTTAAGTTTTCAAAAATATCAACTCATGATAAATTATTTTTAACAATTTAAGTTAATATTTTCCATAACACTTTAAGAATTAATGTGTTAATTGAGAATGTAATTAATGTCAATTAAGAATGTAATTTAGGTATATAATACCATATAACTCTAGCTATTAGTATAATATTTATTAGATAATTCAAACACACACTTGTAGCTATGGTAATTTGTATCAAATTTTACTTAGTGATAATAATATTTGTGTAAAGCCCTTAAAATGCAATGCTACTGTATTGTTTCATCAGAAATATTCTGCAGCATCCTTTCCCCTTTCTAGACTCAGAAAAGTCTGGTAATAAAAATCCAGAATATTTTCTATAACGAGTAATAAAAATCTTAAAGCCAGAGCTATAGCAAAGTGCATGCGACTGACCTAGGACAGACCAGGGTTTGATCCCTGGTATCCCATATGGTCCCTGGAGTCAGGAAAGATTTCTGAGCACTAGGCCAGAAGTAACCGTGAACATTACCAGGTGTGCCCACCCCAAAAAAGAAGAATAAAAATCTAACCTATTTTCTACAATGAATGTATTAAACAAATACATACTGTGGCAAAAATTCAGTCATACCTTTGCAGCTGTGGGTACTAACACTTTAAGCAAAATAAATAAATGTGTGATCCAAAACTCAAATACTAATAATAGTGTTGTAATAGGACTTGGGAGAAAGAGACTGTATAGTGAATCTGGAAAGTCTGAACTCACTTTATGAAAGATGCATTTTAGAGAAAAACTAAGTAGCTTTGAAAAGTCCAAATATAACCCAGCTGTGCCCAAATGTAACTAAGTGTGGTCTTCCAGGGACCCCGACCAGCGGGTAAAGCTGGGGACCACGTTAGTAATTCGCAGTTCTCAAGAAGAATCCGGCCTGGAATAGAAGAGGGACTGGGAAATAATGAGACTCGAGACGAAGGGTTCCGATCAAGAGTCCATTTAATAAAGGAAAAAAATAGACCTTTTATAGACAATGCAAAACAAACAGAGTAGGGCGAGGTGCAGTAGGAATGGCCGTAACTTTCCACGGGAACATCTTGATTTTCCAAGGTTAATAAGATTATCATCAGTCAAGAAATTCACATTATCTTTGAGCAACAAAATACAAAATCTAATCTCAGCTTGGGCCTTTTGACTCCTGTCTTTACAAGGACATCTTGGAGCCTAGTGACTCCCTAGCTCTAGGCTATATTTATTTCTTTGGGTCCAAGGGCAAAGAAGGCCACATGCAGCTTGTAAGCACGTTGGCTAAGACTTTCAGAGACTCTATTTTGATTAGTGAGAGAGCTTTTTAATTATTCCAAACAGTCTCCAACAACTAAGTATTTGAAAAAAGGCAAAAACATGGCCAGATCAATACCCCAGCAGTAGAGTGTTTGGCTTACACGTTGCTGACCCGGGATGGAGCAAGGTTTAATCCCTGACATCCTATATGGTCCACCAAGCCTGCCAGGAGCGATTTCTGAGTGTAGAGTTAGGAGTAACCCAAGAGCTGCTGAATGTGACCCCCCCCCAAAAAAAAAGGAAAAAATAAAATTAAACCCTAACTAAATTGTAAACTAAATTACAGTGATCTTTTTTTAAAAAAAAATTATTATGGCCGACGCCTGGGCCTCGAGGCAGCCGGTCGGGGGTGGGTGTTGGGTCTCTCGGGTGGGCTGGGTGGCGGGTGTGACAGGTCAGGATCCTTCGGCCCCCTTGTGCAGCCTTTCCGTGAGCCCGCGGTATTTTCCTTATATGATCTGGCCCCACTGCGGACCGGAGAAGATTAGGAAGCGTCTGGCCCAGAGGGGCTCGGGGCTGGGTGGAGGGCGGGCTAGCGGGGAGGCCTCTGCCCCACGCGAGCCCAGGTTGATGATGACAAGACCACTGTGCAATCTGAGTTCTCAGGAAACCCGATGATGGAGCTCTGAGAACGGACTGAGACCGAAAAAGGACAATAAAAAATATTATTCTGTTTTGGGACCATGTGCAGTGCTGCTCAGAATATGATTCTGACAGTGACTGGGAGACTCATAGGCAGAGCAAACTGGGATCAGCCATCTGGCAAGGCAAGGGCTTTAACCTCTATACTATCTCCCCATCTGTTCTTCCTAGAAATTTTATAATGGTGTAGTTTGTGTGAGCACCTATAACTATAGGCAATCTAAGACACCCCAGTCAAAAGTAAAGACATAACACACATGTTTCAGAAGGCTAATACTGTACTTTGCTTTTATTGGGTTTTGTTTTGAGAAGCAAAACTGTCTTTCAGTATATCCTTATGTTTTAGATTAAGACTAAATTTTATTTCTGGGGCCGGGAGAGATAGCACAGCGGCGTTTGCCTTGCAAGCAGCAGATCCAGGACCAAAGGTGGTTGGTTCGAATCCCGGTGTCCCATATGGTCCCCCGTGCCTGCCAGGAGCTATTTCTGAGCAGACAGCCAGGAGTAACCCCTGAACATCACTGGGTGTGGCCCCAAAACAAATAAACAAACAAAAATTTTATTTCTGATCGAAACAAAAAGGGAGAGAAGGAATTAAAGGGAAGAAATATCTAATGGACTAAGCATGTGACAACAGAGTTGAGCAGAGTTTAAAATTTCTGGCTAATGCTAATGATTAGCATCAGAAAATGCTAATAAATTAATAATTGCCTACTTTTGAAAAAATGGGTGGTGTTGAAATACTTGTCTCCTTGTCATTTCTGTCTAGTTTCTTTGAACAGGTATGTTTTCAGCTCCGGCCAACCAATTCCCTATGCTGTATTCAATTTGCAGTCATTATTTCTTGAAAGTCAGTCATTTAAAAGGTGTTTTATTACATCCCACTAACCTAAGCCTGGGGGATTAATCCCAAGTGAGTAAAGCTGATTCCCCTTATAAATATATAAACAAGGGCTTAATATTTGGAAGGGTGGGGTTGAAATACCACAAAACTGTTTAATGGTCACCAAATCGCTATTGAAAACACTGAAAACAATTTTCTCTTCACATCCTTTTTTTGTTGTAATTACATTCTTAGTTGTAATTGTTCATACTTTGTTATACTTTTTTAATTTTCAAGAGGATATTAAATTTTATTGATTACATATGATAATGTATGATACACAAACTTTATTCCCATTCATAATTTTATCTGGTATCATAATTCAATTTATATATATTACAATTATATATATTACATATATGTATTAATAAACATTAATACTCAAATTAAAAACTCCATTGTTTCTACATGGGTGGCCCCTTTAACAATGAATTCTGGGGTCACAACAGAGGAGTAACTGTCAGATTTTCTATACCAAGATTTCTGAAGACCATGGTTTCTCTGCCCAAACAGGATATAAATAAATTTTAAATTTAAATAAACTGAGCATCACCCTGAAAAATTCTAATTTCACACTGTTGAGTTAAATTTATCAAAATGACTTCAAAGTAGACTCACTTTACACAAGACATTAAAAAAAAACATTGATTTTGCATCATGATCATACTATTACATTTAGCAATTAACAGCATAGGTGCAAAAAACAAATCTACATTAAAGCCCTTTGTTGAAAAGCTTTACACTTTCCACAGAACAGAATCTAAAATAACGTGCTATATGATTAAACACAAGTACAGTATTTGAGTTGTATTTTTTCCCTCATATACATGAGGATTGTCTGAAACACATTTTCCTTATAGCAGTGTACCCTACCACCAGTGTTCTTCACTGAGTTCACAAATCTGTTGTAGCCTGTAGCTTCTTTGTCACTTTTCTGGCTCTCTTCTACTGCTAAGCTTTGTTTCCTGGCAATTAATACCATCTGCCACTGCCAAAGCTACTGCTACTGTTGGAACAATCATAGCCACCTTGATTTTATGGTTTAGCAGAGTATTGACCACCAAAGGGGTCTGAGCTTTGACCTCCAAAGTTTCCTTTCTTCAGGAGTGCAAAATTGGAGGACTGCTAAAATCATTGAAAGTCCCCACTACCTCCAAAATTGTTTTCATCATCATCAAATCCATTATAGCCATCTCCACTTCTACCATATCCACTTTATTTTGGCTGCCACAAAAGTCACCACTCAAAAAAAAAAAAGTCACCTCTCCCATTGAAGTTTCCTTCACTACCAAAGTTATCTTTCCCACTAAAACCACCTCCACGACTACCAGCAAAGTTTTCAGAGCCACTTCTCCCTCTTTGGCTTGAAGTACTGATCATCTCTTGCTTAGACAGGGCTTTCCTTACTTCACAGTTGTGGTCATTCAGTCTGATATTCCTGAATGACAATCTTGACAAGGAATCAAGGTCATCAACTGTCACAAAAGTAAAGCCTCTTTTCTTGCATGCTAGTCCAAACAGTCATGATTTCAATCACCTCAATATTCCTATATTGTTCAAAATAATTTCTCAGATATTGTTCTTCTGTGTTTCATAATGACAACAACCAAAATATTTTTAAAGTTAAGTGAGCAACAAGTCTTTGAGAATCTTTTCTGGGGACCATACCTCTTTGGTTTCACAACTCTTCTGTCATATTGGGCGCCCTTGCATTCATGACTGCATCCACTTCCCCCACTGTGCTTGTGACAAACCCAAATCCACAGGATTGCTATGTGTTTGGATTTATCATTATCACGTTGTCTGTGAACACAATTGGTCAAAATTGCTTCTCAGACTTTCATCCATCTTTTCTAAGCTCAACCCACCAAGAAAGAGTTTTTATAGCTATTAGAGCTCTTTAGGGGACTCTGACTTAAATATGACAGCTGAAATCTCGACAATGCTTACTTGGTAGTGAAGTCCAGTAGGAGAAAGGAGTAACCTAACTAACATAACTGTATTTTATACTCTTGTTGCTGATCTATTTCCTGAGTGTTTAATTTTTTATTTATATCTTTAGATTTATTTTTCTCTTAAAGAAATTATCTTTTCAAAAAAAAGGTCAAGACTTAACTATTATAAGAAAAATATTTCACATCAAGATAATTAGGAAAGCATAGGAACACAGGTTAGTTGACTTGATTTTACATTACAGAAGTACATTACAGAAGACAGCCCTAGACTGGCACTTTTTGATAAAAAAAATATATTTATTCTTAATATATAAAATTTAAACAGGAGCTGGTGAGGTGGCGTTAGAGGTAAGGTGTCTGCCTTGCAAGTGCTAGCCAAGGAAGGACCCTGATTCAATCCCCCGGCATCCCATATGGTCCCCCCAAGCCAGGGGCAATTTCTGAGCACTTAGCCAGGAGTAACCCCTGAGCATCAAACAGGTGTGGCCTGAAAAAAATTTAAACAGAATTTTCAGAAAATTTTTGAAGTGATATATTTTTTGAATGTTTATACTTGTCTATATTAAAAATTCTGGGGAGGGTTAGAGACAGTCTTTTTAAAATAAAAATTCTAAAAAGCAACAAATTGAAATATATAACTATGTTAGTATAGGAAATTATATTTGGTTATCAAAATACAATGATTTTTCATTATTGACAAATGGGCATTTGCTATAATTTTGTTGTATTTTAATGCCCATGGTATCTCAAATATTCTAAGTCTGGGTGATATTACCTGTGAATAGATAAATATTTTCTATGAATAGATGTGAATATAATATCTGAAGGAATGCCTCACTTTTAACCGTTAGATGTCTCAATGGTAACATAAGTTCAGAGAAGTTAAATGGAATGGTCCCTGGATTAAGACTGAAGAAAATAAACATTTTTGAATAGATTTAAATTAAATGTATTTATTTCTCAAAGTAATTTGAGATGCAAAATAGTGTTCTAAAAGAAAATATAACATAGGGGTGAGAGAATGATTTATGGAAAAATAAGATTTTTAAAGCAAATTCTGGGGGCCGGGCGGTGGCGCTGGAGGTAAGGTGCCTGCCTTGCCTGCGCTAGCCCAGGACGGACCACGGTTCGATCCCCCGGCGTCCCATATGGTCCCCCAAGAAGCCAGGAGCAACTTCTGAGCGCATAGCCAGGAGTAACCCCTGAGCATCACAGGGTGTGGCCCAAAAACCAAAAAAAAAAAAAAAGCAAATTCTGCAAATAAATTATTTTGGGTGAGAGGCAGAAAAATGCTTTAAGAAAGGAAAAGAAAATGTAAGAAAAGGGCAATTCTCTCTGTTGGAGTGAACCTACTTTGAATGAAATCATATTGGTCTCACTAAAATGATGCTATTTCAGTAAATTCTACAGTGTGACTTACAGTCATATTAAATTCCTCAGCAGATAAAGAAAAATAAATATGTGCTGATAGTAGAAAATAAAAATATAATTAAAAATTAGAGAAGTTTAGATGGATGACTTCTATGAAATCTAGTAACCATTTGAAGTAAACATTAGGAGGCAGATAAAAGAAATTAAAAGGGAAAAGGTAGAGAAAGTTCAGAAACTCAGAACTCAACATTTTTCCAGATATGCAAAAGAAACAGCAGATGTTCCTCAATAGTCCCCTTTAACACAGTCTTAATCGAGATCTAGCTCCCATCATACATACCAACTTTTAGTAATTCCATAGTCCATCAAGTTTTCTATCTGTTTCAGGACCAGTTAGTAAAGTGAGGGAACTGGGAAATCACTAGAGGATAGATTACTATTATTCAATATGCCCTGATTGACAGAGGATATATTTTACATTGATAATGCATCAGATTGATTGGTAGAGCTGAATAATTAAGAAAATTCAGAACTCAGCTTAGGAGTCTGAGTGGATTTCTATTCTTATTGCTCTGTAATTTTAACACAGTATCCATCAATTCCAAGGCATATATCAATTGCCATGGAAAACTAGCAATGAACATATTTCACAGAAATTTTAGTCTAGTGCTTAAGATATATGTGTTTAGTTTAGCATTGTTTATAAGTGTAAAAAAAGAATAAAAAGTTTTATCAACATAGAAATGAACTTATAAACTCTATATATTGACAGTTGACAATGATCACATACATATTTATTTAGGGAATCATTCTAAAATAATTTATTTTATTTAAAGGGTTTTTTAAAGCCATATATGAGTATTTGAATGAGCCATAGAGTATTTTCTAGGGATTCATGTATCAAACTATCAAAAGATATTAATGCTAAATTATGGAATAAACTACACTTCCCATCTCTATGCTAAGTATTATTTGAAATTTTGGAAATAAAATTTTAAACTTACTTTGCTTAAAGGAAAAGCAATATCTTACATTTTTCTTCAGTTCTCTCTTGTCTAACTTACTATAAATCCTAAAGAAGCCCTTTTATTGTAATTTTCTTCTTTGATCTTGATGCTTTCATTACCTATTTCTTTCTTTTTGCTTTCATCATTCTGATTATGATGTGTCTTAGAGTGTTATAATTTGAGTCTCTTTTAGTTGAGTCACTTGGGCCTCTTGAATCTGAATGTATGCACTTTCAACTTAGAACGTCTCAGCAATGACTTCTTTGACTAATGATAATCATTGGTGATTTTGTAAACCATCAAAATTGCCTTCTTTTCTTTGGGGATTCTGATGTTATTCTTTTTCTTTTTCCTTTTTTTGTTTTTGATTTTGTTTAGTTTGGGGACCACACCCAGTGGTGCTCAGGATTACTAATGGCTCTAAACTTAGAAATTGCTCCTAGCAGTGCTCAGGAAAAAATATGGGATGCTGAAAATCAAACTTGGGTCCGCTGCATGCAAGACAAGTGCCCTAGTCACTGTAATATCTCTTGCTCATGATTCTGATAATGCGTATGGTGTTCCTCTTGCAATCATCTCTTAGTTTTCTTGTGTCAATGTTGTTTAATTATTTTGATGCATTTTTAATCTTTTATTGTTTTCTAAATGTTTTCTGCATCCTTTCTTACACTGATTTTATTCTCACTGATTTTATCCTCAGCTATTACTCTGCTGTGAAGATCTACTGAGTTTCTTTTTTTTGTTTGTTTGTTTGGTTGGTTGGTTTCTTTTGGTTTTTTTGTTTTGTTTTGTTTTTTTGTTTTTCAGGCCACACCAGTTTGATGCTCAGGGGTTACTCCTGGCTAAGCTCTCAGATATTGCCCCTGACTTGGGGGGACCATATAGAACATCAGGGGATCAAAACCAGGTCCTTCTTTGGCTAGCACTTGCAAGGCAGACACCTTACATCTAGTGCCACCCTGCCAGCCCCAACTTTTTTTTTTGTTTTTAAATAATATCTTTATTTAAGCACCATGATTAAAAACATGATTGTAGTTGGGTTTCAGTCATAAGAAAGTATACCCCCTTCACCAGTGCAACATTCCATTGAGTTTCTTAATTCACCTTCCAAATCTTAGTTTAGTGATTTCAGAGTTTTTTTACTTCTTACGTTTTTTTGTTTTGTTTTGGGACCACACCTGGTGGCACTCAGGGGTTACCCATGGCTCTGTACTCAGAAATCACTCATGACAGGCTCGGGGACCATCTGGGATGCTGGGGATCAAGCCCAATTTGGCTGTATGCAAGGCAAATGCTCTACCTACTGTGCTATTGCTCTGGCAGTTTTCTTACTTCTGACCACATACTTGCTCATACCTATTACAATATAACTTTAAGCTCATTAATAATCCTCATTATGTTTTCTCTAATATCCTTATTTGAAGAGTCACTTAGTATTGGTTGAGTTTTCTAGGCTATCTTCCCTCAGTAGGCTTTTGGGGTCCTATTGTACTCTCTCATTGCTTCTGTTGGAGCATTGGAGTGGTCTTTCTAAATTACCATTGGCACCCCACAGTTGATGCACACTTAGTCAGGGAGGTCACAGAAAGATTAAGATGTGTTACTCTTTTTCTGTACTGACATAGCTTTCCAACCAATGTTAGTGTTACTCACTAGTTGAAGATTCATATAAAGGTTCCAAGAAAACTTTCAAAGGTGTTGTTCTCATCTCTCCTTTGATTGCTATTTTAGATTCTATTATTTCTTTTTGTCACAGGTAACTCTGTGGCTTTATATGGGAATATGATATTAGACTCAATATGTTAAACTTAGTACAACGTGCTTGGGGAAAATCAAGTCATTCCAGTTTGTGAGCTTATTGTAAGAGTTCAAAGTGTATTTTAGGTAAAGTATTGTGCAGTCACAGTGGCTTCTAGGAAAACTAAAAGATGATCCAGTTGTTTGGAGGGACTGACATTGGCTTGGGGGAAGCTGGAGTTTGAGGAAACACAGAGAAGGTGGCCAGGGCTGTATCAACAACATAATTCTTAGTGTTATGAAGGAATAGCATGTTTGATTAAAGATATTTTTAAAATAACACTTGTCAGTAATTAAGCATTTTTATCAGCCACAACTGCTAACAGTCATGTATGAAGTTAAAAAGCCTTCAGGACTCAGAGCTGACAGTGAACATAACATAAATAAATGTTGTCATATTGAGAAAATAAACCAACTAATATAAATCATACTTAGAGTAAACCATAGCAAAATAAAACTTTTATTTTTCATCACATCAGAACCTAAAAAAAGTATTATACTGGAGCTGGAAAGAAGCCCAACAGGTTTTGCCTATTGGAGGCCCAGTTCAGTCCTCTTCAGGACTAATCTCCTACGTGCCACTGGAAATTACTCTAAGCAAAGAACATCACTGGATATTCAATCTCTTCAAAAAAGCATTAGATGTGCACTTGGGTGTTAAATTTTACATAAAGCACTTATGATTTTCTTCGAAGATAATAAAAGCACTAAAAAGTAACAATCCTGCTGAATAAAAATGTGGCTAGAAAAGTCGGCAATATTAATCATGAAAAAATTAGAAGTCCAAGGAAAATAAAAATTTTTTTAAAAAATCTGAACAATTTTTACCTTCATTTTAATCAATATGAGGAGAGGCAGGGACTGGAACACATGCCAAGTATGAACAAGTCCCTGAGAATTCTTTGTGTTTGACCCCCATACTGCATGGCTCCACAGTGCTGCTGGGCCTGAGTAGCACTTCCATCGTAAGGGAGAGTGTTAAAGAGTCAAAAATATCCACTGTTAGGTAACCCCACCACCACATACTATACATATTCATTTAACAATTTTAAATCTCAATTTCAGTGGAAATTAAATGCCTTCTTCATATAAAACAAGTACTAGTAAATAATACAAGGCTAAAATGATTAATGCCACACAATTACAGTAAGATTATATAAGGGGAAATATGAAAATATTCCCATAATTCTCCTACAATATTCTCTTGACAGACATTTGCATGCACATGACCCACATAGTATTTCACTCAATTTGACAGAAACTAAAGTTAGATTCACTTTCCTTCTCAGACTGTTTCAGCTGCACTCTCTGGTTACTTTAAAAGCTTGTCCCATTGTTCTAACCCATAGCACATTTTTTTGAGATTATATACTGAACTCCAAATTACTTCTGCAATGAAGACTTTGAAATTCTTCTATTGTGACTTATGACAGAAATATTTGAGTTTGATGACTTGAGTAGATGACTCAATAACCTCTCTTCTAAGTATCTTAACATTAAGTGACCTCCTTTACACCAATTTAGCAATTCATTCCAAAGAGCACATCAGGCTGAAACTCATAACCTGGAATAAAAATCCTTAGTAATACCACTTTAATCACAATTTTCTTCCTGTCAATAAACTTCTGCCTCAGTCTTTAAAATTAGCACTTTATTGTGTTCTATCATCCATGACATTTTCTTTATTATTTTCACACTCTCACCTCTAGGCAAAAAATTTCTTTTTTTTAATAATATCTTTATTTAAACACCATGATTACAATCATGATTGTTGCTGGGTTTCTGTCATAAAAAGAACAACCCCCTTCACCAGTGCAACATTCCCACCACCAATGCCATCCATCATCCTCCTCTCCCACCTTCTGCCTGTATTTGAGACAGGCATTCTACTTCTCTCACTCATTAAGATTGTAATGGTAGTTGTTAGTGTAGTTATTTCTCTAACTGCACTCACCACTCTTTGTGGTGAGCTTAATATCATGAGCCAGTTCTACTGGCCCTCATCTCTAGGCATTATTACAATAATGTATTTTTTCTTCCTTCCTTCCTTTCTTTCCTTCTTTCTTTTCTTTTTCTTTCTTTCTTTCTTTCTTTCTTTCTTTCTTTCTTTCTTTCTTTCTTTCTTTCTTTCTTTCTTTCTTTCTTTCTTTCTTTCTTTCTTTCTTTCTTTCTTTCTTTCTTTCTTTCTTTCTCTCTCTCTCTTTCTCTTTCTTTCTTTTTCTTTCTTTCTTTCTTTCTTCTTTCTTTTTCTTTCTTTCTTTCTCTTTCTTTCTTTCTTTCTTTCATTTTGGCTATTGAGCCACACCCGGTGATGCTCAGGGGTTACTCTTGGTTGTGCACTCAGAAATCGCTCCTGGCTTGGGAGATCATCTGGGATGCTGGGGATAGAACCCAGGTCTGTCCTGGCTCAGCCTCATGCAAAACAATCACCCTACCACTCTGCTATCTCTTCAGCCCCTGTCTTTTGTTTTTCTTAAAACCCATAGATGAGTGAGACTATTCTGTCTCCCTCCCTCTGACTTATTTCACTTGGCATAATAGATTCCATGTCCATCTATATATAGGAATGTTTCATGACTTGATTTTTTCTGATGGCTGCATAATATTCCATTGTGTATATGTACCATAGTTTCTTTAGCCATTCATCTGTTGAAGGGTATCCTGGTTGTTTCCAAAGTCTGGCTATTGTAAGTAGTGCTGCAATGAATACAGGTATGAGAAAGGGATTTTTGTATTGTATCTTTGTATTCCTAGGGTATATTACTACATGTGGAATAGCTGGGTCATATGGGAGCTCAATTTCCAGTTTTTTGAAGAATTTCCATATTATTTCCATAAAGGTTGAACTATAAAACATTCCCACCAGCAGTGAATGAGATTTCCTTTCTCTCCACATTCCTGCCAGCACTGATTGTTCTTGTTCTTTTTGATGTGTGCCAGTCTCTGTAGTTACTAAATTTCTTAACCTATGGTAATATCCTTGTTATACACATATGTTCAATTTATTAAAATTGATAATTTTATATATTTTATATATGTGCCTTTTTCTCTGTATTGTCTACTGAAGTACAACTACAGAAATGGTCGATCATTATGCTCTTTTTCCAAAGTCTAAGGATATGAGCTCCTGTCACCTGAAGTTGATCTTACTGGAATGTGAAACCTGCAGTTTCTGAATCTTTACCCAGAATTTTCCATTCACTTACATGTTAAAATTTTTTATCTCATTTTGCAAATTGTTTAGGCACATATCATTAAATAAACTAATCTATCCATATGAAGAAGAGTATGAATCGGTAGCCATACAACTTCTGACTTATAGAACTTGTAAAGAAGTGTTGACCTTTATAGGGACATTTTATCTACAAGGTTAGTATATTTTATTTCACCATTTTTCTACCATGATATATCTTTCAGCAATACATGCTTAGAACTGAACCAGCAACCCATGAACAATTGACAGTGGAGACTAGAAGAACTATCCAAAAAAAGTATCTTATAAAAATCAGCTCCCCCTTTTGTTAAAATCCCCGAGAAAGGGAAGAAAAATTAACAAGAATTAAACCTAAACCAAAGATAATTTACACAACAATAGCTGACCTTGCCCCAAGCCTAAAGATAAGGATAACTTAACTTACACTCAATTTGCTGTTCCCTCAAATGCCTAACTTTTTACCTTTTTTTGTTTCAAGGTAAAATATATTGTATTTCAGGGATGCAGTCCATAATATTTTATTATTCCTTCTGACCATGCTGATATACAGACAACTCTATTTTGTTCTCTTTACCTATAACAAGTCCTGTGACCATGTAGACAATTTGTTTGGGATCACTAGTCCACCATCTTTCAACCCACTGCCATGGCTGAAAAAGCTTTCTCAACTGGCACTATGACTTGTTTGACTGGCCCCTGAGAAAATCAATTTCACTTCCACACTTTCTCCCCAATTCTTTCCTCCACACAATTAGCCCCTATTCCACTCCTTTTGATAAAAGCTTTCAATTTTGATTTTTTGATTTTTACTTTGCTTCTATTTCAAATCCATGAGTAAAGAATACTACTAATATCTAATCTTGCTTTGCCTGTTCTTGTAGTCTTAGCATAATAACTTTGGGTTCATTTATATTGACATACTCAATAGAAAGATTTTCACATATTCTCCACTAATGCCACCTCAATTTTCTTATTAAATTCATTCAAGAAGCTTTCCCTGACCTATAAAACAATAGTTAACTCCTATGGCATAATATGTTATCATTTACTATTGTTGATAAGCATCAACTGCCTTTTTATTTGGGTAAATTTTAAGCAAGAAAATAAGGAGAGGCCACAAACAACTTGCTCTTCAATGTACCCTTAGTACCTAGCTTATTATTTGACATAGAGTAATATCAGAACAAATCATGAATATAGAATGTATAGTTATGCAATGAATAAGTGAATGACTAGAGCCAACTGTGAGCAATATTTCAAGGAGATTGCATACATTAGAACACAACTAGTTTACACAGCATCATAAGAAAAATAAATCAGAGGCGGGGGACAAAAAGAAAAATAAATCATATCCACTATAGCTTTTTTATATAATCATAGTAAACCCTTGCTGAAACAAGTAATCATTCTTTATTTAGAACACATAATCTTGGAGTTTTACAACTCTCATTTGCTCAAAGGTACATACATCCAAATAAATATTTTCTTTGCATCATTGCTGATAATTCAATTTTGAAATACCTAATTTTAGCCTGTAATAGAAAAAATCTAAAGTTGCAAATAATATCACCTCTGTGAAATGTTAAAGATGGAATAGCCTACTGATAGTCTCACCATCATTTTTATAAATAATAAAGGCACCTGAGAAATAGTCATAGTGTTAATTACATAGTATTTTAAATGTCAGTGCCTAAAATTTCTTAAGATAATATTGATCTGGCCTATTTTCACTTGAGGATTCAAGAAAATTGTCTACCACCTCTATAGAAACAAAACATGTAATAAAAGTATAATTAAATAAAGAGTTCATAAATAAATGTATATCTATATGGACATCAATTATATATATGCCATCTATTATAAAAAAAAGTGAGGGGTTCAGTGAGAGATAATAGACCTCTTGCCTTGTATGTGACTAATTTGGATTCAATCTCTAAAACCATACAGACACATAGTCCCATGAGACCTATCAGGAGTGAACCCTTTGTGCAAAGCCAGGATTAAGGCCTGAGCATCACCATGAGCTCCTCCCACACAGAAAAAAATAAGTAAATCCCATAAACTCAAAGGAAAATATCTCTTAAACATATGATTCATAGTGAAACTGAATAGCCACATGCAAAAGACACGTGCACATTTGACCACTGTTTAATACTATGCACATAAGTTAACTCAAATTTAATTAAAAATGTAATATTAAGATTCAGTTAGATAGCTGAAAGAGAAAAATCACATGTTTGCATGCAGGAAGTCAATTTCAATTAACTGGTCCCTTGAACACCATCAGAAGTAACTCCCAAGGCTTAAGCAATAGTGAAGTAGTAGGATGTTTGCCTTGCACGTGACAAACCCAGGACAGACCTAGGTTTGATCCACAGTGTCCCATATGGTCCTCCAAGCCAGGAGCAATTTCCAAACACATAGCCAAGAGTAACCTCTGAGCATCACTGGTTGTAGCACAATATCAAAAAAAAGAAAGAAAGAAAAGAAAAAAGAAGTAACTCCCAAGCATAGGATTCCTGAGCACCACTGGGTGTGATCCAAACACCCACCGAAACCATTAGTTCTGTAACCACAAAATGCACAAAAGAAAACTTATAATATACTCAAGAATTTCAACACTGAGCTGTATTTGAATATTTAATTTCAATGGGCATGAAAACAAAAGCAAGAACTAAATATCACAACATCAAATATAAAAGATTTTCAGAATGAAAGAAACCATCACAAAAGCAAAAAGCAGTCTAGCAACTTGAAAAATGTTCTATCACATCATACACATGAAAAAGGTTAGACAAATTACATTAAAAAAAACATGAGTAGAAAGGACTCTACAGAAGACCTTGAGTGTCAGGAAAGGGAAGACAAGGAAATTGCACAAAGAACAGGTACTCTGTGGTCCCTGAATACCACTGATGGTGTTAAAAAATATATGTGGATGGATCATAGACACATGATTAAAAAAATAAGCTCAACATCATTTACAATTAAGGAAATGTGTGTGTGTGTGTGTGTGTGTGTGTGTGTGTGTGTGTGTGTGTGTGTGTGTGTGTGTGTGTGTGTGTATATAAACCTCTTATTTGCAAGAGTTACCAGGCTTGGCCCTGAAGGCCAGTCTGGTGTGGGGGGAATCTCAGTCCCCTGCACTAAGTGGTCAACCCCAGGGGGCCTTGTATCATCCTTTGAACTGTGAAAAATAAGAGCACTAACTACAGAAAACTAATTTTGACAACTGTGACTGGGCAGAACTTACCTTAGGGCCAATAAGGAAAACTCTACCCTAGGCTGTAGCCCAGGACTCTTGCAAAAATCAAGATTTCTTATTACAGAGGCCCAACTATGACAACAGAGACTGAGCAGAAACTTTGGAATCATAATATCCTAGGCTTTGGCGTAGGGACTGAACAAAAACAGGGAGTACTTGTTACAGAAGATTGAATACAACAACAATGATAAAACAGAACCTCTAGAACCATAAAGACTCTATCCTAGACCTTGTCCTATGACCTGTGCAAATACCAAGATCGCTAGCTACAGTGGCCTGACTTTCTCACCCACAACTGAGAGGAAAGTTTCCTGGCACCACAAAAAAGCCCTTCGGATGTGGTAATGAGTATGTATGAAGCCAGTGGTTGATCCCATGATGGTATGCTTCAAGGATGAAGAAACCCTGAATCTCTTAGGCCATGGGAATTCCCTTTCTTCCCCAATACTAACTGTGCCTATGCAAAAAAAAAAAAAAAAAAAAAAAAGTGGGGGGAACACCAAACCCTGCCACTCCAGCACCCCTTCTTTTTCTTGTTTTGTTTTGATTTGTTAGTTTTTAATATTATTTTTCTTCTTTTTTTCTTCCACTTTTTCTTTTTTTTTTACTCTTGTGGTTATTATTGGTTGATTTTTTTTTCTCTTTTTCTTTTTATTCTTTTATTTTTTGGTAGTTGCTACCAAATTTTTTCTTCTCTTTTTCTTATCCTTTATATCTTCAACAGAATCACATAACTTGAATTATTCAGCCTCATGAATTGAGAGGGGAAAAGGATGATACCAGGACCAGTCATGTGAACATGTAGTGAAAATAAAAAATAATCAAACTTGAACACCAAACCCAAAGTCAATGACAACAGAATCGATACCCAATCTACATCATGCTGTATAAGGGGGGAACAGTCGCACTAGCCTTACAGGAGGTAACTAATCTCAAAGGATCATTTTAGATGCTAGTTTCTATATTCTTTATCAGTTCTGTTAGACAAATGCTATTACAAATGAGAAATTAAGAAAAAGCTTTAAAAACACCATAGCTTATCAAAATGATACACATTAAGTTTTATTAATTCATTAATATCTGCAATGGAAGGGAATAAAACCCAAGGCTTGACAAATGGTAGGCCAGTTTTCTACTATGGAGCTGCATTACTTTTCTCTTCTAAATAATACATATTATGAATGACACAATATTAGATTTCAATTTAGTTCCAAAGTAAAACCACTCCCTTTATTCAATTTTTCTTTATTTGGGAGGAGAGGAGTATGGAAGGGATGGGCACATTCAGTGCTGTTCAGAAATTACTCTTGGCTCTAAATTCAGGAATCATTGCTGGCACATCTCAGGGGACCTATATGAGATCAGTACATGCCTTCTCTGTACTCTCTCCAATCTTCTTTCTTCCTTCCTTCTTCCCTTTTTCTTCCCTTCCTTCCATTTTCCTCCCTCCCTCCTTCTCTTCCTCCCTCCTTCCACCCTCCTTCTTTCCCTCCCTCCCTCCCTCCTCTTTCCCTTCTGCCTTCCCTCCCTCCCTCCCTCCCTTCCTTCCTTCCTTCCTTCCTTCCTTCCTTCCTTCCTTCCTTCCTTCCTTCCTTCCTTCCTTCCTTCCTTCCTCCCTCCCTCCCTCCCTCCCTCCCTCCCTCCCTCCCTCCCTTCCTTCCTTCCTTCCTTCCTTCCTTCCTTCCTTCCTTCCTTTCTTCCGTCGTTCCTTCCTTCCTCCCTCCCTTCCTTTCTTCCATCATTCCTTCCTTTCTTCCATCATTCCTTCCTTCCTCCTTTTGAAGTTTCTATCGAGTCCTGAGGGTTTTCTGTATTGCAGTTTGTATTTGCTGGTCTAAAACTTTATGGAAAATTGATGAGTCATCTTGAAAATGGAACCTGGGGGAGCTATTACCAAGGAATTGCATTACCTGTCTCATTTGAACTGTGCCTAAGTACCTTGGACAAGCCAAAAAGCAAATGTTTAAAGAAACCATCAAGCAAACAAACTTTTGATACATTACAGAGTCATGAGAACCAATGACTATGGACTTTGTGTAGGAAGATAGTTTCAATTAGTTTTAATTAGGAAATAAGTAGCAATTATACACAGCCAAGAATAGTTTAACTCTATTTACTTGATTTTTTCTCATAAAAATAAAAATAGAGAACAAAATATATAAAATAAAAAACAAGGACTGAGAGATATTTTGACAGTCTGAGTGAATATTTTATGTACAAAATAAATGGATTTGATTCCCAGAACTATTCCCCAACCTCACCAAGCAAAGGTAGGAGTTGCAGAGCTGCCTTGGTGGCCATAAGCACTACCGAGTGGAACTAGCAATAAGGGCCAGGAGAAAAAGTACAGTGAGTAAAGCAGTCACTGAAACCACATGTAGTCCCCCCAACACCAACAGAAGGGATTCTTGAACACAAAGCCAGTAGTAAGCCCTGAGCACCACAGGGTGTAGCCACCAAATAAAAACAACAAAGCACAGGGTTTTTTATGTACTTGGCATTGTTAATTCTCATCATACATTAATGTTTAATAAGTTCTTTATTGCTATCCTGTCAAGCGCTAACCTAGGGCACAACTGGCCTTTCCTCAAGAGTATCTGCCAGGACCGTACCCCCTTTTTCAGGGGTGAAGCTTGGCCTCCACCACAGCAGTTTTGCTGATATTCAGCCATCATTCCTGTAGCCAGGAGGCTATGGCAGTTATTGAATGAAATAAAATCACTTTTTACAAAATAAATATCTGTGATTGTTTCAACTTAGACTGTGAGAGTGATCTGGCATCACATCTGTTGTTCTTTGAGGGCTACTCTCTACTCTGTGTTTGGGAATAAGTCCTAGTGATACTTTAGGGACTTCTTGATACTCGAGATTGACCTGGGCCTCCCAAATACAAAGCATGCACTCTGGTTTACTAGAGCTGACCCAGGTTCAAATTAATTTTATAAAGTTATTTTGTTATGTTTATAGTATAAAAATACAATTTATATTTGCATAAGAATTTGTGCCCTTAATTCTACTAATGTAGTTATCCATTCCACCTTTGTTAGTACAAGTGATGTTGTAACTTTATTCAAATATGATTGTAATTTATACTATTTGTATGGTTTATTTTTCTATATAATAATTTTTCATAATAAAATGATTTATTGTGTTTTGATGCTTTATAAGAAATAAAGGCATGACTTCCTGGAAAACGATATGAATATTCCTCAAAAAATTGCATTGAGTTCCCATATGATCCAGCAATGCCACCTTAGAGAATACCTTAGGACCACAAAAACACAATACAATATCTCTCTGCAGTCCTATGTCTATAGCAGCACTATTTACAATAGCCATAATCTGGAAACAACCAAGATACCCAACAACAGATGAGTGGCTAAAGAAACCATGGTACACTATACAATGGAATACTGCGAGGTTATTAGAAAAAATGAAGTCACAAAATTTGTTTATACAGGGATGGATTTGGAAACTATTGCATGAAATAAGTCAGAGGGAGAGATATTAGCACAGAATAGTCTCAATCATATTTGGGATTTAAGAAAAATAAAAGACAGTATAATAATAACACCCAGAGACAAGAAAGATAAGGGCTGGAAGGACCAGCCTATGATAAAAATCTTATCACAAAGAGTAGTAAGTGCAGTTAGAGAAAAAAAATTTACTAACAGCTACCATGACAATGAAAGAGAAATGCAATTCTGTCTTAAAGACAGGCAAAGAGTGAGGAGAGGTAGGAAATGGGGGGACAATGCTGGCAGGAGAGTTGCACTGGTGATGAAGGGTTGCATTTTATGGCTGAAACCCAATTATGAACATGTATGTAATTATTGTGTTTAAGTAAAGAAAAAATAGAACTAAAGGCATGAATTTAGAACCTCATAATACAAATAATAAATAATTTACTCATATTGTCACCAAAATTCTTTATTTGATTATTATATACATGGTTTTTTTAATTCATTTATTTTCCCCTGGAAAGTGCAATAATTGATATAGATGGGTCATTGATGATTTTACATTCAATAAATACAGTATAATAATAATGTATGAGCCAAAACAACAATGCTCGCATCTCAAACTGCTGAAACTATCACATGCTGATTTTATTATAGTTATCTTCCCTACACAACTTACATCCTCAACACTACTAGATTCCCTGGAGGCCAGAGACCCAGTATGATTTATATTGAGTGGTAGTTTTTATATCACTGAGTAGAGTGTCTTGCACATAAATTCTCAGTAAGAAAGAAGAAAGAGGGTTGTAGCTACATTTGGGGGAGGGAATATATCCTTTAATTATGATAGTAGAGATAGAAATGATTTATTTTCTAGGTTTGGGGTAAGAAATTGGTAGAATTAGAACAACACTATGAATTTTTAGATTTGTACCATGTTTCACCTATTGCTTTGATAATGGCTATGATATTGGAAAATTAAGTATAAACTCCTATGGAGCCTTTTAATACAGGAACTTAATAAGGCTTTTTAAATGACTAAGTCCTCAGTTAAAGGTCACACAGAAGGTGAGTGTTTGATGGTAAACCTCACACGCATGAACTAGCATTCCAGAGTTCTCATTGCTGTATCCATATTAAGAGAATAAACCAGTGATTGGCAGGATTTCTTATGTTTGTGGAAACCGACAGAAATCACTCGAGATTTTATTTTAATGATGATTGACATCTAAAGTGTATCTCTAGCAAGACATTTTCCTGCTCTGACATTCAAATAATCTGTGTCACAAGCTCCAAGAAAATGTACCATATGGTAAAGACCAGCAGGGAATTTAAGGCTGCTAAGTACAGTTCTGCCCCTTATTGAGAGTTCAGAACTTGAGGGTGGGGAAACACCTACCAAAGACCAAGTCTGCTTATTACATAAGAATATAAAATAGCTTTTAGGTTCTCTGTTAAGCAAACGTGTATGTTTGATACAGAAGATCATGCTGAGTAATGTGGTAGAACCCAAATTAATTAATTATTTCTGCTTTTAGAAAAAACAACAGCAACAACAAAAATATAAGGCAAGGGAGTGTTTAAAAAGCAGGAGCCACGCTGCAATGGTACCACATGATTCGCCGTGTATTGTCAGATCAACTCTGCATCTCAGTACCACTGGGCATAATACCCTGAGTACCACAGGTTATGGACAAAGCACACAAACACAAAGGAAAACAAAGAAATAATGGTTAATGTTTCATTTTACTTCCAAACTAAGATATTGTTTATTTCTGTCTATATGAGAGGGGAGACGGTAGTAGGAAAGATGAAAATATTGTACATAATTTTTTTTCTTATTTTTAACACCATGGTTTGCAAAATGTTAATAGTAGGGTTCAATACATGAGATATTTCAATACTACACCCTCCCCCAAGGTCTGCCAGAAAAAAAGTATTTTGTACAGTGAATTGGGTATTAACAGATTCACTTTAAATCTTGGCTGCAAATACCTAGAATTTCCTGTATGTGTGTGTGTGTGTGTGTGTGTGTGTCTTATAATAGCCATTTCAGTTCATTTGTTAAGGCTGATTTTGAGTCTGTAAAGTTTCTGAGCTGCTATTTATCTGTGAAGCTACGTATACTTCCTTCAAACCTGAAAGTGAGTCTGGTTGGGTGCAATACTCTAGGTGAAGCATTCATTCATTTCATTATCACTATACTCTACCACTGCCTTCTGGTCTTGAGGGTTTCTTGTAACAGGTCTGCTGTAAATCTTAAGGGTGCTCCTTCAAATGTAATCTCTCTTTTTGATCTTGCTGTTTTCTGTATTCTATCTCTATCTGTGGGGTTTGTCATTATAACTAGGATGTATCTTGGGGTGCTTTTCTTCGTGTCTCTTTTAGCTGGTATTCTTCAGGCATGCAGGATTTGGTTGCATGCAGTTTTTATCTCTGGAAGTTGCTCTCTAATAGTGTCCTCGACTGTTGATTATTCCTAGGGATTTTCTTCTTGGGTATCTAGGACTACAATGATTCTTACGTTTTTCTATTGAGTTTATCAAAGATTTCTATTTTTATCTGTTCACATTCTTTGAGTAATTTTTCATTGTCTGAACATTTGCTTTAAGGTTCTTTTCCAATCTCTTATGGTGTATAAAGTGGTTCTGCATCTCATCTTTCTGCTCACTGATTCTGTCCTCAGCTGCTGTTACTCTGTTGAGTGGTATTTCCATTGAAGTTTTCATTTCATCTACCGAGTTTTTCAGTCCTGTTATTTCAGTTTGGAGTTTTCTGATTTCTATCTTTGTGGTCTTTTCAGCTCGATTTATCTTTTCTTTGAGTTCTGTGAACATCCTCCATATTTCTACTTTAAACTCCTCCATATTTCTACTTTAAACTCCTTATCTGAGGAGCTAAGTAGGTGGTTGGTATGTTTCAGGTCATCAGAGTTGTCATCTTCATTTTCTATGCATGGTGTTGTCCTGCATTGTTTTCCCATTGACACACTTGTAGTGTGGTTTTTACTACGTGTTGGGGTGGGGTTCATGGGCTAGAAGATGCGAGTGTCTGCAGTGTGAAGCAGAGTAGCCTCTCTCCTCTGGTTCCTACTTTTGTTGGCGGAAACAGTTTATCTTGATTTGGGACCTGAAGAAATTATGTTCACTGGTGTCTTTGTTGGCTGCCTGACACAGGAAAACATGAAACCACAGAATGTTACATTATCTGATTGTGCCTGAAAATGGATGAAATGACTGCTTGCTGCAGATTTTGTGTGAGCACTAGAAAAGAAAATAGCTACAAATTATATATTTGGTTAAGGGCTACAACCAATGATGCTCAAAGTTTTTTCTTAGTTCTGAATTCAGGAATCACTCCCAAAAGAAAACAGAGGATCTTATTTAGTGCCAGCTATTGAACCTGACAAGAGCTAGGGTCAAGACTAGAAGAGCCCAGGTCAAGAAAATTTTCTATCACAGGGTTATTGCTCCCACCCCAATACTTAAAATTCAAAATGATGGTACATTAGAAACAGTCCATATTTAGAAACATTATTAGGGGTATTCAATTTAAGTTCTATTAAATTTCAGGAGGAGATATCTGTAGTTCAGATTTGTGCAGTCCTTTGGGAAAAACAACAGCATATCTTTCAAAAAGTGCATACTTTTAAGAAATAAGGCAAAAAAAAGTAAGACGTTCTCTAAATCTACTAAGCCAAAAACTGATTTGAAACAGTAGTGCAACACTGATTCACAGGAATGCAAGGTATTCATACAAGGAAAGGGAAAAATTAGTCAGAGGATATATACTGTTAAGATAATAGATTGCATCTCAGTTAAAAGAATTTTAATGGGGCTGGTTTGGAGGATGGGTTACTGTCATAACACCAGATGAAGACATTAATAATATATAAAGAAACCCTTGGGCATCGTCCAGAGATGGATAAGACAAAGGTTCTACATCCAAGATAGGTGAGGGGGTGAAACAGTAGGAAAAATGAAAATGTGAATTGAATGAAAAATCTGCATGTAGACAACCAAAATTATTTCAAGGTGACTTGATGGAATATTTTAAGTATTAAAAATTGTCATCATAGAACTGTTTGTGAGCTTATAACTTTGTTTCTAATTTGTTTGGAAATGTTAAACTATTAAATACATTTCCATAGTCACATAATCTCTTTTTTTTAATTTCTCATTTATTTGTTGATAAGTCTTCAGAGTAAGACTTTTCATGAAGGCAAGTTAAATTGGTTTACTACAAACCCCACCATCACTAAATTCTGATTTCCAACCCGTCATCAAAGACAGAATTCATAGAAACTGAAGTCACTGTGTTACTAATAATTACTGTTCCACAGCCCTTTTTCTGTTGGAGGAGTACTGGCTAAAATCAAGAGTATAATTCTAATGCAGAACAGTGACTCCAAAATCCAAAAATACTATCAGGTAACAATGAGTATAATCAACTCCCTCAATTGAAAAGAAAAGGCATAAAGAAATTATGTTGCCAGATTAAATAGTAATAAACATTGTAAAACCATCAGGAGTATGAAAAGTACCAAAGCCAAAAATGCCATTTTTTCCTTATTTGAATGATGGGGATACAAATAATATCTTCTTTATATGGGGGTTATTAGGATGAAATGAGATAATCCTTGTAACTGCTAAAAACAGTTACTAGGGGAAAAAAATGTGGCCTGATATTTTTGTTTAATGCTTTTAACCAGCTGACTAGAATATATGTGGCATATAAAATTGTCACCAGAAAGAAATACAAGCTGAATACACACTAAAGGTAACAAACGTGAGTAAATATGCTGCAGAAATATGCAGAGAAATTTATTTCTTTGTTCAAACATTGATATGTTTTTGTACTGCATAGGCTATAACTTAAACATCTGAGTGTTTTCTTAGAAAAATATAAATATTATATAAATCCAAATAATGACTAAACCTCAATTTTAAAAGTTTAATATATTTGTGGTAGGCAGATATATTGGGTGTAGGGGACTGGTAAATGTTCTTCAGGAAAGAATAAAACAAAAACCTTGCCTAGAAAAATGTGTACTCAACTTTTGGATAATTCAGAGCCCTATATATATTCCTCTAGGCCCATTTCTTTCATTTATTTCTTCCTCCCAGATCCATAGTTTACTGAATTTTTGGTTAGTTGGTCTAACCAGAAGTACAGAAGAATAATAATCTTTCTACTACTATTGTTAGTTATTTTAAAATTGTTGATGGCCCATCATTAGCTGCAAATATGTTTATGTGTCTGAGTGTTTTTAGAAGTATTAATCTTTTTATCATTAAGAAATTATTATCTTGGGGCCAGAGCAACTGCAAAGTGGATAAGGCCTATATTTGTATGCTGCTATCATTGGTTCAATCCCTCGAATCCCACATGGCCCTCCAAACCTGCCTGCAGTAATTTCTGAGTGCAGAGCCAGAAGTAATCCCTGAGACCTGCTGGATATGTACCCCCCCCCAAAACACCTACAAAAATATTGATTATAGGGGCTGAAGTGGTGGCGCGGAGCTATAAGGTGTCTGCCTTGCCGGTGCTAGCCTAGGACAGACCACCATTCCATCCCACGGTGTCTCAAATGGTCCTCCAAGCCAGGAGTAATTTCTGAGCACATAGCCAGGAATAACCCCTAAGCGTTACTAGGTGTGGCCCCAGCCCCCAAAAAAGTTGAGGAAAACAGACTCTGTAGTGAAGTATTAAATATTGAATCCATTAAGCCCTTCTATTGACAATATTGTCACACTGCAAATCACAGTAGCTCAAATTATTTTTAACTGTTAATGGCTAAATAGAAAAGATAAATTAATATAAATGGCCACTCATGTCTCTTGTAGTCTTTTGAAATTTGAAGTCTATATTATTTATTTTTTCATATGGGATGCCAGGGATTGATCCATCCTGGATCAGCTGTGTGCAAGGTCCTACCTCTGCACTATCACTCTGGCCCCTGAAATCTATATTCTTTAGGTGTGGCCACTCCAGCCTTTTTAAGGAAATTGTTTACCTGTAAGGAAGTTTTCCATCCTTTTATTTAATTCTCTTTTTATTCAGACTATTCAGGATAATTGCTCACAGAAGCAGCAAAAAGCTGAGTTCAGTTTTATGATCCAATCTTATTCTTGATTAGTGAGTTCAGGCCACTAATATTGAATTATATTATTCAAATAAAGGAAGTTATTTCTATTAATTTATAAAAGTTATGTGTGTTTGAGTTCAACTTGTCTTTTATTTTTTTGTCCCCCAATTTACAATACAAACCAGGCAAAGGGCCTGGGTTGAGGTGTATATGGGGTGCATTTACTGTACCTCCTCTTTCTATACAATCAGTGTAAAGAACACACAGCCTGTGGTAAGAATTGGGAGGCCTTATCTTTTCTTTTTTTTTTATTTATATATATACATATACACAAAAAATCCTTCACCAGTGTAACATTCCCATGACCAATATCCCAAGTGTCCTTCCTACCTACCCCACACAAGTCTGTACTCTAGACAGGCTTTCTTTTAAACTTGTCTTTTAAAGACATTTCTTTAATACTTCTTTGCAAAACTGATTTTGATATTTTGAACTTCCTAAAAACAACTGCTTGTCAATGCAGCTTTGAATCATTTCTTCAAGTCTGAATGATAACCTATTGGGATAGAGTATTCTTGAAGATATGTTTATTTCAACCAAATATTTCATAATTACATCCACCATTCTCTTCTGTATTATAGAGTGATGAAAATTCTTTTCATATAAATTTATTTTTATTTCAATAAATGTTTTTCTATCTTTGAATTTTGTCCTTTTATTACAATAAAAATACTTTAACCCTTCTTATAACTCACTAAGTTACAGACCATTGAAAGAAGTGGTGCATATTGTGTAAAACAGTAAGTTTTCTAAACTAGAAAATACTAAAACACCCACATTTTCTTAGTTTAAGTGGTTTCTAATCACACTTACTAATATTACTCTATAGGCTTAAATACAAAAGGATAACTGATAATTGCAACAATTTTTACTTATTGGTTTAAGTCCTTTAACTTTGATTTGTTGATAAAACTCAAACAGAAAGTTGTATGGCTCCTCCTACCACCAATTTAAAAGACTGGTTGAATACTGTACAGAACCATTTTCTTGGAAGAACAAAGAAAAATTACTAAGTAGAACATTTTCCCAATATATGTTATATATATAATATATGTTTATTTTATTTTACTTTATTTTGGGTTTTAAATTAAACAATACACTATGGCTTGAAAGCTTTTTTTTTTTTTTTTTGGAGACTTTTTAAGATGCTATACTACTATGGCTTTTAAATGACCCATTACTTGGGGAAGAAAGTGGAAAAAGAATAATAGTCTCTTAACTCCATTTGTCTGAAAGAGAAATTCATCCTCTGCATGATTGCATAATGATGGAACATTATCAACCCCACTCCTTAATGGTCCATAACAAAATAAAATACTCAAAGGACTGATGAGCTTAAGACCCAGAAAAAAAAAAAAAGAATCACATCTACCTGCTCTGAGCACCATTAAAGCAAATGAGAAAATAGTCTTTTTCAGAGATATTAATTTGTGTGATAGACAGGCAACCAGCATTCTTTTGGCAGGGGTATCCTTTTTTTAAACATCTCGTTATTGCTTTGGGCACAGAAAATGTTTTTGCATGCAGCAGCCATTTAGTAAGAGTCAAAAAAAAATAGGACTGAGATATACTGTCTACTTTCAAACAGAGATTGCAACTAAAGTAACCACAGTTCAAATACAAATATAGAATTTTCAAACTCAATTAGAGAGGACCATTATATTCTCACAAAAATGTAAAAGAATACAAAATTTTTGTTTCTTTGCTTTGACAGGCAAGCTTTCTTCTTCCTTTTCTGTTATAAACCACAATATTCTTACCAGAGGTGAGAATTTTAACCACATATTTGTATCTGTCTGTTTCTAAATAGATTTCTTTTATTGACTCATTTGTCTACAATAATAATGATGATGATGATGACAAGAATGATGAAGATGCTAATAATAATTAAGGGAAGAGAAGAAACCAATCAATCAGCACTAGTTATAAAATCAATTGTGAGGCTATCATGGTGCAACATGAAAAGGGGAAAAACAAAAAAAGCACAGGGTATAATTAAAAGCCAAGTATATATTAAAGCAGCTTATCTAAGAAGTTATGGATAAGAAGATTCAGGTATGAACTTGAGCTTGGCTTTATATTTTAGTAGTTTAGGCAGGACAAATTATGTAAGAATAATGTAAGATTTCTAGGTAAGGAAAGACAAAAAGTTAAAAATGTATACGTTCTCTTTCAAAATTATTAGAGTAAACCCCATAGCACAACATTTACATGCAATAAATATCTGTGGTTCATTTATCAGTGAATTCTCTATGCAGGTATTATTGATATAAGGATAATACTGCATTGTAAAGCTTTTCTGAAGCTTCCATAATAAGCAAGGAAGTACACATTTCTTACTTTCATTGTCCTATTGTCTAAGAAGAAGACAGTTCACTCCTATGAGGGCAGTGACATTGCTGAAACATGGACACAGCAAGAGTTGTAATTTTCAATTATAAATTTTATCCTCAGAAAAGCCTGGGTAGTGACTTAGGAAAGAATAAGACTGAAAGAGCCTTTAATAAATTTTTATACACATCCACTATTTTTCAGTTCTCATCTTCAGTGCAACCATCCTTAGCAAGGATCCAGTGAGGCAGTAATGCTCTGTGGAAACCATCGCATTGAAAAGAACCCTTCCATGAATTAGGGCTGATTGGGGCATTTCTCTTCAAACAACTCTTTCAGTTTGGAAATAGTATTAGTTAAAGATCTATTTGAAAATTCAACAACAAAGTCAAAAATTTCATTCACAGTGGCATGAGGTAAAAATGCTTGAATTCAAGTACCAGACAGCTGGAATGAGCGCACTGCTCATTAGAGCCTGTGTCTTCTCTTCATTGCTGATGTTCTCTCCTTCCTAAAAATGGTATCCACAGAGGATTGAAATGTGCTTTTTAGCAGTTATTGGATACACTGGCTAAAGAATTGTTTCTACTCCTTTATTTCAGAGCAGATGGTTAATGAATGTATTTGAGCAAGTGGTCTTGTGTGTGTATATGTTCAAATGGCTTTCTCTAAAAAGAAAGCCAGAAGTTAAATTGAATTCTTTCATTTTTCAGTGACTCACTACTGCTGTTCCCTGTGTGTGTTCATTGCATTTAAAGAAGTCATGATTGTCAGACAGTTCTCAATTTCCCTGGTAGAGTGAAATATTATATTTAATACATAAGTAAACATTACTTATATTGAAATGCTAGCAATCCATTTGGCACCTACAAAATGCCATTCACCAGAAAATTATATCTCATATGCTCAATTTCATATAGCTCTATTTCGTTCTTTTACTTGTCTCATTCTCCAAGATGAAAGTTTTTGTGTGTGTGTTATTTTAGGCAAAAAAGTTAGGAAATATAAAATGTCCATATTCTTAATTTTTAATTTGGGGGGAATTTTGGAGTCATACCTGGCAGTGCTAAAGTATCATTTCTGACTCTGTGCTCAAAAATTATTCCTGGCAGGCTTAGGGGACCATACAGGATGCCGTAGATTAAACCTAGGTCAGCTTTGTTCAAGGAAAATGCCCTACTCACTATGCTGTTGCTCTGGACTCTTTTTTTTTTTTTTGGTTTTTGGGCCACACCCTGTGACACTCAGGGGTTACTCCTGGCTATGCGCTCAGAAGTTGCTCCTGGCTTCTTGGGGGACCATATGGGACGCCAGGGGATCGAACCACGGTCCGTCCTAGGCTAGCGCAGGCAAGGCAGGCACCTTACCTCCAGCGCCACCACCCGGCCCCTGCTCTGGACTCTTAATTTAAATTTTTAATATTTAATTTTGGATTTGGGGCCACACCCCAGAAGTGCATAGCAGCTGTGCTCGTAGTAAACCTCGACAGTGGTCAGGGTTGTAATTTATATTTTTATCCTGGTAAACAACATCTGTAGATTTTTAAGCTTATATAAATTATATAAAATTATATGTATAATATAGATCATATATAATAGATAAAATTATATAAAATGAAATAAGTGAGTTCAAGCATTGAAGATTTTTATTGCTTTATTACTGTTACAGCATATTTGTTTATTTTTAATCTATATTCTGTGGTGCCAAGACCAAATTTAGAATTTATACAAAGTCCTTTACCAGTGAATTCTGTCCTGAGGCCTTTTGTGATAGCATGTAAAAATATTGTTGTTTCAGAGCATTGATATATCATTATGTACTCCACCATCCTTAAAATATACGTCTTCTACCACTTTCCTCATGTCTTCTGGGTCTGTCTTCATTCTGCCTGTATCTCTCACCACGGTTGAAAAGTTTTCTAATCCAAGGCCAAGACATGTGTCATTGTTTGATACTGTCTACTTCTTTGTGTTGTGTGACAGCATATTTAAGACACCATTATATATGGTAAAATATGTAGCACCAGTTTAACTGGAGTGCCAAAATAAGAAAATTTTTCAAAATTAAGTTATTATCAAATGTTTTGTAGTTTTACTATTTTAGATTAAATTCATTCATTCTAAACAAATGATTTTCAGCAGTGTTCACAATGCAGTTATTTCTGACACCGAATGTTTCAAGACCAATTCCACCACTACTGTCACATTTTCTTCAGTATTATCTTCAGTTTCCCAATCTCCCTAAAGTTTTCTCCTTGACAGGTATGAATAATTTGGTTTACATTGGTTAGTGAAAGTAAATAGTAATGGAATTATCAAAAAAAATCTTCATTAAAAGAAAATTTGTGAAAACTGTCCACCTTTTATTGCTACTAGTGTATTTTGTGGTTGGTTTTGTTTGTTGGACTTTTGTGAGTTCTATGATAATTTTACATGTAATTTGGTTTATTTCTACTGGGAAGTCAGTATTAAAATTATGGAGCTGTTCCATGGCACAGTCCAGGACTTCACAGATTTGTGGAACTGGGTAGATGAGCTCATATGAAAATAGCACAGGTTCATCCGTGTGATTGACAGGATCTCTGGATTTAGAGAAGTATGTGGGAAGGCAATCGTGCCTGGCTCCAGAGTCCCTGAAGATTTGAGCCACACAATCAGAATATCTGGAGTTTTAAGCAGCTTGAAGTCCGCAGAGATTAGTAGAAAGTGGTGAAGCTGAATTACTGATGTGGACAGTAGTTATAGAGTGAGTCTGTGTGTTCAGCTGCCTGGGCTTTAGCAGGGTGAGAGATTGCCCCGCCCCACTTATGGGGCCTAATATTATCTTTGAAACTGTTCTATACATGAGTTTTGGCTGCTAGTTTTGCCTCTCTTTTGATATTTAGATGAGTCTATCCAAGTTTTTGTTGTACCCTTTTATCAGTTGACTCAATTATACAAAATACATACAAAATCTAAAATATACAGAGTACTTCCATTTATTCTTGATTTATAAAAATTAGATAGGAGTGACCTATAAAAAGTTTCCTTCCTAATATGATATAGTTTTTCTTAATGACTAAATGCAGTTTATTATTTGTAATGCATTTTCTAATTTATTTACTTATTTATTTATTCATTTATTTATTTGGTATTTGGGCCACACCCAGCAGCACTCAGGGTTACTTCCTGCTCTGTGCTTGAAAATCACTCTTAGCAGGATTTGGGGACCATATCAGGGATAGAACTTGGGTCTGTCCCAGGTCAGTCAGATGCAAGGCAAAAGCCCTATCCACTGTGCTATCACTCTGGCCCCCAATTATGTGTAATGTATTTTATACTCAAAATTAATTGTTTAGATAGAATATCCTATTTTAATTAGTGCTAATCAGTTTAAAGGAAAAGTGCGTCAGCAACTTATATAAGTATAGTGATATTCATATGTCTCTTGCTGATATTCCCCACTTAATGGAATATGGTTTTCAGTATAGTTAAATAAAAATCTAAATGCACAAATGCATTGGTAAATAAGAGTAAATAGATGGAATAATCTGTAAGTCAATGAGAAAAATAGATGACAAAACATTAATGAAAGTTTCTGTCTTGATAACAATTTTAGTACATTAATGTCATGGCTGATTGATGGGTATCTTTGCTATAAAATTAATTTATATACTTTCATAAGTGTTTCTCATCACAAAATTGCTTTCATAATAGCTCTGGAACAAATAACATTAGACCAAGGAGAAATTTTCATATATATGGAATGAGATATGACAAATAGGAACATCCGAAGTAACAACTACAAAATATTCACAAACCTTAACACCTTAAAAAGAATTATTTTTTCACATGTCCACCAAGATATAGACGTTTCGGCTTTATATCTTTCTACACTAGGACCTGTACCAGTCTATAGATCAAAGTTATGAAGTTTCTTGATGGAAATTTAGTATTCTTGTCTGAAAATGTCCGTAGACAAATCCATAGATAATATCTTGCAATGATCCAAAAGATGAAAAGTAACTCAAAATTATTTCAAAATACTGTCTACCATCTTAAAAATAATCTGGAAAGTTTCCATTAAAATAATGAAATTCTATCTATTTTCCTTGACATAGTGAGATGAGATATATTTCAACCTTAACAATTTTATATTCTTGGTTCTGTTTAGGTACTTGTGCAAAGTAGGACACAAAGGGTGTAGCTTTGAGAAAAAAAAAGTGCTGGACCTCTTTGCTTGACCCAGTTCTGGACATAATCATCTGCTCTGAGCATCTAGATGGCGTAGATACTAGTGTTCCACCAGTTCCACGAGGCAGCTTTCAGCCTCACTTGAAGATACCCTGTTCTGCAGGGCACAGAAAATAGTCCTCAACATGAGTTCTTGGAAAGCCATAAACTCAGGTTTGAGCAAAATATTGCTTTTCTCAGGAAAAAAAAGTGAGTTTTTACCTTGGTGTATGTGATCCAGGATATGTATTCCCTACCAGAGAAGAATTTCAGGAGGAGACAAAAATAATCAAGTCAACAATTTTAATTTTTGTATTTATTTTTATTTTTAAATACCTTTATTAAGGCACCATAATTACAAACATGTTTGTAGTTGGGTTTCAGTCATAAAAAGAACACTTCTCTTCACCAGTGCAACATTCTCACCACCAGTGCCCCACCTCTCCCTCTTCCCCCATCCCCTGCCTGTATTTAAGACAGGCATTCTACTTCTCTCACTCATTAAAGAAAAATGAAGGGACAGAAAAAGAGAGAAACACATGTTTAAAACACTACCTTTTCTAAAAGGGAAGAATAGAGAGAAAAAGGACAAGTCTCCAGGATGCAGAATGAATCCCACATCAATTTTAAAAAGTTAATTTATAGTATGCTCTCTGATAAACTGTCTTGGCCAGAGATTGTCTACATGTTAAAAAGTTAAACTGGCATTTTCCCAGGGAAAAATACTTGGACTCTTGATGGTTTTTTCATATACTTATCATGACCTTTTTTAAAATTAATATCTTTATTTAAACACCTTGATTACAAATATGATTGTAGTTGGGTTTCAGTCAAGTAAAGAACACCCCCTTTCACCAGTGCAACATTCCCATCACCAATGCCCCAAATCTGCCTCCTCTCCACCCCACCCCCACCTGTACTATACACAGGCTTTCTACTTCCCTCATTCATTCACATTGTTATGATAGTTTTCAATGTAGTTATTTCTCTAACTGCACTCATCACTTTTTGTGGTAAGCTTCATGTAGTGAGCTGGATGGAACTTCCAGCTTTCCTCTCTTTTGTCTCTGAAAATTATTGCAAGTATATCTTTTATTTTTCTTAGAACCCATAAATGAGCGAGGCTATTCTACATCTATCTCTCTTCCTCTGACTTATTTCACTCATGCATAATAGGTTCCATGTACATCCATGTATAGGAAAATTTCATGACTTCATCTCTCCTGATGGCTGCATAATATTCCATTGTATATATGTACCACAATTTCTTTAGCCATTCATCTGTTGAAGGGAATCTTGGTTGTTTCCAGAGACTGGCTATTGTAAATAGTGCTGCAATGAATATAGGTGTGAGGAAGGAATTTTTGTATTGTATTTTTGTGTTGCTCGGGTATATCCCTAGAAGTGGTATAGCTGGATTGTATAGGAACTCAATTTCCAGTTTTTGGAGGAATCTCCATAATGCTTTCTATAAAGGTTGGACTAGATGGCATTCCCACCAGCAGTGGATAAGAGTTCCTTTCTCTCCACATCCCTGCCAGTACTGCTTGTTCTCCTTCTTTGTGATGTGTGCCAATCTCTGTGGCATGAGATGGTACCTCATAGTTGTTTTGATTTCCATCTCCCTGAATGTAGTGATGTGGAGCAATTTTTCATGTGCCTTTTGGACATTTGTATTTCTTTTTTGTCAAAGTGTCTGTCCATCATTTCTTCTCCCCATTTTTTGATGGGATTTGATGGGTTTTTTTGTAAAGTTTGGTCAGTGCCTTGTATATTTTGGATATTAGCCCCTTAATTGATGGGTATTGGGTGAATAGTTTCTCCCACTCAGTGGGTAGCTCTTGGATTCTGGGCTTCTTTAGTGTCTCTTGAAGCTTCTCTTCTGAGGGGTCTACCCTTCCCTGGGTAGATCTTCAGTTTCTACATCTGGGTGACGGCTCATTTTCTCCAGCTGCATAGAAATCTTCATTTGCATTTCAAAGGAAGGTGGTCTTCATGTCCTTGTAATACCTCAGTTATAGGCAATTTTATCTTAGTTTTTTTATTTCCTGGAAAACTCATTTTCAGAGGCCATTTCCCCTATTTTTTCTGCTTACAACAGTTTTCAGGTCAGTAAAAAAAATCTGAAGACTGCATGGAGTCTGATGGCTTTTAACATGTTCCATGGTGGCAGAGCTATATATAAGCTGGATTCTAGTGTACACTGAAGGCCATTTCCGAAACAGTTGCTTACCTATATAGAGGAATGCCTCAAAAAACATGGGCCTGAGTGGTAAACGCTGTTAGGGAAATAACTACACTAACAACTAGCATGACAATGTCAAAGAATGAAAGAAGTAGAATGCCTGTCACGAATACAGACAGGGAAAGAGGGCATTGGTGGTGGGATTGTTGCACTGGTGAAGGGGTATTTTGTTTATGACTGAAACCCAACTACAAATATGCTTGTTATCATGGGTCTGTGAACTTAGTTACTAGGAGAACACAGTTTTTCACAAGTTAAAAGCAGTCTAGAAACTAGAAGTAAAAGATTTAAATACAAATTTATGTTCACATTTTTTTAAGATGTAAACTGCAAGTATGCACTGGGACAATTGGGAGGAGGTAGATTTCATTTGCAACACCTGGGTGCACTTTTCACAGAACCAAGGGAAATTATGTAAAATTCAGTGAAGAGAACTGATAGTGTGGCCTTAGATTGTAAATTCAAGGAACTTCTCGGAGAATGTTTAAATATTGAATAGTTCTTTGCAGAAGCCAACAAAGATTAATGAGGAGAAAGTATGAAGGGGCAGGATTTATAATCCATTAATGTGCCTAGACTCTCCACCCACCCAAGTGAAGAGAGAGGTTTCTCCCCCTCCTTTCCTTGCCTCTGCCCTCAGCAGATTCTCAGACCTGGTCAAGGACTCTGCTAAGACTGACTTAAAAAAGAGCAGCAAATAACTGTTACTTAGGATACAAGAGTAAAAAGGGAAAATACAAAGGAACAAAGGAAAATGAAGTGTGTTTGAAAAAAGGGGGAGAAGGAAAGCAAAGTTGAGAAAGCAGAGGAGAAAGAAGAAAGAAAGAGCTCAGAGAAATCCTCTTTATTTTAGTTTACTTTTGTGTTGGAGTGAAGGGGCACAGATGAGACTGTGTAATACATAAAAAGGAATTCAAGAGAGAATTATGAAGTAAGACAAAGGATTGTGAGGTGTTCCAGAGATTGAGAATTGCATCCCTTTATTGTTTTCCAGAGATTGCATGTTATTACTTTGGTATATTTGTACATGTTTATTTAAATATGCCTCCCTATGGTTTTCACTGACTTTTAAATATACACCTTTTATATATTCATAAAAATAATTGCTATATCATATAAATCTATAAATTAATATGTTATGATATATTGATATCAGTGTTTGTTTTAGTTATCTTTTTAATAGGAATTCATGGCTGCTTGTCTTTACCATCTGAAAACTCTTCTTTCACAGCTGTAAAATATCCCCCATCTTTCCTTAATGCTGTTGCTGTTCTTTGGCCTTTTTTTTCTTTTTTTCAAAAACCAATTTATTGCCTCCTCACAAATCCACACATTCTGGCATAAAAGTGCTTTATGATATATCAGAAACTCATTTAAATACTTCCCCTTTAAAGTGAGCTGGGTGTTAAAGTCTTTCAGGAGAGCATGTTAAAGGCACTTTATGGAGAAAAAGGCTTCTATCAGTTCCCTGCACAGCTAAAAGAGGGAGGTGGCAGTTGGGCATGTACTGATGAAGTCTGCCCTAAGTATAGGCACAACCTAATCTGTTCTGCTACTCTGAACCCTAGTCCTGGTGATAAATACTGGAGGATTTAGTTATACTTAAATGCTCTCACCCCCAGAGCAATTTTAACTTTAAACACCTGACCCCACTAACATCTAGACTTCCTAAAAAAATCAAACCTCATATATTGTTAATTACCTAATGAGTGTTGTAGGAGAGTTTGATAAAGTGGTGCCTAAGGGAAAACATACTTTCAAGAAAACATGCTTCCATGATTCCACCTTTCTATGAGATCCACCTCAGTCATCCCAGGGAAAGAGCTGTTGATCTCAAAACTAGAAAAGTCTTCTATAAGCACATATATATAAATATATATTATATTACATATATAACATATAAATATATATATTGCATAAATATTTGCCTTTCATCAGCCCCAGGAGGCAGTCATCATGTTGCACCTGAAACCCACTTGGTTCTGCATGAGTGTGGATATGGGTTTCCACTACCTGAGTTCTGAAGGTGCTATTACCTCGAGCTGGAATGGATTTTTCTTTGCACAAATTGAAAGTCAGTCCTCACTTGTAAAGGTAAATTTTGCCCTTAGCCTTCCTTGGGAAAAAAATACTCAGGAGGAAAACAATGAGGCAAAATAGTTTTTATTGAAAGAAATCGGGGCCGGAGAGATAGCATGGAGGTAAGGCATTTACCTTTCATGCAGAAGGTCATCGGTTTGAATCCCGGCGTCCCATATGGTCCCCCGTGCCTGCCAGGAGCAATTTCTGAGCCTGGAGCCAGGAAAAATCCCTGAGCACTGCCGGGTGTGACCCCCCCCCCCCAAAAAAAAAAGAAAAAGAAAGAAAGAAAGAAATCTACTTAGTGAAGTGTGAGGAAAGAAGAAAATTCAAGAGAGAATACAGGCATCTACAGATTTGAGAAAACCCAAGAATAGTTTTTGGGAGAAGCTTCTATATAATTTCTCCAAACTATCTTGGCCTAGAGATCTCTGCATTCATAAAATGTATCTGAACATTATCACAGGGAAAACCTTGGACTTTCAATGGTCTTTTCATAGTCTTAGAAAGACCTTTAGATTGTCCTGTAGCTTCTCCTTTTCCTATCTCTGAGTTGTGCCTCAGTTTCTGTTTTTGAGTAATGCCCAGTCTTTTCATCTCCAAAGAGGGCAGGATCTCAGTGGGATGTGGTTTTGCATATCAGCAGGATGTGGTCTTGCATCTCAGTGCAATGTGATCTTTAGAAGTCTGGTCTACTTCAGGACTAGGCAAATGCTTTTGAAATTTTCTTTCTCCAAATTTTACCTTTCTTTCTTTATTTATTTATTTATTTTATTGTGACTGAAGTTCATTTACACAGAATTATTTACGATACATAGTGACAATGAATGAAGGGCATTCCCACCACCAATGTTATCTTCTATCTGCCTGCAACAGAAGGATTACCTGATATTTTCTCACAATTCCACTATGGCCAGCACCTCTTGCTTTTGGGTAGCCAAAGCATGTTATCCAAAAAGTCAATTTTTTTCCTAGTACTTTTTTCCAAGCCCTAAGCACCTTATATTCTTACTCTTTTATTTTAATATACAATTCCTGTATCACAGCCTCAAAATCGGCATGTCCTATGGCACTGTGTGGGAATGAAAAAGGAATCTCATAAATAAAAATGGGGCCAAAGGAAGTCAGTAATTAATGTTAAGAAAGTCCAGGATGCAATAACATAAGAAAGGACTAGGCCATGTCATGGCTTATTCATGACTAATTCATCTATCTTCTCTTCAAACTCTACCTCTAGAAAACTCTATGAGCTTCTTCAAGTAAAGAAAATGAATAAATATCTGCTTACCTCTTCTTTCTATCTTGATTATTGCTTTTCTATGTAGAAGTATTTTAATTTGATGTAGAAAAATAGGCCCAAAAACATTAGAAGCAGCAAACTTCCTTCTACCCAAAAGCCTAAAGATGTAGACTGGAGAGATAGTACAGGAGACAAGATTGCAAGCATGTGTTGTAGACAGCTAAACTTGGTTTTGCCCCTGTGCATCACTAAATATCATTCCTGAATGCTGAGCCAGGAATAGTTGCTAAGAACTGCAGGATACACTCAAACCCCCACAATTCTCAAAAAAGATAAGTACCATATTTCTTATTACTTGTCCTATGTTTAGATTTGTGGATAAGAAAAGAGGCACCTCAGGAGACCAGCCCATGAAGAGATTTATTGTCCTTGAGCTCAGCTGTCTGTATACTGTCCCATTCCTTTTCCTATTAAAAAACAAAACAAGGGCCCGGAGAGATAGCACAGCAGTGTTTGCCTTGCAAGCAGCCGATTCAGGACCAAAGGTGGTTGGTTCAAATCCCAGTGTCCCATATGGTCCCCCGTGCCTGCCAGGAGCTATTTCTGAGCAGACAGCCAGGAGTAACCCCTGAGCACCGCCGGGTGTGGCCCAAAAACCAGAAAAAATAAAAAAATAAATAAAATAAAATAAAATAAAATAAAATAAAATAAAAAACAAAACAAACAAACAAAACACTTCTTTATGTGTTCATGCAGAGATAGCTGGTTTGAGGACATTATTTTTCATCTTTTCCAACCAAAGCATTTGGTGCGGCTAAATATCTTTCTTGGGGCAGGCAAAATAGTACAGAGAATAAGGCATTTATTTACCTAGCATGTGACTTGTCTAGATTCAATACCTAGCATTATATATGGTTCTTTCATGCACTGCCAGGAGTAAATCCTGAGTGAAAAGCTGCAAGTACTCCCTAAGCATAGCTAGGTGTGACCCTCCCAAAAAAAAAAGCTCTTTCTTGCAGAAGGTAAAATGATATTCATGATACACTTTTGGTTACAGTAGTGCAAACCATAAAAAAAAAGGAAAAGATGCTGCATATAGGTGTGTGGGAAACTGGGGGCCATGCTGAAGTGGCTGTCGCTTAATCATTGTAAGCCTGAAACTGAATCCTAAATAACTTTGTAATTCATGATGATTAAAAAATGCAAAAAATAAAAAGTACATTTAAAAAATAGTTCTCTTGACCTGTATCTTTTTTGATTGTCCTCCCAGCAGCAAAGAATGAATCTTAGATTCATATGTTGGTTTATGCTTTTATTTTTTACCTTTATACTGGAAAAGATGTACCAAAATTATCTCCTAATAAGGGCCAGAGAAATAACTGAAGGCAATTAAATGCAGGCAACAGATTCATGTTCTATCACCAGCACCAAATACAGTACCCTGAGAACTACCAAGAGTAATCCCTGTATACCACTTAGTGTGACTCCCAAACAAAGAAAACATCCAAAAAAAATTACAAAAGAGTTCTTGTTTGAGAAGATGGGCCAATATTGCAGAAAACAAAATAACCTGAAAGCACACCGATACCCCACAAGAATAATAAAAACAATATCATGAATTATTTTGAAATTTTATGGTGACAAAATTTTTAATTTTAACTAAAAAATAAAGATGTTAAATAAAAAAATCAATTAAATGTAGAATCCTTATTACTAAAATTTTTGCTGAAACCCAGTCATCAACTCCAGAAGAATGCCCTTCCCTTAGAGAAAGCAGAGTAGTCATTTGAAAACCAAGGTCTGCTAACTCCATTACAAAAAAAGAAGTGAAAATGAAGCTTCTAATACATAGAAAATTGTCTTGGGAAAAGAAGAAGCAGAAAGCCATACCTTAGCCATAAAACTCTACTCTTACAAAACCTGTTTAGGAGACAGCAACAAAACCATGTGAATATTGAAGTCAGCACTTAATGCACCTTAGTGACCTCCAGCAACTGGCAGGGAATCAAAAATTCTGAAGCCTTTTGAAACAAGAAGCACTCCGAAGACAAATTCTACCATACTGAGCCAAGTACAGAGCAATGGTGGGCTGAATATCAGTTGCCTACTCCAAGCTATATCAAATCAGCATCTCCCCACTCCTACTTGTATCTGACTGAAGGCATAGGAAAAAATACTTGGTCTGAAAGGGCTTGAAAGACAAAAAAAAATTAGCTAACAGACCTACCATTGTTTGTAACATTTAGCTTTTGTTTAAACAGTAGAACATTTGGTGGAAGTCCAAGCCTGGTAAAAAATAAAAATGAATCACATAAAACTGAGAGATAGTATAGGTGCTAGCAAACTTAAGTTTGATCCCCAGCACTACATGTGGTCCCCTGGGCCCCAGCAGAAGTAAGTTTTGAGCAACATCAAAAGTAATCAATCTCTGAGCACTGTTCAATATGGCTCAAAAGCAGAAAAGAAAATGAATAAAGAGAAGAGGAGGGAAGAGGGAAGGAAGAGGAGAGAGAGAGAGAGACAGAGAGACAGACAGAGACAGAGACAGAAAGAGAGGAGAGCTGAGGGGAGGGGGAAGGGGAGATGAGTTGAGAGGATGGTGAAGAAAAAGAAAAGGAAAGAAAGGGAAAGGAAAGAAAAAAGAAAAGAAAAGAGAAAAGAAAAGAAAAGAAAAAAAGGCAAGATAATCGATTTCTGAGTGCATAGCCAGGAGTAAACCCTGAGCGTCACTGGGTGTGGCGGGCAGGGGGAAAAATAGAGCATAGATGCTTTCCTCATCATTTTGAACCTGCCACTACAGAAATGATCAGTCATTGGCAAACACAAATAGCCTAGTAGAAAATAGGTCTGCTGATGTTGTTTAGCACTACTGACCACATTCCACCATTTTCTTCCCAAGTTGATGAGCCCTGGCACAATAGCCACTGTCAGGTACTATAGCAACTGCAGACTTGAGGATGCAACACTTGTCTGCCTGTCCATAGAAATTCCCTCCGTTTAAATTTCTACATCTGGTTTCTATCTCTGAAAGAGATCCAGACTGCTACCCACTCTTATGTAATCTCTTTTACTACACATGTGTTGGCATAACTAACTCACTACTGAGAAACACCCATCTGATACATGATGAAAATGGGGAGGGATACTGATATAAATCAGGAGAGACAAGAGATCTGAAATTAGATTTTAGGTGATTAAGGAATTCCCTTCAATTGACTTTTGTATTGGCCAGAATGGTAGCACAGTGGTAGGGAGCTTGCCTTGCATATGGCTCACCCAAGACAGACGAGGGTTCGATCCTGGGCATCCCAAATGGTCCCCCAAGCCAGGGGCTATTTCTGAGCACAGAGTCAGGAATAACCCCTGAGCTCTAGTGGGTATGGCCCAAAAATCAAACAAAATATCACATTTATAAATATTCAGAAAATCCATGCTTCACTATGACAAGTTAGTCAATGAAAATTTCAAGCATCTTCCTCACATTGTCAAAATACAGACTCTCTTCCTGTTTCTCTCTCACACATACATATATAAGTTTGGTATATCTGCATGTGAATTTTATTTATTATTGTCATTTTATTTTTCCCTCTCATTCAAACACCATTGCTTTTGAAAATTGGATTCAAATTCGTGTAAACACATTAAAACACATCATAATTCAAGTTTCTTAAGTCATATATGTATATATTTTAAACAGTTATTTAAGTATTTTTAAATTATAATTCCTATGGTATATGCCTAAGATTACATTAACAATTCCCAAAGTCATGAGTCAAAAACTAAGTAGAGAAATCCTATAACATTAACTTTTAATATTTGAAGTAATAAAACATTGAAAATGCTTTAAATGAAATTTGATGTTTCATTAAAAAGAGCAGATTCATAAGACCAAGAAATGTAAGCAGAAATATGATCTTGAGTGTGACGTAAATGGCAGGGTAATTACTACATCAAATATTTCGAAGAAAATTAAATTTCTCAATAATCAACTGGTGATCACAAACTATTACAGATCTTATTAATCTCATAATAGGAATGAGCCAATATATAAATCTGAACCATACTTACATTTTTATTGTCCTCTTACCTTGATTAAGTACATATACAAAAAAACAGTAGAGAAAATTATTCTAAGAAGCATGTAAAAACATCTGAAAAAATATTTGAGTGCACTTTCAATAAAACGTATATGATGTTATAAATTTCAACGAAGTTACCTAAAAGAAACCATATTTTGAAATCTTAAAATCTAGGAGTCAGAGTGGTAAGGCATCTGCCTTGCCTGCGCTAACCAAGAACAGACCGTGGTTGGATCCCCGCCCCCCCCCCCCCGTGTCCCATATGGTCCCCAAGCCAGGAGGGATTTCTGAGTGCATAGCCAGGAGTAAACCCTGAGCGTCACTGGGTGTGGCCCAAAAACAAACAAACAAACAAAAAATAAATCTTAAAATTTAATACTGGAAGTTGGAAAAACAAAAAAATAATACGACACTGGAACCTGAATAACCCACGTATTAGTATGCTTATCACAAGATTTAAATCAACTTCAATTCTTTTGCTCTTTCAAATAGAGCCAGAAGTAACCCCTGAGTGCTGCCGGGTGTGACCCCCAAAAAACAAACAAACAAATTATATATATATATATATATATATATATATATATATATATATATATATATATATATATATATATATTATGAACAATTAAGATCCTTTTCTGAGAATAATATTTTGAAGACTTGCCCCACCCATATATCATGACTTATTATAGAGCATTGATAATTAAGAGAATGTGATTTTAATATGAAGATAAATAAGCCAATAAAGCATAAAAAGATGCCAAAAATGAACCCATCCAAATTTGAATACTTGGTTTATTACTGTTGGCATGATTCAATAGTGGAGAATTAATGTTATTCTAAAGCAATGGTTTGGAATAAATACATATTAATAAGAAAAATAATAAAATTGTGGCTTTTGCTCATATATATAGAAGTATAAATACCTGATATAATATATAAGTAATGTGCAAAAAAGAGCTATAACACTTTTACTAGGTGATATAGAAGACTCTTTGTGGCTTCAGATTAAGAAAGTTTTATAAAGGCAAATAATATGAAAATTAGAAATTAAACACTCATTTAGAAACCCCACTTTTCCAGCTCTCCCCAAGAATCTGGAAGTCAGCAGGATTTAAAAATTCCAATTCATAAATCATATAACTGGCATACTTTAAAAATGGGATATTTTATTTCCAATAAGTCTGAGAATGAGATATTAAAAGTTATTGCTCTAAAATATGATCCCTATGCCTCACTGAAAGTAGCCTCTGTTTACCAGTTCCCCCAAAAAGAGATCTCTAGATTGGAACATTGGAACTACAGAGGCCAATCAAAAACAAACTGGCTAAGCAGCCTGGAGAGCAGCTGGAGAAGAACCAAAGAAAGACAGAGCGAGAGAAGGAGCAAAGAAGTGGCTGCTTGGAAAAGGCTCAGTATAGAAGCCATGTGAAGAAATGTACATGGCGGTTAGGACCGGGAAATAAAGCTGGCTGACTCCTAAAAATTCATTTAAAAAATCATTCCTATTATCAAATATTCTAAATTTAATTTAATGCTAAAGGATGAAAGCATAGTATACTTCATTCTTTTTTTTTTTTTTTTGTGGTTTTTGGGTCACACCCGGCAGTGCTCAGGGGTTATTCCTGGCTCCAGGCTCAGAAATTGCTCCTGGCAGGCACGGGAGGACCATATATGGGACGCCGGGATTCGAACCGATGACCTCCTGCATGAGAGGCAAACGCCTTACCTCCATGCTATCTCTCCGGCCCCAGTATACTTCATTCTTAAAAGAAGATAATCTATTCACTGGCAGAGCAAACTGTCACATTGGGAGGAAGAACAAAAATTAATAAAAGTCTTATGTAAAGCTAATATTTTCTGCAAAAGGGACTGACTAAAAGTTGATTATATTTATATTATATCTCTCTATGTATCTCTTTTTTCTTCTTAAAATAAAAACACTGGTTAAAACTAGAAGACATAATCTAACTGATCTATGGATTTTAAGAAAAATAGAAGACATTATTGTTATAATGCCTAGAGATGAGGGTTGAAAGGACCAACTCACGATATGAAGCTCACCACAAAGAGTGGTGAGTGCACTTAGAAAAATAACTACATTAGATAGCATGGAGGTAAGGCATTTGCCTTGCATGCAGAAGGTTGGTGGTTCAAATCCCGGCATCCCATATGATCCCCCGGGCCTGCCAGGAGCGATTTCTGAGCATTGAGTCAGGAGTAACCCCTAAGCAATGCCAGGGTGTGACCCAAAATCCAAAATAAATAAATAGATAAATAAATAAATAAATAAAAATAACTACATTAATAACTACCATAACAAAGTTAATGAGTGAGAGAAGAATGCCTGTCTCAAATATAGAAGATCAGGGGCATTGGTGGTGTGAATGTTGCACTGGTGAAGAGGGGTGTCCTTTGTATGACTGAAACCCAACTACAATCATGTTTGTTTAAATCAAATTATGTTTAAATACAATCGTGGTGTTTAAATAAAAACAAACTATGTCTACTAATGATAGTTGGAAATAAACAATTAGAACTGGGTGTTGAAAGGAGAGAAAGTGATATATATGTAACGATATTGTGAATCACAATTTCTAAATGGAAAATAAGGGGAGAGTGGAGTAGAGGGGGCAATGGGGAGAGCAGGAGGAAAACTGGGGACATTGGCGATGGAGAATGTGCACTGGTGAAGGATGTCGTATATTATGTGACTGAAACTTAATCATGAACTACTACTTTTCTACTGTACATCATGGTATTTGTTCATTAATAAATATTAAACTGTATTCAATATATTAAAGAATATGTTTATTAAAATAAATTTGGTCCCATAAATGGAAAGACCAGTAAAAAAAAATAAACTAGCTAGTAAGACAACCAAGAATGTTGGAGAAAGAATCAAAAACTATGGCATTAGTAAACAATAACTTTCAATATTTATGACAGGTCATTCTTCCAAACACAATAGTGACAGTGATTCAGATAATATAAGGAAACAAACACAGGAGAGTACAATGTAAATAAAAAGAATATGTTCAAAATGAAAGAAAATATGAAACAGAGATAATCTACTAAAGAATTCAAAGTAATTATCATAAGATAAGTGACCAAATCCAAAGGAGAATAAGTGTACAAAGTGAGAATATTCAGAGGTAGCAAATCTAACAATCCACATGTATATTATATACTGTCTACTTTATATACGTGTGATATGTAAGGTGAAGAACAAACATAATCTGAAAAAGTATCTAAAGGATTTAGCAATAGAATTTATAAAGTAAATAAATGGACAACTAAGCTTGTAGACAGGGAAATGAAGCTCACCAAAGAATAAGTAAAAAATTAAAAAATTAAAAATAATGACATATTAATGGAAATATGAGATGATATGAAGCGGGATAAGTGTTACAGAGAAAGAAGAGAGAAAATGGTAGAAAATTTGTTTTGATAAAAAAAAATGACTGCACGGTCAAACGAGATGAGTACAATTAATGATGAGTTATAGCCATCTTTGTAATTCATTCCAACCCTAAAATATCCTGTAGTTATTACTATACATTTAAACCACATACCAGAGCTCTACACTTTCTGCCCAGTGTTATTTCCTTGAGGGAAATAAAAGGCAAGAAATAAATTTAGGGCTCCCTGTGTGTGACACCAGGCGGGGAAAATCCGCGAAAGTACACCGGCCCAGTGGGGCTCAACTGTGAAAGACTGTGAGTGTGACCTGTCTATGTCTGTCTACTGTCCTCTTGCGTGAAACTCTTGCGAGTGGGGCAAAAAGAGGCTCAGAGGAGCACGGCCGCTCCGCTTCACTACGCGGCCGTGCACTCTTTCTAAGGAAAGAACTCCATTGCAACAAGAAGGAAAAATCACACTAAGAACAGCGCTATATCACAGAAGCAAACATTTCTCTCTGGACTGTCTTCTCTGTTGCATGCTCGGGCCTAAGATTTGACCCAGTGTGAGGCTTCATCCACGGAGGACTCCCCTCCCTTAGAGGCAAGTCAGCCCATCCAGAAAGGGAGGAGCCAGAGGAGTGTGCTGCCTACATCATATAGACAATGAATACCACCACAACACGTAGAAAAACCCACAATACAAGTGTGACAATGGGGAAACAACGCAGGCCAGCATCAGACATAGAGAATGAAGATGACAATTCTGAGGACCAGATAATGACTGACCAACTAATCAACCTCTCAGATAAGGACTTCAGACGAGCAATATGGAAGATGCTCAACAGACTCCAAGAAACCATGGATCGAGTTGAACAGAACACTAATAAGAACCAAGAAAATATGAAGGCAGAAATCACAAAACTCCAAACTGAAATAACATGTCAACTAACAGGACTGAAAAAGTCAGTAAACGAAGTGAATGACAAAATGGATAAGAGCTGGGACAGGGTATCAGAAGCTGAGAATAGACTTGGTGCTGTGGAAGATGAGATACATAACAATTCCATACAGCAGGAGAGATTGGACAAAAAACTTAAAGCAAATGAGCAGACAATGGAAAAATTAGTCAAAGAATGGGAACAGACGAAAATAGAAGTCTATGATAAGATCAACAGAAACAAATTAAGAATCATTGGAGTCCCAGAGACCCAGGAAGAAAATTTCCAGGAAGAATCAATGGTCAAGAACATCATTAAAGAGAAACTTCCAGAGCTAAAGAATATATGTGACCAAATCCTGCATGCCCGAAGAGTACCAAACAAAAGAGACCCCAGAAAAACCACCCCAAGACACATCCTAGTCAAAATGACAAATCCCACAGATAGAGACAGAATTCTGAAAACAGCAAGATCAAAAGGGGAAATCACGTTCAAGCAAGCTTCCCTGAGATTTACAGCAGACCTGTCACCAGAAACACTCAATGCCAGAAAGCAGTGGTGGGATATCATGACAAGACTGAATGAAATGAATGCTTCACCCAGAATACTATACCCAGCAAAACTCACTTTCCGGTTTGATGGAAGAATACATGGTTTCACAGACAAAAAAAAGCTCAGAAACTTCACAGACACAAAACCAGTCTTAAGAGAAAAACTGAAAGACCTAATCTAAGACAAGACTACCCAAAAGACACACTAAATTTTGAAATAAAGATGGCGTTAAATCCCAGGACAATTCTTTCTCTCAATGTTAATGGACTAAATGCACCAGTTAAGAGACACAGAGTGGCTAAATGGATCAAAAAACTCAATCCAACCTTCTGCTGCCTACAAGAAACGCACCTGAATAGACAGAACAAACATAAACTCAAAATAAAAGGCTGGAGAAAAATTATCCAAGCAAACAACACCCATAAAAAAGCTGGAGTGGCCATACTAATATCAGATAATGCAAACTTTATACTCAGGAAGGTTGTAAGGGACAAAGACGGACATTTTATATTAATCAAGGGGTACGTAGAGCAGGAAGAATTCACTCTCCTAAACATATATGCACCAAATGAGGGGCCAGCAAAATATTTAATACAACTGTTGACAAATCTGAAAAATAATATCAACAACAACACAATAATTGTGGGGGATCTTAACACGGCTTTGTCAACACTGGACAGGTCAACCAGACTGAAACCCAACAAGAATATACTAGACCTGAGGAGAGAAATGGAAGAAAGAGGCCTAGTGGATATATATAGGACACTCCATCCCCAGAAACCTGGATACACATTCTTCTCCAATGTACATGGAACATTCTCCAGGATAGACTACATGCTGGCACATAAAACATACCTCCATAAGATCAAGAGGATAGAAATTTTGCAGACTACCTTCGCTGACCACAAGGCTCTGAAATTATTTGTGAACTCCAAAGGGACTCAGAAGAAACACTTTAACACCTGGAAGTTAAACAGCCTCATGCTCAATAACCAGTGGGTCCGAGATGAAATCAAGGAGGAAATCAAAAGGTTCCTGGAAACAAATGACAATCAAGACACAAACTCTCAGAACTTATGGGACACAGCAAAAGCAGTACTGAGAGGAAAATTTATAGCTTTGCAAGCACACATCAGGAAGGAAGAAGGAGCTTACCTGAGTAGCTTAATGACACAGCTAATAGAACTAGAAAATGCTCAACAAAAGGACCCAAGAATAGGAAGACAGAAGGAAATAACAAAGCTGAGAGCAGAAATCAACGAAGTGGAAACTCAAAAAACAATCCGAAAGATCAACGAAAGCAGAAGTTGGTTCTTTGAAAAAATAAACAAGATTGATAGACCACTGGCAAACCTAACAAAGAAAGAGAGAGAGAGAAACTTGATAACTCGTATCAGGAATGAAAAAGGAGAGATCACTACTGATATGACAGAGATTCAAAGGGTAATCAGAAACTACTTTGAAAAACTCTACGCCACTAAAAATGAGAACCTGGAAGAAATGGATAAATTCTTGGACTCTTATAATCTTCCACGGTTGAAGGAAGAGGATGTAGCATATCTAAACACCCCCATCACCATTGATGAAATTAAAACAGTAATCAAATATCTGCCCAAAAACAAAAGCCCAGGTCCAGATGGATTCACTAATGAATTCTATCAAACTTTCCAAGAGGAACTACTGCCAATCTTGGCAAGACTCTTTCATGAAATTGAACAAACAGAAACACTTCCAAATAGCTTTTATGAAGCCAACATCACCTTGATACCTAAACCAGACAGAGTGGCTACCAAAAAAGAAAATTACAGACCAATATCACTGATGAATGCAGATGCAAAGATCCTCAACAAAATCCTGGCAAATAGGATTCAATGCCTCGTTAAGAAGATCATCCACTACGATCAAGTAGGTTTCATCCCAGGAATGCAAGGCTGGTTTAACATCCGTAAATCTATCAACATAATACACAACATCAATAACAAGAAAAATAAAATCCACATGATCATATCAATAGATGCAGAGAAAGCATTTGATAAGGTCCAACACCCATTCTTGATCAAAACTCTCAGCAAGATGGGAATGGAGGGAACCTTTCTCAATATAGTGAAGGCCATCTACCACAAGCCAGTGGCAAATATTGTCCTCAATGGAGAAAAATTGAAAGCCTTCCCTCTAAATTCTGGCACAAGACAAGGCTGTCCTCTCTCACCACTCCTATTCAACATAGCACTGGAAGTACTTGCTATAGCGATTAGGCAAGAAAAGGATATCAAGGGAATCCAGATAGGAAAGGAAGAAGTCAAGCTCTCACTGTTTGCAGATGACATGATACTCTACTTAGAAAACCCTAAAGACTCTATCAAAAAGCTTCTAGAAACAATAGACTCATATAGCAAGGTGGCAGGCTACAAAATTAACACACAAAAATCAATGGCCTTTCTATATACCAATAGTAATAAGGATGAAATGGACATTAAGAAAACAACCCCATTCACAATAGTGCCACACAAACTCAAGTATCTTGGAATCAACTTGACTAAATATGTGAAGGACCTATACAAAGAAAACTATAAAGCCCTGCTCCAAGAAATAAGAGAGGACACACGGAAATGGAAACGCATACCCTGCTCATGGATTGGCAGGATTAACATCATCAAAATGGCAATACTCCCCAAGGCATTATACAGATTTAATCCCTCTAAAGATACCCATGACATTCTTCAAAGAAGTGGATCAGACACTTTTGAAATTCATTTGGAACAATAAACACCCTCGAATAGCTAAAGCAATCATTGGGAAAAAGAATATGGGAGGAATTACTTTCCCCAACTTTAAACTGTACTACAAAGCAACAGTTATCAAAACAGCATGGTATTGGAATAAGGATAGGTCCTCAGATCAGTGGAATAGGCTTGAATACTCAGAAAATGTTCCCCAGAGATACAACCACCTAATTTTTGATAAAGTAGCAGGAAATCCTAAATGGAGCAGGGAAAGCCTCTTCAACAAGTGGTGTTGGCACAATTGGATAGCCACTTGCAAAAAATTAAACTTAGACCCCCAGCTAACATCATGTACGAAGGTAAAATCCAAATGGATTAAAGACCTCGATATCAGCCCCAAAACCATAAGATATATAGAACAGCACAAAGGCAAAACACTCCAGGACATTACAGGCATCTTCAAGGAGGAAACTGCACTCTCCAAGCAAGTGAAAGCAGAGATTAACAGATGGGAATATATTAAGCTGAGAAGCTTCTGCACCTCAAAGGAAATAGTGTCCAGGATACAAGAGCCACCCACTGAGTGGGAGAAACTATTCACCCAATACCCATCAGATAAGGGGCTAATCTCCAAAATATACAAGGCACTGACAGAACTTTACAAGAAAAAAACATCTAACCCCATCAAAAAATGGGGAGAAGAAATGAACAGACACTTTGACAAAGAAGAAATACGCATGGCCAAAAGACACATGAAAAAATGTTCCACATCACTAATCATCAGGGAGATGCAAATCAAAACAACGATGAGATACCACCTCACACCCCAGAGAATGGCACACATCACAAAGAATGAGAATAAACAGTGTTGGCGGGGATGTGGAGAGAAAGGAACTCTTATCCACTGCTGGTGGGAATTCTGTCTAGTTCAACCTTTATGGAAAGCGATATGGAGATTCCTCCAAAAACTGGAAATCGAGCTCCCATACGATCCAGCTATACCACTCCTAGGAATATACCCTAGGAACACAAAAATACAATACAAAAACCCCTTCCTTACACCTATATTCATTGCAGCTCTATTTACCATAGCAAGACTCTGGAAACAACCAAGATGCCCTTCAACAGACGAATGGCTAAAGAAACTGTGGTACATATACACAATGGAATATTATGCAGCTGTCAGGAGAGATGAAGTCATGAAATTTTCCTATACATGGATGTACATGGAATCTATTATGCTGAGTGAAATAAGTCAGAGAGAGAGAGAAAAACGCAGAATGGTCTCACTCATCTATGGGTTTTAAGAAAAATGAAAGACACCCTTGTAATAATAATTTTCAGACACAAAAGAGAAAAGAGCTGGAAGTTCCAGCTCACCTCAGGAAGCTCACCACAAAGAGTGATGAGTTTAGTTAGGGAAATAATTACATTTTGAACTGTCCTAATAATGAGAATGTATGAGGAAAATGGAGAGCCTGTCTAGAGTACAGGCGGGGGTCGGGTGGGGCGAAGGGAGACTTGGGACATTGGTGATGGGAATGTTGCACTGGTGATGGGTGGTGTTCTTTACATGACTGAAACCCAAACACAATCATGTATGTAATTAAGGTGTTTAAATAAATTAAAAAAAAATGAGAAAAGGAAAAAAAAAGAAATAAATTTAACAGAAGTGAAGGTTGGGAAGAGTAAGTGAGTGGTGAAAATTATTTAGATGTCACAAAGTTAGTTCATCACTTTGTTGCTCTGTTAATTTGTGACCTTAATTATTCAGTTAAAATGTTTATGCTGGTAAAATGGACTAAAAATTGAAATGTGTTTTGGTTTATTTACTGTTAATCAAGTTGAGAGTAATCAAATTAAAGTCACAAAAATGAAGTTTACAATGAATGTATCAATACCATTTCCAACATCCTTTTTCATTGCCCCAGCATCACCATCTTAAAACAATTTTCCAGTGTCAGTAGTACGCTTATTTCTTTTAAAAGACCACACAAAATTTAAGTGGGTTTCACAAAAGTGGCTGTGCATTGAACATGCTTGGCTAAAAACGGAATACAATTTGTCAGAGGCACAGATAACACCTTAAGGTATCAAACTATTGGGGCCGGAGTGATAGCACAGAGGCAGGGCATTTGCCTTTCATGCAGAAAAGTTGGGAAGAACCTGGGTTCAATCCCCGAATTCCATATGGTCCCCGGAGCCTACCAGGAGTGATTTCTGAGAACAGAACCAGGCGTGAGCACTGCCGAGTGTGGCCAGTAAACCAGTAAATAAAAAAAAAAAGAAAAGAAAAGAGGTATTAAATTATTGCTCCAGTCCATATTAATTATATTAATAGAAGTCAGGAGGACCCTGGAAGCAATGGGGGTAGAAAGTTGACACAGGTGGTGAGACTATTGCTAAACCATTTTATGTCTAATTCTCAATTGTGAATATTATTGTAAATCACTGTACTTGAATAAAAACTTAATTGACTGAAAAAATATAAAGTAAAAAATAGTTAATACTCTATAAGGTACCACCTCACACCACTGAGATTGGCACACATCACAAAAAGGAAAAACAAGCAGTGCTGGCGGGGATGTGGAGAGAAAGGAACTCTTTTTCACTGCTGGTGGGAATGCCGTCTAGTACAACCTTTATGAAAAGCGATATGAAGATTTCTTCACATACTGGAAATTGAACTTCCATACAATCCAGCTATACCACTCCTAGGAATATACCTGAGGAACACAAAAATACAATACAAAAATCCCTTCCTTACACCTATATTCATTGCAGCACTATTTACAATAGCCAGACTCTGGAAACAACCATGATGCCCTTCAACAGATGAGTGGCTAAAGAAACTGTGGTACATATACACAATGGAATACTATGCAGCCATCAGGAGAGATGAAGTCATGAAATTTTCCTATTTATGGATGTACATGGAATCTATTATGCTGAGTGAAGTAAGTCAGAGGGAGAGAGAAAGACGCAGAATGGTTTCACTCATCTATGGGCTTTAAGAAAAATGAAAGACATTTTTAACAATATCTCAGAGACAAGAGAGATGAGGGCTGGTAGGTGCAGCTCATGACATGAAGCTCATCACATAGACTGATGAGTGCAGTTGGAGAGATGACTACACTGAAAACTATCATAACAATGTGAATGAATGAGGGAAGTAGAAAGCCTGTCTCGAGTACAGGTGAGGGGGGTGGGAAGGAGGGAGATCTGGGAAATTGGTGGTGGGAATGTTGCACTGGTGAAGGGGGGTGTTCTTTACATGACTGTAATCATACAACTATAATCATATTTGTAATCATGGTGTTTAAATAAAGATAATTATTTTAAAAAATAGTTAATAGTCAAAGAAAAAAGGAAGTGGTCCAGAGAGTATTTAGTTCTTGCATGGTAGTGAAGCTTCCTTAAATTTCCAGTGCTATAATTTGATAATTATTGACAATATAATTTGACATTATTGAAATTGTTTTATTTTTTGAGGTGTTTTATTCTGATACCATGCTGTTTTTGATAACTATTGCTTTGTAGTACAGTTTAAAGTTGGGGAAAGTAATTCCTCCCATATTCTTTTTCCCAATGATTGCTTTAGCTATTCGAGGGTGTTTATTGCTCCAGATGAACTTCATAAGTGTTTGATCCACTTCTTTGTAGAATGTCATGGGTATTTTTAGAGGGATCACATTAAATCTGTACAATGCTTTGGGGAGTATTGCCAGTTTAGTGATGTTAATCCTGCCAATCCATGAGCATGGTATGTGTTTCCATTTCCATGTGTCCTCTCTTATTTCTTGGAGCAGGGCTTTATAGTTTTCTTTGTATAGGTCCTTCACATCTTTGGTCAAGTTGACTCCAAGATATTTGAGTTTGTGTAACACTAATGTGAATGGGATTGCCTTCTTGACATCCATCTCTTCCCTATCATTATTGGTGTACAAAAAGGCCATTGATTTCTGTGTGTTAATTTTGTAGCCTGCCACCTTGCTATATGAGTCTATTGTTTCCAGAAGCTTTTTGGTAGAGTCTTTAGGGTTTTCTAAGTAGAGTATTTACTTAGAGTATCTTTTTTTTGGGGGGAGGCACACCCAGCGTTGCTCAGGGGTTACTCCTGGCTGTCTGCTCAGAAATAGCTCCTGGCAGGTATGGGGGACCATATGGGACACCGGGATTTGAACCAACCACCTTTGGTCCTGGATCGGCTACTTGCAAGGCAAACGCCGCTGTGCTATCTCTCTGGGCCCTTACTTAGAGTATCTAAGTAAAGTATCAACTGCAAACAGTGAGAGCTTGACTTCTTACTTTCCAATCTGGATACCTTTGATATCTTTTTCTTGCCTGATTGCTATAGCAAGCACTTCGAGTACTATGTTGAAGAGGAGTGGTGATAGAGGACAGCCTTGTCTTGTACCAGAATTTAGAGGAAAGGCTTTTAGTTTTTCTCCATTGAGGATAATATTTGCCATTGGCTTGTGGTAGATGGCTTCAACTAGATTGAGAAAGGTTTCTTTCATTCCCATCTTGCTGAGAGTTTTGATCAAGAATGGGTGTTGGACCATATCAAATGCTTTCTCTGCATCTATTGATATGATCATGTGATTTTTATTTTCCCTGTTGTTGAGGTTGTGTATGATATTGATAGATTTATGGATGTTAAACCATCCTTGCATTCTTGGGATGAAATCTACTTGGTCATAGAGTATGATCTTCTTGATGATGCATTGGATCTTATTTGCCAGGATTTTGTTGAAGATCTTTGCATCTGCATTCATCAGGGATTTTGGTCTGTAATTTTCTTTTTTGGCAGCTTCTCTGTCTGTCTGGTTTTGGTATCAAGGTGATATTGGCTTTATAAAAGCTGTTTGGGAGTGTTCCCATTTTTTCAATTTCATGGAAGAGCCTGGTTAGGATTGGTAGTAGCTCCTCTTGAAAGGTTTGAAAGAATTCATTAGTATCTGAGCCTGGGATTTTCTTTTTTTTTTTTCTTTTTGTGGTTTGTGTGTGTGTGTGTGTGTGTTGTTTTTTTGGGTCACACCCGGCAGTGCTCAGGGTTACTCCTGGTTCCATGCACAGAAATTGCTCCTGGCAAGCATGGGGGACCATATGGGACGCTGGGATTCGAACTGATGACTTCCTGCAAACGCCTTACCTCCATGCTTTCTCTCCAGCCCCGGGCTTTTCTTTTTAGGCAGATGTTTGATTACAGTTTCAATTTCCTCGGTAGTGATAGGGGTGTTTAGATATGCTATATCCTCCTTACTTAATTGTGGAAGGTTATAAGTGTCCAAGAATTTATCCATTTCTTCTAGGTTCTCATGTTTAGTAGCATGAAGTTTCTCAAAGTAGTCTCTGATTAGCCTTTGGATCTCTGCAGTATCTGTCGTGATCTCCCCCTTCTCATTTCTAATAGGGGTTATCAGGTTTCTCTCTCTCTCTTTCTTTGTGAGTTTTGCCAATGGTCTATCAATCTTGTTTATTTTTTCAAAGAATCAACTGCTTTCGTTGATCTTTCGGTTCTTTTTTGTTTTCCACTTCATTGATTTCTGCTTTCAGTTTTTTTATTTCCTTCTGTCTCCCTATTTTTGGTTCCTTTTGTTGGTCATTTTCTAATTTTATGGGCTATTCAAATATGCCCCTTCTTCCTTCCTGCTGTGTGCTTGCAAAGCTATAAATTTTCCTTTCAGGACCGCTTTTGCTGTGTCCCATAGATTCTGGCAATTTGTGTCTTCATTATCATTTATTTCCAGCAAATTTTTGATTTCCTCTTTGATTTCATCTCAGATCCACTGGTTGTTCAGTAGCAGACTGTTTAATTTCCAATTGTTAAAGTTTTTCTTCTGTGTGGCTTTGTAGTTCACATCTAATTTCAGAGCCTTGTGGTCAGCAAAGGTAGCCTGCAAGATTTCTATCCTTGATTTTATGAAGGTATGTTTTATGTGTCAGCATGTGGTCTATCCTGGAGAATGACCCATGTACATTGGAGAAGAATGTGTATCCAGGTTTTTTGGGGTGGAGTGTCATATATATATATATATACACTAGTCCTCTTTCTCCCATTACTCTTTTCAGGGCTAGTATGGTTTTGTTGGGTTTCAGTCTGGTTGACCTATCAAGTGTTGACATTGCTGTGTTGAGGTCTCCCACAATTGTCTTACTATTGATGTCTTCTTTCAGATTTGTCAGTAATTGTATTAGATAATTTGCTGGTCTCTCATTGGGTGCATGTATGTTTAATAGTCTGATTTCTTCCTGTTGCACATATCCCTTGATAGTGTTCATCTTTGTCCCTTAAACTTTTCTGAGTATAAAGTTGGTGTCATCAGATATTAATATGGCCACCCCAGCTTTTTTGAGGGTGTTGTTTGGTTGGATGATTTTCCTCCAGCCTTTGATTTTGAGTCTCTGTTTGTTCTGACTATTCAGGTGTGTTTTTTGTGGGCAGCAGAAGGTTGGATACATCCTTTTGACCCATTTTTCCACTTTGTGTCTTTTAATTGGTGAATTTAGTCCATTGACATTGAGGGAGATGATTGTCATACGATTTACTGTCATCTTTGTAGATAAGTTTGCTGTGTTTGTTGGTCTCTCTTGTCTTAAAGAAGACATTTCAGTTTTTCCTTTAAGGCTGGTTTTTCATCTGTGAAGTTTCTGAGCTGTTGTTTATCCATGAAGCTTTGTATCCTTCCTTCAAACCTGAACGTGAGTTGGGCAAAGTGCAGTATTCTCGGTGAGGCATCCATTTCATTCAGTCTTGTCACAATATCCCACCACTGTCTTCTTGAGAGTTTCTTGTGACATGTCTGCTGTAAGTCTTAGGGATGCTCCTTTGAATGTAATTTCCTTTCTGATCTTGCTGCTTTCAGTATTCTATCTCTATCTGTGGGATTTGTCATTGTAACGAGGATGTGTCTTGGGGTGTTTTTCTTTGAGTCTCTTTTAGCTGGTACTCTTCGGGCATGCAGAATTTGACTGCATGTAGTCTTTAACTCTGGGAGTATCTTTTTGATAATGTCTTTGACAGTTGATTTTTCCTGGAGATCTCCTACCTGGGTCTCTGGGACTCCAATGATTCTTATGTTGTTTCTGTTGAGTTTATCAAAGACTTCTATTTTCATCTGTTCTCATTCCTTGAGTACTTTTTTCATTGCCTGATCATTTGTCTTAAGGTTCTTTTGCAATTTCTTCTGCTGTGCTGAGTTTTTCTGCATCTCATCTTCAGCACACCGATTCTGTCCTCAGCTGCTTTTATCCTGCTGGTGAGGCCATCTACTGAGTTTTTCAGTTCAGCTGCCATGTTTTTCAGATCTGTTATTTCAGTTTTGAGTTTTCTGATTTCTGTCTTTGTGTTTTGTTCAGATCGATCTATGCTTTCTTTGAGTTCTACAAACGTCTTCCATATTGCTATTCTAAACTTCTTGTCTGAGAGGTTAATTAGATGGTCAAAGTTTTTTAGGGCATCCGAGCTATCATCTTCATTCTCTGTGCATGTTGATTGCCTGCGAGGTTTCCCCATTTTCCTGCTTGTAGTGTGATTTTTCTGCGTATTCTGGTGGGGTTCATTGGGTAGAAAGAGTGCCGGGCCACGAGTTTTTGGAGACAGGACAGTGGAAAAACACACACAGGCAACACTCACAGTTGGGAATCACTGGGCAGGCGTAGATTTTCTCAGCCTGATGTCACAAACAGGCGACCTTCTTTCTGCAGAATACTGTGGATAGCCTGTTTTCATGGTCCGACTCAGTTCTTTGGCATTCTGGCCCTTGGGTGAGCCTCTAGGAGTGCTATTTTTCTGGGCCCTTTTCGCCCCACTCCCAAGAGGTTTTGGAGACAGGACAGTGGAAAAACAAACACAGGCAACACTCACAGTTGGGAATCAATGGGCGGGTGTAGATTTTCATGTTATTGCAATTATAACCACAGGTTTGGATATGTCAAATAGCATACATTATTGATTGGTTTGACTACTATTATTTTGACTCATACTTCTGCACTTAGTAGTTAATATTTAGCGTCTTAGAGTCTCACTGTACTCCATAAAATGAGGTACATTGTGCTATCACAAAGGCTATTTCAGTATTAAAGATGATGAGTGTGAAGGCAGCATTCTGACTCATTACATGTAGCCTTTAAATGATTATCCCCACTACTAGTAATAATATTACTGTAAAATGATAAATTTTAAAGGAATTAGTTTACACACTAGATTGTAGAAGGAAAACCTCAAAATAATTCCCAAGTTGTCTGTTTTTCTACAGCTTATTAAATCTCATATATAGCAAAGCGAGAAGCTATTTCCTGAGTCCTCTTATTCCTTAATTAGTTTTCCTAGACCCTTATTCCTCTCATCTGAAGCTTTCCATTCATATTCAGAGGACAGATGTTATTGATTTTTGCTTTGCTCCCAATGGGAAATTGCATTGCATTATTCCCAGAGTCTCTGACCACCTTTCTACATGTATTTAAAAGAATAATAGGGATTAAAATAATCGTGCTGATAAAGATATGGCCTCGTTCTTTATTCTAAATAAAAGTAATCTTTCTGAAGAAAGATTAAAAATGTCAGTGCTAATACCCTACTTAAGGGAAAAGTCTTGTTTTCATGCAGATGTAAGAAAGAGAAGGAAAACACTTTACAAGGGAGAAGTAGTATTTCTTCTTAGGTCTCTATTGTTTCACAGTCAAACGTGCTAGGAAAGACTATCATTGAAACAATAAATGGCCCCTAAAGACCTCAAGCAGGAGAGCTGCTCTCAGTTTTCTCAATCACCTCTTATCCATAAAAAAAAAGGAAAAATCTCAGAATCACAGAATTAAAGTAAGATCCCTCAAATCAAGTGGCGATTGCATAGTCAATAGGTCCCAGAACAAAAGTGGGATCACTAAAAGATTTTTTTTAATTATTTTATTCAACAATGCCTAGAGTGATTCACTTTTATTTGGGTGATGTACCAGCTTCTGAATCTGGGATGCAATTAAGTAAACTTACTGTCAAAATTAATATTTAAGTGGATAAGTAATACATACAAAAGCAAACTCAATAGATTTCATGATTTTATATCAAATAATTTAGAAACAGTCTCAAAGCTTAGCTGATAAAACTTAAGACTAGGTGAATTCTAAGCAAACTATTCTCTAAGTCTTTACTTCCTCTTTGTCAAATAGGAATATTCTATCTAGACACTTTGAAGCTTAAATGCAATGATATATTTTAGACATTATAATATTTAATTTAAATATAAAATATTTCATTAAAAATTAAGCTTCTCAAAGAAGTCACAGACTAGCAACAGATTTAAAAGAATGCACAAAGATGGGATGGAAATGAAATTATAAATAAATGAACACAGATAAACCATATAAGCAATGTCAGTTACTTTAAAATTAGTCCTAGAAATTGGCATAGATATTTTATTCAGTACATAAAATAAAAATGAAATTAAACAAGTTGCCTCCTCAGTGAATATTTTCTAACTTATTTCTAAAGTACCTAAAAACATAAAAGTCATTCTCTTTTCCTGATACATTTTTTAAAGAAAATGTAATTGCTATAAAAGGTTGAGATAGAATTCAAGTATCTGATATGTACGGATGCCCATGAGATATAAAATTTAAAAAAAGATGCTATGGAACCATATTCTTAGTGATATTCCATTATTCATATATGTATCTGTAAGTGCAGATAAAAATGTCTAGAAAGCACCAGAAACTAGTAATAATGTAACCTCAAGGGATAAGAGTAAAGTTGAGGGAAAAGGGAAAGAGAACTTTATAATACCCTAATCAAATATTTCTAAACTTTTTGACTTCATGATATCAAAAACTTAGTATAAAAGTAGAATAATATGGGGCCAGAGTGATAACACAATGGTAGGGCATTTGCCTTGCACACAGCCGATCCAGAATCGATCTTGGTTCTATCCCCGGCATCCCATGTGGCCCCCCAAGCCAGTAGCAATTTCTGAGTGCATAGCAGGAGTAACCCCTGAGAGTCAACAGGTGTGGCCAAAAAAAAAAAAAAAAACCAAGTAGAATAATATATACAAATCTCCCTCTCCTTACACTGGGGTATGTTCTAATTAGCTTGCTCTTAGTTGAATATATTATGCAGAAATATGTTTACTACAGAACACTGTATCTCTACAGTGGTTGTTTATCTCATCATGGAGTAGTTGATTGGAAATTGTCACTGACAGCATTGTCTAGCATTACAGCCCTGTTTAGCATTAAGAATTTATTGTGTCACCTCACTGGCTTTCTTTTTCTCAAAATTTTCAATTTTTTTTAATTTAAAATGAAGTTTTAGCTGAGTACATTATACCTTTCATATCATCATAAACTTAAAAAACTGAAAATGTGCTACTATAAATTAGGACCATCTGTGCTGGGATAGATAATCCCAGTTTTTCACCATGGGAATGATGAATGAATCAAATGAATGAGGGATGATTCATTTGAGCATTTAAACTAACTAGGAGCCATTAAGATAAAATATTTTTATTAATAATATGTTCATATATAATTAAATTAAATATGATTTAATAGTAAATGTGTGGCTGTATAGAAATAATATGTATAGGCAATAGAGAGCAAGCACAAAGTCATAGTAGTCCTAATGGGTGAAAGGGATTCAAGGCTTCTTCAGGTTTAATATTTTATTTTGGTTTGGGTGGGGGTTTTCTTTGTCTTTAAAGCTTCACCAACCATACTTGGGAAATATTTCTTTGCAATAGAATTGCAATAATATTATAAGTGGCTTGTGAAAATTAGGTCCAATGTTGTCACTGATCTAGTAAAAAGGAAATACAAAATATTGGGGCCTAGAGAGATAGCATGGAGGTAGGGCATTTTCCTTGCATAAAGGACAGTGGTTTGAATCCGGCATCTCATATGGTTCCCGGAGGAGCAATTTCTGAGCATAGAGCCAGGAGTAACCCCTGAGCACAGCTGGGTCTGACCGAAAAACCAAATAATAATAATAATAATAATAATAATAATAATAAAATATCAAATACTATTGTGTTAGAAACTTTGGAAGTATTGAATAGCAATAGTTTATGTGCATTTATTTGCTATCCTCACCTTAAAGTTTGAGAATTGCCTATTTTGAACCATCTTCAGGAAAACTTCTCCAAAAAATTAAGACATGTAGGAGCACTCAAATGTGATATTTACAAGACATTGTTCTACATCAATAACATGACATCACTTTACTATTTTCAAGATTTATACATTGCATTGTAGTATATACCTGATAACTTAATTTACAACCATTAAATAAATCAATTGAGGATAAAGATAAAGTGGTTTCCTAAATCTTCAGGGTACTGTTTATTAAACTTTAGTCAATATCTTACCACATTTATGACCTTCTTGGTTCTGCTCCAACCATGTCATGTCTGCAATTTATTTTTATTTTTACTAAAAAAAAATCATGTTTTACTTTAGTAAATTAAATTGAAAGAAATATTTGCATTATTAGAATCACTATATATTCAATATTACTTACCATAAATAAATTTAATTGCAAAAAATAATGTTATAAACTTTATTTTTGCTTGTCAAAATTTCTAGAATTTTTGACTACAGCCTGCATTAGCGAGAATTTTAGCCAATATTAAATTTTAATGTTAACTTCCAAAAAACAAATATAATCTAGCCAATGTTAAAGAGGTCTACTAAAGTTATTATAAAAATTTCTTATATGAATTTTGATTTTATATTTGAATTATAACATATTATTTAAATAAATGATTTTTCTTGGAGTTAATAAATGTAAAAGTACCCACCTTGCCTGCAGGTTTGGAAGAACCTCCATGTTCCAAGCTAAGAAAACTTGTAGTCATACTAAGGAACCAAGATGTATGTGTTTCTGCATATATTGGTGTCCACCCTATCTGTATTTTGGATGAACTTAACAATAACTGATAAGGACACCAGGCGGGGAAAATCCGCAAAAGTACACCGGCCCAGTGGGGCCCAACTGTGAAAAACTGTGAGTGTGACCTGTCTATGTCTGTCTACTGTCCTCTTGCGTGAAACTCTTGCGAGTGGGGCAAAAAGAGGCTCCAGCAAAGCACGGCCGCTCCGCTTCGCTACGAGGCCGTGCACTCTTTCAAAGGAAAGAACTCCATTGCAACAAGAAAGAAAAATTACACTAAGAACTGTGCTATATCACAGAAGCAAGCATTTCTCTCCGGACTGTCTTCTCTGTTGCATGTTCGGGCCTAAGATTTGACCCAGTGTGAGGCTTCATCCACGGAGGACTCCCCTCCCTTAGAGGCAAGTCAGCCCATCCAGAAAGGGAGGAGCCAGAGGAGTGTGCTGCCTGCATCATATAGAAAATGAATACCACCACAACACGTAGAAAACCCACAATACAAGTGTGACAATGGGGAAACAACGCAGGCCAGCATCAGACATAGAGAATAAAGATAACAATTCTGAGGACCAGATAATGACCAACCAACTAATCAACCTCTCAGATAAGGACTTTAGACTAGCAATATGGAAGAGGCTCCACAGACTCCAAGAAACCATGGATCGAGTTGAACAGAACACTAATAAGAACCAAGAAAATATGAAGACAGAAATCACAAAACTCCAAACTGAAATAACATGTCAACTAACAGGACTGAAAAAGTCAGTAAACGAAGTGAATGACAAAATGGATAAGAGCTGGGACAGGGTATCAGAAGCTGAGAATAGACTTGGTGCTGTGGAAGATGAGATACATAACAATTCCATACAGCAGGAGAGATTGGACAAAAAACTTAAAGCAAATGAGCAGACAATGGAAAAATTAGTCAAAGAATGGGAACAGATGAAAATAGAAGTCTATGATAAGATAAACAGAAACAACTTAAGAATCATTAGAGTCCCAGAACCCAGGAAGAAAATTTCCAGGAAGAATCAATGGTCAAGAACATCATTAAAGAGAAACTTCCAGAGCTAAAGAATATATGTGATCAAATCCTGCATGCTAGAAGAGAACCAACCAAAAGAGACCCCAGAAAAACCACCCCAAGACACATCCTAGTCACAATGACAAATCCCACAGATAGAAACAGAATTCTGAAAACAGCAAGATCAAAAGGGGATATCACGTTCAAGCAAGCTTCCCTGAGATTTACAGCAGACCTGTCACCAGAAACACTCAATTTCAGAAAGCAGTGGTGGGATATTGTGACAAGACTGAATGAAATGAATGCTTCACCCAGAATACTATACCCAGCAAAACTCACTTTCTGGTTTGACGGAAGAATACATGGCTTCACAGACAAAAAAAAGCTCAGAAACTTCACAGACACAAAACCAGTCTTAAGAGAAAAACTGAAAGACCTAATCTAAGACAAGACTACCCAAAAGACACACCAAATTCTGAAATAAAGATGGCGTTAAATCCCAGGACAATTCTTTCTCTCAACGTCAATGGACTAAATGCACCAGTTAAGAGACACAGAGTGGCTAAATGGATCAAAAAACTCAATCCAACCTTCTGCTGCCTACACGAAACGCACCTGAATAGTCAGAGCAAACATAGACTCAAAATAAAAGGCTGGAGAAAAATTATCCAAGCAAACAACACCCATAAAAAAGCTGGAGTGGCCATACTAATATCAGATAATGCAAACTTTATACTCAGGAAGGTTGTAAGGGACAAAGACGGACATTTTATATTAATCAAGGGGTATGTAGAGCAGGAAGAATTCACTCTCCTAAACATATATGCACCAAATGAGGGGCCAGCAAAATATTTAATACAACTGTTGACAAATCTGAAAAATAATATCAACAACAACACAATAATTGTGGGGGACCTTAACACGGCTTTCTCAACACTGGACAGGTCAACCAGACTGAAACCCAACAAGAACAAACTATACCTGAGGAGAGAAATGGAAGAAAGAGGCCTAGTGGATATATATAGGACACTCCATCCCCAGAAACCTGGATACACATTCTTCTCCAATGTACATGGGACATTCTCCAGGATAGACTACATGCTGGCACATAAAACATACCTCCATAAGATCAAGAGGATAGAAATTTTGCAGACTACCTTCGCTGACCACAAGGCTCTGAAATTATTTGTGAACTCCAAAGGGACTCAGAAGAAACACTTTAACACCTGGAAGTTAAACAGCCTCATGCTCAATAACCAGTGGGTCCGAGATGAAATCAAGGAGGAAATCAAAAGGTTCCTGGAAACAAATGACAATCAAGACACAAACTCTCAGAACTTATGGGACACAGCAAAAGCAGTACTGAGAGGAAAATTTATAGCTTTGCAAGCACACATCAGGAAGGAAGAAGGAGCTTACCTGAGTAGCTTAATGACACAGCTAATAGAACTAGAAAATGCTCAACAAAAGGACCCAAGAATAGGAAGACAGAAGGAAATAACAAAGCTGAGAGCAGAAATCAACGAAGTAGAAACCCAAAAAACACTCCAAAAGATCAACGAAAGCAGAAGTTGGTTCTTTGAAAAAATAAACAAGATTGATAGACCACTGGCAAACCTAACAAAGAAAGAGAGAGAGTGAGAAACCTGATAACTCGTATCAGGAATGAAAAAGGAGAGATCACTACTGATATGACAGAGATTCAAAGGGTAATCAGAAACTACTTTGAAAAACTCTATGCCACTAAAAATGAGAACCTGGAAGAAATGGATAAATTCTTGGATTCTTATAATCTTCCACGGTTGAAGGAAGAGGATGTAGCATATCTAAACACCCCCATCACCATTGATGAAATTAAAACAGTAATCAAATATCTGCCCAAAAACAAAAGCCCAGGTCCAGATGGATTCACTAATGAATTCTATCAAACTTTCCAAGAGGAACTACTGCCAATCTTGGCAAGACTCTTTCATGAAATTGAACAAACAGAAACACTTCCAAATAGCTTTTATGAAGCCAACATCACCTTGATACCTAAACCAGACAGAGACGCTACCAAAAAAGAAAATTACAGACCAATATCACTGATGAATGCAGATGCAAAGATCCTCAACAAAATCCTGGCAAATAGGATTCAATGCCTCGTTAAAAAGATCATCCACTACGATCAAGTAGGTTTCATCCCAGGAATGCAAGGCTGGTTTAACATCCGTAAATCTATCAACATAATACACAACATCAATAACAAGAAAAATAAAAACCACATGATCATATCAATAGATGCAGAGAAAGCATTTGATAAGGTCCAACACCCATTCTTGATCAAAACTCTCAGCAAGATGGGAATGGAGGGAACCTTTCTCAATATAGTGAAGGCCATCTACCACAAGCCAGTGGCAAATATTATCCTCAATGGAGAAAAACTGAAAGCCTTCCCTCTAAATTCTGGCACAAGACAAGGCTGTCCTCTCTCACCACTCCTATTCAACATAGCACTGGAAGTACTTGCTATAGCGATTAGGCAAGAAAAGGATATCAAGGGAATCCAGATAGGAAAGGAAGAAGTCAAGCTCTCACTGTTTGCAGATGACATGATACTCTACTTAGAAAACCCTAAAGACTCTATCAAAAAGCTTCTAGAAACAATAGACTCATATAGCAAGGTGGCAGGCTACAAAATTAACACACAAAAATCAATGGCCTTTCTATACACCAATAGTAATAAGGATGAAATGGACATTAAGAAAACAATCCCATTCAAAATAGTGCCACACAAACTCAAATATCTTGGAATCAACTTGACTAAATATGTGAAGGACCTATACAAAGAGAACTATAAAACTCTGCTCCAAGAAATAAGAGAGGACACACGGAAATGGAAACGCATACCCTGCTCATGGATTGGCAGGATTAACATCATCAAAATGGCAATACTCCCCAAGGCATTATACAGATTTAATGCCATCCCTCTAAAGATACCCATGACATTCTTCAAAGAAGTGGATCAGACACTTTTGAAATTCATTTGGAACAATAAACACCCTCGAATAGCTAAAGCAATCATTGGGAAAAAGAATATGGGAGGAATTACTTTCCCCAACTTTAAACTGTACTACAAAGCAACAGTTATCAAAACAGCATAGTATTGGAATAAGGATAGGTCCTCAGATCAGTGGAATAGGCTTGAATACTCAGAAAATGTTCCCCAGACATACAACCACCTAATTTTTGATAAAGGAGCAGGAAATCCTAAATGGAGCAGGGAAAGCCTCTTCAACAAGTGGTGTTGGCACAATTGGATAGCCACTTGCAAAATATTGAACTTAGACCCCCAGCTAACATCATGTATGAAGGTAAAATCCAAATGGGTTAAAGACCTCGATATCAGCCCCAAAACCATAAGATATATAGAACAGAACATAGGCAAAACACTCCAGGACATTACAGGCATCTTCAAGGAGGAAACATCACTCTCCAAGCAAGTGAAAGCAGAGATTAACAGATGGGAATATATTAAGCTGAGAAGCTTCTGCACCTCAAAGGAAATAGTGCCCAGGATACAAGAGCCACCCACTGAGTGGGAGAAACTATTCACCCAATACCCATCAGATAAGGGGCTAATCTCCAAAATATACAAGGCACTGACAGAACTTTACAAGAAAAAAACATCTAACCCCATCAAAAAATGGGGAGAAGAAATGAACAGACACTTTGACAAAGAAGAAATACAAATGGCCAAAAGACACATGAAAAAATGTTCCACATCACTAATCATCAGGGAGATGCAAATCAAAACAACGATGAGATACCACCTCACACCCCAGAGAATAGCACACATCACAAAGAATGAGAATAAACAGTGTTGGCGGGGATGTGGAGAGAAAGGAACTCTTATCCACTGCTGGTGGGAATGCCGTCTAGTTCAACCTTTATGGAAAGCGATATGGAGATTCCTCCAAAAACTGGAAATCGAGCTCCCATACGATCCAGCTATACCACTCCTAGGAATATACCCTAGGAACACAAAAATACAATACAAAAACCCCTTCCTTACACCTATATTCATTGCAGCACAATTTACCATAGCAAGACTCTGGAAACAACCAAGATGCCCTTCAACAGACGAATGGCTAAAGAAACTGTGGTACATATACACAATGGAATATTATGCAGCTGTCAGGAGAGATGAAGTCATGAAATTTTCCTATACATGGATGTACATGGAATCTATTATGCTGAGTGAAATAAGTCAGAGAGAGAGAGAAAAACGCAGAATGGTCTCACTCATCTTTGGTTTTAAGAAAAATGAAAGACATCCTTGTAATAATAATTTTCAGACACAAAAGAGAAAAGAGCTGGAAGTTCCAGCTCACCTCAGGAAGCTCACCACAAAGAGTGATGAGTTTATTTAGGGAAATAACTACATTTTGAACTGTCCTAATAATGAGAATGTCTGAGGAAAATGGAGAGCCTGTCCAGAGTACAGGCGGGGGTCGGGTGGGGAGGAGGGAGACTTGGGACATTGGTGGTGGGAATGTTGCACTATTGATGGGTGGTGTTCTTTACATGACTGAAACCCAAACACAATCATGTATGTAATTAAGGTGTTTAAATAAATTAAAAAAAAAAGATTATTTTGTGACTGTAAAAAAAAACAATAACTGACAAGTTATTAATTAAATAAAAAAAAGAAAAAGAAAAGACATTATGATAATAATGTCCAGAGACAATAAAGATGAGGGCCGGAAGGACAGACTCACGATATGAAGTTCACTACAGAGAGTAATGTGTGCAGTTAGAAAAATAACTACACTAACAACTATCATGACAACGTTAATGAGTGAGAGAAGTAGAATGCCTGTCTCGAATACAGACAGGATGTGGGGGAGAAGTAAAGTGGGGGCCATTGGTGGTAAGAATGTTGCACTGGTGAAGGGGGGGTGTACATTTTTTATTACTAAAACCCAACTACAAACATATCTGTAATCATAGTGCTTAAATAAAGATATTAAAATAAACTTATTCAGTACTCATTAAATGTACTCTTTGGGGGGGTTTGGGCCACACCCGTTTGATGCTCAGGGGTTACTCCTGGCTAAGCGCTCAGAAATTGCCCCTGGCTTTGGGGGACCATATGGGACGCCGGGGGACCGAACCACGGTTCTTCCTTGGGTAGCACTTGCAAGGCAGACACTTTACCTCTAGCGCCACCTCACCGGCCCCATGTATTCTATTTTTTAAGTTATAAACAAAGTTTTATAAGGAAAAATAATAGTTAATGCATCTTAGTAATAAATTATGCACAAGTACAGCATATTAAAGAACCAGTATCTGTATCTGTAAATCAAGCATCTGAACATGGCTTCACACAGCTACAATTAGGATGTTGACTCTGGGTTCCTTGATAGGCTCTGACAAGGAAGATCTGTTTCTGAGATTTCTGAGTGTTTGTGGTAGCATTGGTTTCCAGTAATTATTAGGTTGAGGAACTCATTTCCTCCTGTCTCCATGCCTGTAAGTAATCACTCATTTGCCTAGGATAATCTCCAATGAACATTTTGCTTTATCAAAGTCAAGCAATCAATGAAAAGAAAGAAAAGTTCCCAATATGTTATCATCTATCCATTGAAATGACCTTCCTTCAATGTTTCTGTGAATCAGAGGAGGTAGCGATAATTGACAATCCTCTAAAGTCCACCTTATTCTAAGGAGTACAACTCACCAAAATCACTATATTTAGATCCTAATAAACACTGAAACTATATTCAAGCTTTTTATTTCAAAGACGAAAAAACTGAGACACAGAGTGATTCTGTGCTTCAATCAAGGCAGATCAATAGTAAGAACTAAGATTTTCTGAGACCTTTTTTATTTTGTTTTTTTACTTAATAGCACAGCTGTTTCTTAAAACTGCATAGAACCTACATCTGAACAGCTCCATCTTACTGACAACCTTCTTTTGCCGGGTCATTAGTAGCATCATCAACATGTACTTAGTAAATCAGGCCTCGTCATGTTCTGTAGGAAATGCCTCATCTGCCACATTAAAGTATCACTTACTTTAGAACTGTACTTCAGACAAAAATTTTCCTTGTACATAAAGTCCTATGAGTCTCTTCTCTTAGTAAAGTTCATTTGGAAAATTATGAAAATGAAACTAATCCTCATCTCTATTCAGGACTTACCAGCCATCTCACTCCTTGATTTTGGCCTTTTTGTTTTGCTTGTGTTTTGTTTTGTTTTGTTTTGTTAGGTCACACCCAACAATGTTCAGGAATTACTCCAGACTCTGCACTTAGGAATTATTCCTGTACTATTGGTCTGGCTTCATCTTTTGTAATTTTTTGGTTTTGTCTTTGCCTTTGTTTTTTTTTTTGTTTGTTTGTTTGTTTTTTGTGGGGGGGAGGCTATGTTTTTTTTTCTTTTAAAATCTTTTGCTGTATGCCCAGGGGGTGATGGTGGGGGATATGGCTGCAGGAAGGGAATGGGGATGGGGGGAGGACAAATTTGGTGATAGATATTCCCTTGATTCAGTGTTAATATGTACCTAAAATACTACTGTGAAAGATATGTAACCCATTAAGGTCAAAATAAAAATAAAAAAATAAATTAATTAAATCTTTTGCTATAGTTTAGGAAATATGATTACAATAATATTAAAGTTTATTATATTACAATAAAATTTTCCTGCCATCCCCCTTCACCACTGCTCCTATTTGTATTTAAATTGCCTACTTTAGGGTGTAACGATATTTGTAAATGATAAAGAAATCACTTGTAATAAGCAGATTAAAGGAAACTTTTGTTAAAAATTCAGTGCTTGATAGGAGCAAAACTGTATATTTATCTTTCTGAAAACATAAGACACAAACTACAGCAAACAAACTTAAATAGATTCTCAAGAAGGTAGGCAAATAAAGGGATAGAATTTGGGAAAACTGGTTGAGGAAATTTGACATTGGTGGTGAGATTGGTGTTGAAAAAATGTTATGCCTGAAAGTCAGCTATGAACAGCTATGAAAGTCAGTGTGTTGCAATTTTTAAAAAGTCACATTTTTTTATTAAATATAATTTTTATTTTAATCATAGTGGCTTACATATCATTGACAATAATATTTTAGGTACATATTAACATAAAATCAGGGGAATTCCCATCACCAACTTGTCCTCCCTCCACTTCCGTTCCTGTCCTTCTTCCCATAATCTCTTCCCTTACCCCTGGGGCTGCTAGAATAAGTGGTCCCCTCTGTGCCTACCTTACTACTTAGTGGTCTTACACCTATTTGGTCTTGGTACCTCCTTTATTCCCTGCCCCCAATTGGGAGGCGGGACTAGATAGTTCAAGTTATGCGGTTTTGTTTGAAGAAGAGAAAAGTAATAACCTGGAGAAAAAAAAGAAAAAAAGAATCAGATACTTTAAAAATGGGCAGAGTCCTTCTAGAGGCTTTCATCCTTGGTTTGAGAGACGAAGGAGAAAAAGAAGGTGAAACACCACAACAGTACATAAAGAACTGTCAAATAAAATGTCCAGCGAGCATTCAAAAATAGGGGGGGTAAGCACCATATAAAAGCCATGGTATTGAGATTAAAAAAAAACGTGAGGGGCCGGGCGGTGGCGCTAAAGGTAAGGTGCCTGCCTTGCCTGCGCTAGCCTTGGACGGACCGCGGTTCGATCCCCCGGTGTCCCATATGGTCCCCCAAGCCAGGAGCAACTTCTGAGCACATAGCCTGGAGTAACCCCTGAGCGTTACCGGGTGTGGCCCAAAAACCAAAAAAAAAAAAAAAAAAATGTGGCAGAGCACATAAGAAAAGAAGAAAATAAATAAATAAATATAAATGGAGACATCCACTTCAATAGCCAAACCACAACAATGAAATCAACAACAAAAATAGATAAGTAAATAAGTCATTTTTTATCACTCTCTTAGTATTTGTTTCTTTATTAAAATATATATATGCCTAAATAATCTTGGAAACAGGACCATTGTTAGGTCAGAGAGTTCAATAGGCTAAGAGAATATTTTTTATATAGGAAATGTGGTTTTAATCATTGAGCAACACCAGGTAAACTCTTACCCTCCTCCTCAAAAAAAAAAAAAAAAAAAAAAAAAAGCCAGTATTTAAAAACCTCTCAGTAAAAACAAATGACTGCACATATTGCCAAGGAATTATGAATTTTTCCCAGAGAAAATAAGAAACTATGTTATAGGAAGATGAATCTTCATTTCTGAGGCATTCTAGAGTAAAAATAAAATCTGATATATAGCTTTCTCAAATTTCAGAGACCACAGAACCATTCTAACAGGTACAATAGACTGAGGCTGTTTAACTAAACACAAATCTAGGAGACAATGTTGAAAGGATTTCTAGTTCCTATCAATGTAAACATTCTAATAAGGAGAAAGGTGAACTGAGGGGTTAGCAGTATATTGCTATCCAAGCAATAAATTCTTATGATGTCATTGATAGAAAGTTCAGAAACTAATCAGTGGTGTGATTGAAGTCTTTACTAAGTTTCTGCTTTTACAATAAATAACTCTATTTCTCAATTGTCCTTACTTATATATTAAAAGGCAGAAGGCAGAAGGCCTTACCTCCATGCTATCTCTCCTGCCCCAGTTTTTATATTCTTTATAAGACCCACAATTTATACTATTATTCTCAACAATGCCACACAACAAGGCCAGGCTCCAATTAATTGTGGGCAATACAGAGTTCAGCCACAGAACCTTTCTTACTCTGGATTTATGTCATGTTTGGAAGCATGTCTGGCCATTTGAACTGGTTGTTTCAGGATGGCTAGAACAAAAGACTCCAAAAATATTGATATGGTGTCTCTTTTCTTCCAACAGAAGGTGTATCACTTTCTATTTCAATAAAGAGATTGCTATTTCCCTTTCCAGAATCCATTCTAGGTTCTTGAAACACATAGACAATGATTGGAAAAGATAATTCATTTGAGGAATTCCTTCAAGTTGGGCCTCAATTGACACAGCACTTATCTTGCATATAAAAGGTCTTGGGTTTGATCCTGGCATCACATGGCTCTCAGAGAACTTTCAAGAATGTGGCCACACAATAATTTTAATATATATTTTAATATTCCTGGCTCAGTTCAACAAACACAGATAATATATTTGTTAAATCCAACCTGAGCAGTAGCTCAAACTAACAGATGTTCAATCATTCCACTAATGTATATTGAAGTTTAACAGCAAATCATTATCCTCACCAAGAACATTGAAAATGGTATGACTATAGATATAAGCATTAAAACAAAATTACCCTTCAATATTTTCCATAATACAACAATTGTGAAAAACTCATCATGGCTAAAAAAAGAAATATTTTCTAATGAATGTAGCTATTGTGTTAAATGATATTGTATTACATAGACTATGAATTTACAATGTACTGAGATAAGCAGCAAGTAATGAAAAGTGATACCTGATGTCCTGATGTCCACTTTTAAGCAGAAAGAAAACAAAAAATAGGAGTGCACAGAATTAACTCTTCCTTCAACATTGAATTTCCAGGGTGAGTAGCATCATACTTCCTCCATGGTGAATTCTCTGTTACCTTCAGAAAATTATATAAATTTTGCTTAATTTCCTGTGTTGCATCAATAATAGTTTCTCTTTTATAATACACTAACAACTATCATGACAATATTAATGAGTAAGAAAAGTAGAATGCCTGTCTCAAATACAGGCAGAGGATGTGGGATGAGTGAGAACAGGGGCATTGGTGGTGGGGATGTTGCACTGGTGAAGGGCTGTGTTCTTTCTGGGACTGAAACCCAACTACAGTCATGTTTGTAATCATGGTGTTTAAATAAAGATATTTAAAAATAAAAAATAAAATAATAGTTTCTCTTTAATGCTGCATGTTTTTCAAAAGGAGGGGTAAGTCTTTTTTTTTTCTTTTTGGGCCACACCCTGTGATGCTCAGGTATTACTTCTGCTATGCACTCAAAATCACTCCTGACTTGGGGGACCATATGGAATGCCAGGGATCAAACCAAGGACTGTCTTGGATCGGCGCATGTGAGGCCAATGCCCAACCGCTGTGCTAACTCTCCAGCCCCAAAGAGGGGCTAAGTCTTGATAAAATTTTCTGATGATAATGTGATAAACTCTTAGACAGAAAAATAGTAACAAAAAGAAGTCAGGTTAATTTTAAATGAGTCGTGTATGTGATTCTCTTTGGAATGTATTCAAAATACAATTTCTTCCACTACATGGGCTGTTTGCTGATCAGGAAGTTTTGGGAGTTGAGATTTGGATAGTGTTTGGTGACATGCAAATGTTGGGTCATTTAAATTGAGCTACATAAAGAACATGCTAATGGGATTTCATTCCCGTCTGTGAAATCACTGAATCACCTTCTGCCATTTTCAACAGCCAGGATATCAGTGGGATAATTGCCTTTGATAAATTTCCAAGGCAAATAAAAAGGTATAGTCATTAAATTCAAATGATAGCTATTTTATTCTGCTACCTGACCTTTTATGTGGTTAATACATGAAAATAGTCCTAGAAACATTTTCCTTCTTTCATGAGAAGATAACTAAAATTTCTAGGTTTTGTATGTGTCAGACACTGTGCTAAGTACTTTGACATTTGACATGTTATCTAAGTTAATTCTTGTAATCCTGGGTAGTAGGTATTTTATCCTAATTTTACAAATGAAAACTGATTCTTAGAGAATAACAGAGACTAGATGGTTAATAATAATTTCTCAAGTTAGAATATGAATAAGGCAGGAATATATTATCATGAGTGACTATAAAGGCAGCCATTCCAAATATAAATGAAATAAAGAACTTTTTCTTTTTCCAGCAGGCGATTAGTGAAAAGAGTTCTTTTTTAATCAACAGGTTTCTCAATTCCTTTGTACACCTCTCAGTTTCAGTGCTCATGAAATGAAATAGTTCTTTCTATTTTCTTGAATTTTTCTGTTATTTATAGTGGTTAAAAGCTACAGAACTGGAATGACTAGATTAATTACTTTTAGATTTTCCTAATGTGCATTTAATATTACTTCTAGCAATATACCTACAGATAAATTATATTATTATAATTTGTAAAGGGTATGAGTGTGTGACAGGTGTGATGCCCTCAGATGTGAAGATAGGGAGCAACAAGCCTCATACGGCTTGGAAACACCTCCTTCTTATCTTTCTACTCTAGTAATCCATGTGGTGGCTTCCTAACCATGACCAGATACATTCCAAGAAGTACTGTTTTCCTTATTCCCACATACTCAAAAGATGCTTTTCTGTACCTAGAGCATGTAACCAGCATCTTTTGAGTCAAATAGACATAAAATGTCTTGGCCTAGGTTCTCTGGCCTCATTCACCCCTGATTCCTAGTTCAGTGTTTTTCAACTTTTTTTGTGCAAAGGCACACTTTTTTCATAAAAAAAGAAAAATCACAAGACACACCACCATTAGAAAAATGTTAAAAAAAATTTTTAACTCTGTGCCTATATATAAAGTAATTCTCTTGAATATAAGTCAAATAAACATAAAGAAATTATTTTATAATTACTTTATTATGAAATAATCTAGTGATTGGTCTATTTGTAAGCCAAAGTCGCATGTTACGGATGAAATCGGAAATTTTACCACACACTCCAAACAATATCTCATGGTATACTAGTGTGCTGGGGCACAGTGATTGGAAAATGCTATCCTAGTTTAGCAGTAATCCCCTGGATAGCTGATTTCAAGAACATATAGCAAAGAACATAAGTACCACTCATTCCTGTTATTCAATCTCTTTAAAAGGAGGGAGAATGGGGGCCCGGAGAAATAGCACAGCGGCGCTTGCCTTGCAAGCAGCCGATCCAGGACCAAAGGTGGTTGGTTCGAATCCTGGTGTCCCATATGGTCCCCCGTGCCTGCCAGGAGCTATTTCTGAGTAGACAGCCAGGAGTAACCCCTGAGCAACGCCGGGTGTGGCCCAAAAAAAAAAAAAAAAAAAGGAGGGAGAATGGCAGTGAGGGACGGGGGGGGGGGAGCTTCATGGTTGCTCTGTTCCCAGGTGAGACCAAATTAACCTGGGCTGTTAAAATAGGTTGCCAGAAATAAAGCATTCCCATTTCAAGTGGCCCCTTCTACCCATTTTCTGAAACCTTAGTATACTTGCAGAGAGAGAGAGAGAGGAGAGAGAGAGAGAGAAAGAGAGAGGAGAGAGAGAGAGAGAGAGAGAGAGAGAGAGAGAGAGAGAGAGAGAGAGAGAGAGAGAGAGAGAGAGAGAGAGAGAATCTTTGTTAAAATGTATTGTGACGAAGTTTCAGAATGATTTATCTTGGATCTTTTTTTAAGTGATATTAACTTTTCTTGGTCTTAACTTAACATAAAACAAGAAATCGGGTAGAATGGGCCAGAGTGATAGCACAGCGGTAGGTCGTTTGCATTGCATGCGGCTTACCCAAGACAGACTTAGGTTTGATCCCTGGTGTCCCATATGGTCCCTGGAGCCAGGAGCGATTTCTGAACACATATTCAGGAGTAACCCCTGAGCATCACTGGGTGTGGCCCAAACCCCTCCCCCCCAAAAATTGGTTAGAAATTGTATGTAATCTACCTGGGCCAGTTATAAGTATAGATTAGCATCATTGTTCAAAATGACATAGGAAAAGCAAACAGACAGAAGATAATAATGGAAGATCTTTTGAGGCAAGATGGAGAGACCAGAGTCACAGCTTCCTCACCCAGGGAGCACCAAGCATCCCTGGGTTGGTTTGGTGTTCAGAGCTAGTCAAATATGTATGTGAAGTCTCCTAAGAGACCATGCACTATTCTTCTATTTCTCTATCAAGAGACCAAGCAGAGTCCATTCTAAGTCATTTGTAGATTTTGTTTCCTTGTGTACTTCACTTCTGTCATTGTATTTCCGTGGTGGAAAAAACTTGTTTCCCATAGATGTCAAAACATCTGTTTTGAATCCCAGTAAAATATATTAGAAGTAAAGTAGTAACAAAAACTCAAGGAAATATCAAACACTGGCATTCTTGTCAGAAGAGAGCATGCAAAGAAAAATTTAAACTCCTGCACTCTCGCTTAGCTCTCTCATGATTTTGTTCTTTTGGTTTTGGTGGTGGTTTTGGTTCCTTTTAAAATAGTGCTATTTCTTCTGGGAGAATTTAGAATATCTTTAACTCACTACAGAGAAATTGGAGGAAGGAGGGCTCAACAAATATTTCAAAATAGAACCTCAATTATTAATACATATTACATATAAACAATAAATAATTTCATAATACATATTAATACATAGTCAGTTAAAATTAGGCCTGTATTGGAGGAGGGAGATCTGGGACATTGGTGGTGGGAATGTTGCACTGGTGAAGGGGGGTGTTCTTTACATGACTGAAATCATACAACTACAATCATATTTGTAATCATGGTGTTTAAATAAAGATAATTTTAAAAAATTAGGCCTGTATTTAGTAATTCTTATTCTATTTATATAAGACAGAAAGTATAGAATTCACCCGGTCATTATAAATTGGCTCACAATCACTGCCATGTAGTACATTCCTTCTTTTTCTATGGCCATTTCATTTTACTAATTTTGTTTCATTTTTGGGAAGAGGGAGGTATACCTAACTGTACTCAGGGCTTATGCATGGCTCTGTATTCAGGGATCTTTCCTTGTTTTCTCATGGAAACTGTGTATGTAACTGGAGATCTAATCAGGGCTGGCTATGTGCAAGGTAAGTGCCTCATCCCCATACTTTTTATCTGGCCTTTCTTTCTCTGATCTTTCTGTGCAGTTATACACACCAAAGAGATTCTCTTGTCTTGAGTGATAACAGAGAAAGAACATAGTTAATAAACATGAGGCTAGTGAGGTCACAATATGCATAAAAGCAATATCATGAACTATCTCACATGGCTATGTGTCTTGTAAATCCAGAACTACCACAATATGTAGTATGCACACGGCAGCCAGTGTGCATAAATACAGATGATCACTGAAAAATCAAGTGACATCAATAAATGTGACAGAACAGAACAGAAAGAATAAAATATTTTTTCAGAAAAATGTTGGCACCTATGAAATAGGTTTTAAAATTTGCTTTTGAAGTCAGAGAAATTATAGCAATTGAAAGTAGATTTTCTTAGGATAGGTTTTGCTATCATGTTACTCCTTCAGCCACCTAACTACTCACATCACAATATAGGTTCGTTTAACCCTTTATTCAATGTTTATTTTATCTCCCACACCTATATTACATGATAATGGGAAATCTGTTTTACAAACCAAATAATGAAAACAGAAGCATTCATGTATATAATAGAGTATTTGAAGTATATAATAATGCATAAAATATTTTATATTATTGCTGTTGAGAATTGCACTATTGCTTACAAAGCAGCTTTTGTGCGCATTTAGATGAAGGTAATAGCACAGTATCTCATTCCATAAAAAACTATTCCAACAAAAGGAAGAGTTTATGATTTGTACTTATTAGAGGAAAATTTTCTCTCAGGCTAAATGCACACAAGGGCAAGCACAATTGGCCTTTTATTTAGTAAGAAGACCCATGCCTGCTTTCAAGAAGGCATACTGTGAGAGGTTTGTAGAAGCAGCTTTCCAATTCTGTCTGGGATTTTTCTTATTTTATTTTGTTATTCTTTTTTGGCAGGACTTTTTCAAGCAGCAATAAATGGGCCTTGGGAGCATTCCTTGAGATACTGATCATGCTATATTGGCCAGTGCTTGGGCTAGATGATGCAGTACAGCTTAGCTCTGGAGTGCTAGAAGCCAGCAGATCCACAATCAGCGGTGCTGCAGGAGCAAGTAGTGGTTTGTAGTTCCAGGAGACAACTCAGGACAGATACAGAAGGCTCCTGGTGACAGGCAGTTATTTACATGGTCATTTTTGCTGAGCATCTCAGTACCTGAGCTAGATGTGCCCAATATTTCTTCAAAGCAATTCAACCAATAATTTTTTCAACATTTTTGTTTGTTTATATCTTGGGCCTACACCCAATTGTGTTCAGGAGTTACTACTTGTTCTGTGCTCAGTTTGTCAAATGCATGACAAGCACCTCTCTTGTACTATTCATCCTCCCCGTGAAATTTTTTCCCCATTATTTTCTGTACTAGGGTTATAAACACAAGTCTAACCTGTTATTGACAGTTGGTTTCACACTGAAAATTATTGTGTACCCCGTCTTTTTTCATATTTCATAAAACATGTACAAGGTATCTGCAGAGATGGAATTATTACCCAGTGGTAATTAAAGACCAGCATCCCTTCAGTAAGCTTCTGTAAAGCTGGAATTCTTGAAGTCTTAAAAATCAAAATTGATTATGAAAATAATAGTAAGGCAAAAGAAGTCGCAGGATCATTTTATTACTAGAATATGGTGTTAACATGGCATAATGATTCAGTTCAATAAAGTCAAGTTAATGACCCATGAAATAATATTTACATGAGACCTGGCATGTGGTTGGTGTATTATAACTTGAGTATAAACACATCTTCCTTTATAATTGTGTACTATCCACAGAATATAAAGGAAAAGAAAAGGGGGAAAATAACAGCCCAAAAATTTTGCTAATGTTTAGTACTTTTATACATTTTATCTTACTGGATTAACCCGGTTGCACTCTATGTATGAGTAGAGAAAACAGGGAACCCTTTGATAAAAAACTGTATAAAATCCGATTACAATGAAGGAAAATACCATTTCTGCTCATCCTTATAATATTATGTCTGCAATTATAAAAAATCTTAGTTGAGTTCTTCATGTTACCTGAGACATAATACAATGACAAAGGTGATTGCCATGTATGCAGCTGAACTGGATTGGATTCCTAACACTATATGGTTCCTCAAGTCCCACCAAAAAAGATTCCTAAGCACAGAGCCAGGAGTAAGCCTTGAGTACTGCCTGGTATGGTCCCAAAGCAAAAATGAAAAGAAACCAAGAATATTCTGTTTTGTTTTGTTTTGGGGGACAAAAACAACTTTCATGTAGCTGAATCAGGTTCAATCCCAGATATTGGTGATCTTCTCCAAGCATGATCAGAAATGAGCCGTGACTACAGAACTAAAAGTAAACCCTAAGCATGGTTCAGGGGGTATATACCCAAACAAAACAAAATAAAAAACATTTTGTCTAAAAAAATACTGTAAACTTTGGGCCAGAGCTATAACACAGCATAGGGTTTTTGCCTTGCTCACAGCTAACTCTGATTCAATTCCTGGCATCCTGTATGTTCTTCATGAGCTTCCAGGAGTGATTTCTAAGCACAGAAGTAGGAGTGAAGTGACCCCTGAGTGCTACTGGATGTGGCCTCAAAACACAAAAAAAATCCAGTTCACTTAAATTTATTTTACTGTGTATCAATTCTGTGTATAAATCATACAATTTTATTTATTTATGTATTTGTATTATGTATTTATGTATTTGTTTTAATCGTACTGTTTATGTCGGTTAGTTTGCAAATTTTTCTAAAATTATCTCAGATTTTCATTTCTGGCTTCCTATTACACAGCCACCAGAAACTAGGACTATTTTTGACCCTTCCATTCAAACTTTACCCAAAGTTCTTTATACTGATATAGGTGCTAATCAGTATTTGAACTCTAGGTTCAAACGTATTAAGCACATATTTAAGATGAGTAACAATTGACTGAAACTGTTTCGATGAATAAGACATATAGTTGCCTGGGCTTATAAGACAACATTTAGGAAATGAGAGAGATTAAGATCAATTAGAAATAACACAAAGTAGTTTGTTATCATTGTTTATATAATGAGTTAATATGCATAGTTTAATCTCAATTCATTAGTAATTCCTTCCAAAAGTAAAACCTGTGTTATCATGATTACAGAAGAAGACAATTCCTTCATAATTATGATAAAGAAAGAGAGGAGGTGTCTCAGGAAGATAAGTATCATCTATGGGCAGATCAGAACGAGCCTGCAGCATGAAGTGAAAAGTACAAATAAATCAAGAACAGCAAGAGGTATAATAAGATCTATACTGTGCAAGTGAGGGGAATGTGAGAAAAAGTTGTCACTTTTGTTGAAATCACAGAAAAAATTTTAAGTTTTTTAAAAATGTTTTAAGTCATGCTATTTAGATTTCTGTTATGAACACAACTCTTCCCTGTTGTACAAACTCTTAAAAACTTCCTGCATAAACATGTATGTGGTCTTAAATTTCATAAAAAATGCATGGGATCACCTTTATTTAAGAAATAATCAACATTTATTTTATTTTATTTTTCCCTCAACTCTTCCAGTCTTTGTTTAAGTCAACTAATTACTGTTCCACGTTGCCATGGTGGTACGCTGGAGGTTGCACTCACTTGATATGGTGCTTGAAACCTGCTGCTGCAAGGGATTGTAAACTACATGGTTGGATTCTTGCTCCAAAGATCACATGGCTGAGCAGGAACACACTCAACAATGTGGAGTAATGCTGAGGATCAATACTGTTGCTTTGAGCAGCTTCGACCACTGATCTATTTCTTGGGCTCCTAAATTTTTTGGCAGCTCCCAACTGGTGCTCCGGAATAAAATTTGGCCTGTTGAGCTGGAATTTCAGTGCAAGGATGTGATATTTCTCAGACCTGTGTTTCTGCTGAACAATTTGGGCTACCCCTGCCATAATTGAGACACTGCATTCAAGGTATATTTCTTAACTCCTCTGCCATCTCAAGGTCCCTTGAATATCTGTATGGACATTAATACTGGACATGTTAAAGTTCCCAAGAGTAAAGAAGCATTCATGTGTTTTAACTCTGTAACTCATACTTATAATTTATCCTCTTTTATCCACATTGATTATTAATATCAGGTGTACCTCATTGTTTAAAAACCTGTATTGTAAAATATAGCTTTAGGCAAAGAGGACTACTAATTTAGGTGGATGGAAGACTGAGGAGTTATGATCCACACTTAATAAAGGCTTATACAAGGCCCTTTTATTGATATTTTCCTTATCCCCTTTTCTTTTCTTCACTGTTGCTGGCATCACAACTAGACTGGACTGTCTGGTGCTAGCCAAGGCTCATGATATTTTGAGTTGTGGATCTTCTGCACATTCTGGCAGTGCTCACCAGAAGAACTACTTCCCGGTCATGGAATGCCCACATCTTTTTCATTTGTAGTGCTCACTGAGGATTTCATTACTTAGCTGTGAAACTCACATATCCCTCATTGTAGTACAGCTAGAAATTTCTCATAGTGTCAGGGATCACAGTAGATCTGTCAGCTCCAAACTTTAGAGCTATGAGAAATGTGTTCAGCTCGTGGATTGGATATATAGCCTTATACTTGCAAGGCAGTCAGGCTAAGACACTATACTATCTCCCAGGGCTCACATTGTCTGTGTAGAGAATGGAATTTTGGGAACTGGGGAGATGGCATACGTGGTTAGGACACACTTCTAGCATATGCAGGGCCCTGATCTCAATACTCAGTACCTGAGCAACATACAAGTGACTCCAATTCCTTATGTACCACTGTTTGTAGCCCCTCTTTTTAAAAATGAATTTTAAACAGAATTACTAATATATGAAGGTGCATAACTGTCCATCAAAACCATAAACTCTATTGTAACTTCATCATCTGAGTTATAATAAAACTCAATGAATATAACAAGTAAAATAAGTATGAACAAGATTCCAACAATAAAGTCAGTCACAAAAAATCATTCCCATGAAAAGAAAGCAGAGTAAGTTATGCCATTGTTTTAACTGTGGTAGAGTATACATTAAAATAATAATTTGACATTTTAATATATATATGACCTTTTTATATGTTCAGACATTCAAACAGTGGCATTATATGCACTTACTCTCTTTTACAATTTACAATTGGAATCATCACCCATCTCCAGAATGCACTTCTCTTTTCTAAAAACATAAACCGTACCTCTTAAGTCAGATATTTGTATATTTTGAAGTTACCAAACTGAAAGCACTATCCCAATTGCACATAAGATCATTACCTTCTCTCCAAGATTATTCAATATCCCCTGGGAAGGTTATATTGCTATGTGGGGAAATATTCTGTCTAAAGCAATTATCTTCATTCCCTCTCTACCTACCGTCATGTCTGGTAATCACTATTCTACTTTTTCTCTGAAAGAACAGAAATAATTTCTATTCTGTGTGTCTCATGTAAGTAGCATCATATAGTACTTGATTTTTATACCAGACTTGTTTCACTTCTGTTTTTGCTTATCAAATTTATTTCTTTAAAACATTTCAAAATTATATTTTATTTACAATAATTATAATAATTATTATAAAATATTATAAAATAATAATATAATTAGGATGAGAGGTCGGAAGACATAGAGTCAGGGTTGAAGCAAATGACAGACATGCAGCTCAACCTTGTTTCAATTCAGGGTCCCCAATGCATCAGGGTATGACCTTGGTGTCCCCCTAGTATTGTGATACCCAAAATCACTGATCATAACTTCATCTTTAGGCCTAGCACTAAAATGTCAGTCTAGTTGGTCAAGAAACACTGAGATTGGTCCTGGGGTCCCTGAGAACTGCTTGATCTCTGACTCACCCAAAAAGTGCTTTGAAATTCATAACAAAAATTAAAAATACACTACAATAGGAATCACAACCTAAAATGAATGCTAGTAAGAATTGGTAAACAAAAAAGTCAAAGCATTAGTACAGCAGTGGGCAAGACTTGGCCTTGAGAGTGGCCAATCTGATTCAATCCTCAGCAAAATAGATAGTCTTTTGAACTTGCCAGGATTGATCCTTGAGTGCTGGATCAGAAGTAAGCCAAACGACTGCCAGGTGTGACCCTTTCCCAAATAGCCAAAGCTGAAGAAATGTACATTTAAATATAAAGCTGTGCATAATATAAAGTCAGTAAAATTATCCTCACAGAACAATTCTCAATTGCAAGAAGCAAAATGTTAACAGCATAAAAATCATCTTCCCTGTTAAATAATTCCTTGGGAAATTGTATCATACTCTGTCACCTTCTGAAGATCAATCAACATCATACAGGCTTTCAAAGGGCTTTCCTTATACTTAAATATCTAGAGCATGTCAAATATCACAGAAGTCATTGAAGCTACTGTAAAAGATCATCCATAAATAAGAACATAGACTGAGGACCAGGCTTTCATTTGCCCCATATGGTTACCTTTCAAGTGATAAACAATAGAACATAGTCTTATTAGCACTGATATATCAAAGGCAAAGCAACTGTTTGTTGCCCTGGGAAACTCACAATGAAAAAATAGCATGGAAAAATTAACTGCACTAGCAGAAAGGAGAAGAAATTGAGACAAATAAAAGACATTAAGACTTATATATTTTATTTTCTATATGTCTCTTGATATCGCATTTTTATAATTGTTTTGGGACCACACACAGTGATGCTAAAGGGATACTCCTGACTCTACTCTCAGAAATTACCCTAACAGGCTCAAGGGACCATATAGGATGCTGGGAATTGAACCCAGACAGCAGTGTACAAGGCAAATGACCCCCACCCTCCATTTTTAGTGTGTGTGTGTGTGTGTGTGTGTGTGTGTGTGTATTTGTGTTAAAAATCCTTTAGTAGAGTTTGGTTTACCATTGGTTTACAAAATTATAAATGTTTCTGAAGTACAGCTTCACATCTATATATATATATATATATATATATATATATATATATATATATATATATATATCATAACATGTTAAAATCTTTAAAATGTTGAATTCTATGACTCTGCTCATAGTCGGTGTAGTCGACTTTTACCCCATTATATTACCTTTCTCTTCCTCAAACAAAACCACATAACTTGAACTTTCTAGTCCCGCCTCCCAAGTGGAGGGAGCAGTAATGGAGGCACCAAGACCAAACAGTTATAAGACCACTAAGTAATAAACTAGACACAGAAGGGAGCACACATTCTAGCAGCCCCTGGGGGGAGAGTGGAGGATATGGGAGGCAGGATGGGAGCGGTTGTGGGAGGACAATTCGGTGGTGGGAATTCCCCTGATTCAATGTAAATACGTACCTGGAATATTACTGTGAACAATATGTAAGCCACTATAATTAAAATAAAAATTATATTTTAAAAATGTTGAATTCTAATATA